>NC_140006.1:44160843-44395843 GCF_964263955.1 Coregonus lavaretus | reverse complement strand
TCAAATGTAGTTCATAACTCTATTACTCAATTACTTATTATTATGTTAATTTCTAATATACTCTGACTTCTTAATCAATGATTTTTTTTTTTTTTTTAAGTCATATTGACATCAGCAGTTGTCACAAAGTGTTTTTACAGTTTAGCAGTGCTCGAGTTTAAACTCTACCCCCTTTCTTTCCTAGAAGGAACCAACCCCAAAAAACCTTCTGCCCCCGATATGTTCACCGAATCGGATGACATGTTTGCCGCCTACTTTGACGTGAGTACTCCTCTTGTTCCTTTGATTGTGTCGTGTGGACTCTGACCACCATGACGTGTGCCAAGGAATAGGATCCTGGCAGATAGGGTTGCAAAGAGGGGTGTCCGTGTCCCGGATCGCCCTTGTGTTGTTACTGTCCAAACACGCGTCTGTCAGTGGGTAATTTGAAACCGGGCCACAGCGTTTTCTCTGGTGACCTTTCTGTGAGGCGACTTGTCCGATTCAGAGTCGAGATAAGCACGCAAGTTTGACTTTAGCGTAAATCATTAATTGAGGTCAGTGGGGGGACCGAAAGTTTGGCGCGTCAATCTCAAGTCAGAATACCACCTCAACTGTGGTTTTGTATTGTAGCCTGACAGTTAGACCTGGGTTCAAATAGTATTCGTTTTTTTCTTTCAAATACTTTGAGCGTTTTAAATGAGCCTGCTTGGGGTGCCAGATGGACAACATTTGCACTATTGGGACTATTCCTTTGGTTCCATTGCGCCAGGCAAGCTCAATCAAGCACAGCTTCCCATCAGAAAAATTATAACTGATTTCTTAAAAGGAAAAAAACTAACATTGGAAAAACCATTGGTCTCCCGTCATACTAACACTAAGTGATTTGTGGCCACTGCAGAGTGCAAGGCTTCGCGCAGCAGGCATCGGAAAGGACTTTAAGGAGAACCCCAACCTCCGAGACAACTGGACAGACGCAGAGGGCTACTACCGTAAGTCCATTTGGCATTAAGCTCCTTCCTTCTTTGTTCCTTCGTTTGTTTGTTAGCTTATTCATTCATGAATCACTACTGAACAAAAATATAAACGCAACATGCAACATTTTCAAAGATTTTATTGAGTTACAGTTCATATATGGAAATCAGTCAATTGAAATAAATTCATTAGGCCGTAATCTATAGATTTCACATGACTGGGCAGGGGGAGGGCATAGGCCCACCCACTGGGGAGCCAGGCCCAGCCAATCAGAATGAGTTTGTCCCCACAAAAGGGCTTTATTACAGACATAAATATTCCCCCCCCACCCCCCAGACGATCCTGCAGGTGACGAAGCCAATGTGGAGAAGTGGGTGGACAGGTAGCTTAGTGGTTAAGAGTGTTGTGCCAGTAACCGAAAGGTCGTTGGTTCTAATCCCCGAGCCGACTAGGTGACAATCTGTCGATGTGCCCTTGAGCAAGGCACTTAACCCTAATTGCTCCTGTAAGTTGCTCTGGATAAGAGCGTCTGCTAAATTACTAAAATGTAAAATGAGATCAAGGGCACGTGGTTACACATGGTCTGCGGTTGTGTGGCCAGTTTTACATACTGCCAATTCTCTAAAATGACGTTGGAGGCAGCTTATGGTAGAAAAATGAACATGAAATTCTCTGGCAACATCTCTGGTGGACATTCCTGCAGTCCGCATGCCAATTGCACGTTTCCTCAACTTTAGACATCTGTGGCATTGTGTTGTTTGACAAAACTGCACTTTTAGAGTGGCCTTTTATTGTCCCCAGCACAAGGTGCACCTGTGTAATGATCATGCTGTTTAATCAGCTTTTTGATGTGCCACACCTGTCAGGTGGATGGATTATTTTAGCAAAGGAAAAATGCTCACTAACAGGAAAGTAAACAAATTTGTGCACAAAATTTAAGGGAAATAAGCTTTTTGTGCGGCTGGAAGATTTCTGGGATCTTTAATTTCAGCTCATGAAACATGGGAACAACACTTTACATGTTGCGTTTATATTTTTGTTCAGTGAATATTTATATTCCGGTCTCTGATATTTCTTAATGTCTTTTTTATTTTTCTGGATTATGTGTTTTACATCTGCCATCAGTGTACGCGACCAGTAAACGTTGATTTGATTTGCATGAAAATGTGAAGATGGTTGTTTACATGCAAAATTGCCATTTCTTGTTGGTCGCTAAATCAAACGACAATGAGGAAGCAGAAAAAATCTGTTTTACTCACGTGCTACATCGGACACGTAACTTTTGCAGAGCTTGAGACACTCCTGTTCATTTCAACAAGAGCGTAACCGTGCCAGCTCTGCGAAAGGCTTACACTGTTTTGAGTCGTAAAATGTAAGTATTTTCAAGATTACGACGCGCAGCTCACGCATGAGAGCAAAAGTGGCTAGTGTTCTGCTCACGCTGACCAAAAGTTACTCTTCCAGTGTAGCAAAAAGAAACCGTGTAGCCGCAATGTTAGGCTACTGGATTTATTTATTTTTTATCACCTTCCTAATGGCGCAACCACAGAACCAGCTCACTTGCCCGGCTGCCGTAAATCCCATAAATTGTCAGTCTTTCACGTCAACAATGGGAGTGAACGATAAAGATCCGTTTTAGGCCTGCTGGAATTCTTTGCAGTTTTTGTTTACTTGCAACAGGGGCAACGCTTAAGGTCAATCCCTACCTATTCATAACCAGTTAGCTAATACATTCAATGTCTTTTGATATTTGACAGGACTCAATATCGGGGAGATACTGGACAAGCGGTACAGCGTGTATGGCTACACGGGGCAGGGCGTGTTCAGCAACGTCATCCGTGCGCGAGACGTGGCCCGCGCCAGCCAGGAGGTTGCCATTAAGATCATTCGGAACAACGAGCTCATGTGAGTGTCGTCTACCAATAGCTAGTCCTGAACCCCGTTCAGTAGGCAGAAAAACATTTTTGAAACGGGGGAGATACTACCTGAACTTGCCCATTGCAATATGTTTTGCTACGTTGTGCACTAATGAACACAGCTCTGTCTCATAATGTGAACGGTCCCTAATCATTGTGCTTTTGTTTCATGGAAGAGGCTTGTATCTTATATTTTGACAAGAGGCTTGTATCTTTGAAGGAGTGGGACACTAATCCAGACGCTTATAAGAAATCCCGCTATGCCCTCCGACGAACCATCAAACAGGCAAAGCATCAATACAAGACTAAGATTGAATCCTACTACACCGGCTGTGACGCTCGTCGGATGTGGAATGGCTTGCAAACTATCACTGATTACAAAGGGAATCCCAGCCGCGAGCTGCCCAGTGACGCGAGCCTACCAGACGAGCTCAATGCCTTCTATGATCGCTTCGAGGCAAGCAACACTGAACCATGCATAAGAGCGTCAGCAGTTTCAGACGACTGTGTGATCACGCTCTCCATAGACCTTTTTAAACAGGTTAACATTCACAAGACGTGAGAATGCTTTTCATTGACTACTGCTCAGCGTTCAACACCATAGTGCCCTCCAAGCTCATCACTAAGCTAAGGACCCTGGGATTAAACACCTCCCTCTGCAACTGGATCCTGGACTTTCTGACGGGCCGCCCCCCCAGGTTGATTTATTTATTTTAGATTTGATTTAGGATCCCCATTAGCCGACGCCGATAGTGACAGCTAGTCTTCCTGGGGTCCGACTCATTACGAAAAATACATTAGAAAAGCTGGTGAGGCAACAACACATCCGCCGCACTGACCCTCAACACGGGGGGCCCCTCAGGGGTGCGTGCTCAGTCCCCTCCTGTACTCCCTGTACACCCACGACTGCGTGGCCAAGCACGACTCTCAACACAATTTAAGTTTGCCAACGACACAACAGTGGAAAGGCCTGATCACCGGTGACAATGAGACGGCCTACAGGGAGGAGGTCAGAGACCTGGCAGTGTGGTGCCTGGACAACAACCTCTCCCTCAACGTCAGCAAGACAAAGGAGCTGATCGTGGACCACAGGAAACGGAGGGCACGAGCACGCTACTCAGTGTCCACATCACAAAGGATCTGTCATGGTCCGCACCCACCAACACAGTCGTGAAGAGGGCACGACAATGCCTCTTCCCCCCTCCAGGAGGCTGAAAAGATTTAGCAGGGGCCCTCAGATCCTCCAAAAGTTGTACAGCTTCTTCTGCCCCCCAAGCCATAAGCCTGGTAAATAATTAGGCCGGGTAGCTATTTGGTGAACTATTTAACTATCTGCATTGACTCTTATTTTCCCCACTTTTTTTTGACTCATCACATACGCTGCTGTTACTGTATTATCTGTCACTGTATTCCTAGTTACATATCTACCTCAGTTACTATTGTGGTAGATATTGGGTGTACAGGCTTTTGTTCTAGCCCTGCTCTAACACACCGGATTCCACTAACCTGTACTTGTTTATTTGAGTAATAATTATTTGAGTCCGGTGTGTCAGAGCAGGGCTGGAACAAAAGCCTGTACACCCAGTAGCTCTCCAGGGGGGGGACCTGACCTACTGGCACAGCAGTGGGTTAGGGATAGACTTTAGACTCTCTGTCCCAACAGGCAGAAGACTGGGCTCAAGGAGCTGGAGTTCCTGAAGAAACTCAACGATGCCGACCCGGACGACAAGTTCCACTGCCTGCGCCTCTTCCGACACTTCTACCACAAGCAGCACCTCTGCCTGGTCTTCGAGCCTCTCAGGTACACCCTCCAGGTCACTGGCACCCCTAGATTTAGTACAGTGTTTCCCTTCTAAATTGTGTAGGCATTGTGGGCCCCTCCGCATAGGTTTTTGCTCTCCCTGTGTAAAATAATGTGGTTTCAATTGATCATTTTTGGTTGCTGCTGAAGATGGAGTCTGAAAAGAGATGTTCTTATTGAATGCGAAGAGGCTGTTTGACGTCTGAGAGAGTCTGCTGCTCTCTGTCCTAGGGATGGGGGGAAATCGATACAGTAGAGCAGGGTTCTTCAATTCCGGTCCTGGAGGGCCGAAACACCTCTGTTTTTCATCCTCTCCTTCTAATCAGGGGCTAATTCAGACCTGGGACACCAGGTGAGTGCAATTAACTACCAGGTAGAAATAAAAAACAGAAGTGTTTCGGCCCTCCAGGACCGGAATTGAAGAACCCTGTAGTAGAGTATGGGGTTATTATCTTTGCCCATTTTATATCAACACTGTGACTCCCAAGTATCGATTTATAATTTTTTGCTAGGCAGTTAACGTTAGCTAGCACTAGTCGGCTGTAGCCGCAAAGTACCTCCAGTATTTCTCATCCTAAAGCTTGTTCTCATCTTCTTTTAAACTCTAGAACCGCCTGGCCTTTCAGCCTACAGGTAGCTGCCAGAGAATGTTGCCAGGTATCCCCTTTAGCATACGCGTCAGATCCATATCAGCCCACAAGGTGCCCAAACATAAGCACCAACGCTTGATAAATAGTGTATAAACTATTGTTTTGTCCTAGAAAAAAAAAACTTGGTTTGTGGCCTCCCGAGTGGCGCAGCGGTCGAGGCACTGCATCGCAGTGTTGCGGTGTCACTACAGCCTGGGGTTCGATCAGCGTCGTCCGGGTTAGGGAAGGGTTTGGCCGGCTTTACTTGGCTCATCGTGCTCTAGCGACTCCTTGTGGCCGGCCGGGTGCCTGCAGGCTGACTTCGGTCGTCAGTTGAACGGTGTTTCCTCTGACACATTGGTGCAGCTGGCTCTCCGGTTTAAGCGAGTGGGTGATGAGAAGCACGGTTTGGTGGGTCATGTTTCGGAGGACGCATGGCTCGACCTTCGCCTCTCCCGAGCCCGTTGGGGAGTTGCGGCGATGAGACAAGATCGTAATCACAAAAAAAAGGGGGAAAAAGAAGATGACATATACAAATTTAGAAAATAAAGAAAGGAGAAGCAGGTCTTACAATAAAAACATTAGTGATCATTTGATCAACTTTATTTGTAGATTCAATTAGTAATAGAGTCATAGTAATTAATCAAGTCCATTTGCTGCAGCTTTTTACTAAGTAGAAATGAAAAACACAATAATATAACCAGCCAGGTGCACAGGTGAAATGATTTGCCATATTCCTAAACAAAAGCACCAGTGCATGAACAATTGTAAAGGATGAATTGCCTCAATAAATAGCATATTTTGTAATTGTAATGTTATTATGTTCATAGTTTTTGCTTAGTAGCCAGAGAAATGTTGCTGCGTGAGTGGTCCTGTGCTGAATGCATGGACAGCACAGATATATCACTGGAAAAGGGACATTTGGAAATAGAGCTGAACCTCTTGAATTATGAGTTATTTGACAAAGGTAAAATGTCATAGAAACTGCAGAATATGCTCTTTCAGATACTGTATAGAAATCACAATGTTTTACCTGCATGTGACTCTGAAGGAGGATTTGATCAAGTGATGCTCCTTTTCCATGCATTTGTAAATTACAAAGATTCGCCCATCTCTTCATGTACAATTTGACAACTGATAGGCCTACTATTGTCACGCGTCAGATTGTCAATTTAATCTTGTCTATAGGCTAACTCTTATGTGTGAAATTAGTTACGATGGGCCGGCTGTGCAGACTGACCGCCGTCACTTGTTTTTTTCCGCTCATCAAAGTTGGATAGAGTCGAGGATATGTTTTGCATTATTCTACTGCAACACACATCATGTTTTTGTTTCCTTTACAATACATTTGTTTAGTAATAGACTTACAGTAAAATAAAACAGTCCTGTAACAGCTTCTTTTTTACAAAGTAAAACATAAAAGAGAACGGTATCAACCCCGCAAGGCGCGCGGTCAAATTATTAACGTGAGCCCCAACGCTAATAAATAGGCGTAACAAAAACTCATCATCACTCTGTTGCTGTTCTTAAAGTAAATCAACCTCTTCACCCTCATCGTTCAGTTAGGCCTCATTTTTAAAATTCGATTGTGAAGTAAGGTGCACAATTATCGCCCATTCATTCATTTTGTCATTCATCCATTTTGTCATTCATTCAGTGAGGTGAGAGTCACATTATCGTGTGGCTGGCTACCAACATCCTACAACAGGTACCAACATCCTACCTGTCTTGGAGAAGTTGGGAGTAGGTGTGTAAAAAAAAAAAAAAAAAACGGTCAAAAGGCTCAAGACTTTTCTGTTTGTGATTTTTTTTATTTTATTCTGACAATGGAGGTTATTCTAAAATACAAACATATCGTATCGTGAGGTCCCTAGCAATTTCCAGCCCAACTCTGTTCCATGTTTCACCGCTGAGTAGATATTGTCTTGTTCTAACCAGGGTCTCAATTATTTTTAGCACATGTATGTACAGACGCATTACTGAACTGTCTGAAATGGCACCATATTATGTGGTCCTCTGTAGCTCACCTGGTAGAGCACGGCGCTTGTAACGCCAGGGTAGTGGGTTCGATCCCCGGGACCACCCATACACAAAAAAAAAAGTATGCACGCAAGCGTCTGCTAAATGGCTTATTATTATTATTATTATTATTATTATTATTATTATTATTATTATATTCCCTACATAGTGTACTACTACTACTTCTGTGATTAAAAGTAGTGCACTATGTAGTGAATAGGGTATCATTTTGTGACGCACGCCTATATTGTAAGTGGTATCTCTCTACTCTCTCTCCTCCTCAGTATGAACCTGCGCGAGGTGCTGAAGAAGTACGGTAAAGATGTGGGCCTCCACATCAAGGCTGTGCGCTCCTACAGCCAGCAGCTCTTCCTGGCCCTGAAGCTGCTGAAACGCTGCAACATCCTGCACGCCGACATCAAGCCTGACAACATCCTGGTGCGTCACCTCTAACCCACCGTAGCCCCCAGAGAGACTCAGTCACCTCTAACCCACCGTAGCCCCCAGAGAGACTCAGTCACCTCTAACCCACCGTAGCCCCCAGAGAGACTCAGTCACCTCTAAACCACCGTAGCCACCAGAGAGACTGTCACCTCTAACCCACCGTAGCCCCCAGAGAGACTCAGTCACCTCTAACCCACCGTAGCCCCCAGAGAGACTCAGTCACCTCTAACCCACCGTAGCCCCCAGAGAGACTCAGTCACCTCTAAACCACCGTAGCCCCCAGAGAGACTCAGTCACCTCTAACCCACCGTAGCCCCCAGAGAGACTCAGTCACCTCTAACCCACCGTAGCCCCCAGAGAGACTGTCACCTCTAACCCACCGTAGCCCCCAGAGAGACTCAGTCACCTCTAACCCACCGTAGCCCCCAGAGAGACTCAGTCACCTCTAAACCACCGTAGCCCCCAGAGAGACAGTCACCTCTAACCCACCGTAGCCCCCAGAGAGGCAGTCACCTCTAACCCACCGTAGCCCCCAGAGAGACTCAGTCACCTCTAACCCACCGTAGCCCCCAGAGAGACTCAGTCACCTCTAACCCACCGTAGCCCCCAGAGAGACTCAGTCACCTCTAACCCACCGTAGCCCCCAGAGAGACTCAGTCACCTCTAACCCACCGTAGCCACCAGAGAGACAGTCACCTCTAACCCACCGTAGCCCCCAGAGAGACTCAGTCACCTCTAACCCACCGTAGCCCCCAGAGAGACAGTCACCTCTAACCCACCGTAGCCCCCAGAGAGACAGTCACCTCTAACCCACCGTAGCCCCCAGAGAGACAGTCACCTCTAACCCACCGTAGCCCCCAGAGAGACAGTCACCTCTAACCCACCGTAGCCCCCAGAGAGACAGTCACCTCTAACCCACCGTAGCCCCCAGAGAGACTCAGTCACCTCTAACCCACCGTAGCCCCCAGAGAGACTCAGTCACCTCTAACCCACCGTAGCCCCCAGAGAGACTGTCACCTCTAAACCACCGTAGCCCCCAGAGAGACAGTCACCTCTAACCCACCGTAGCCACCAGAGAGACAGTCACCTCTAAACCACCGTAGCCCCCAGAGAGACTCAGTCACCTCTAACCCACCGTAGCCCCCAGAGAGACAGTCACCTCTAACCCACCGTAGCCCCCAGAGAGACAGTCACCTCTAACCCACCGTAGCCCCCAGAGAGCACCAATAACCCTATTTCACTAAGCACAGTCACAGTGAAAGTGAAAATTTTAACAAACTTTTTAATGGAAAATACATATTTTTAAAGCAGGTTGTATGTTTCCGAACGATCATCACGATATGATGCCTTGTTGGTATTAAGACCCGCTTGCGGAGATAACTGTTCCTTTTGAGCAGGGCGCTCTACCCTTACCAGGTTTGCCCGGTCACGTGACGGGCTGTATCCCAGTGCACCTCGGTTCAGTCTTAATTGAACCCACCCAGTGTGAACAATGTGCTGTTTGACGGGGGTAAACACCGCTAACTAGCATAGAGATGACCATTGTACAATGCCAATCCTTTGACTCTCTAAAATGCATACGTTCATGTTTTATCACTTGCCTAAGACTTAAGTTTACCACGGAGTCATCTCACTTGCTAATTAACCATTAAATAACTAGATGCTGACTAGTTATCTACCTGTTGACAGTAGCACGTAGCGCTCTTTTCCACTGTGACGTAATGGTCAAATACGATTATTCAATTCTGCCTCTCAGTTCTACTTTTGATTGCAAGTCAATTGTCATTGTGCTTGATCTCTCCAATAAATTAAATTGGTGAAAAGGGGAATGCTGGGAGATTTGGTGTCACCTTTTTGACCTTTTTCAACATGTTGGCTGGAGTTTTATATAGGTCAAGTGGCATATATTTTTATTTTTATTTATTGGTTTGTTTTCAACAGGTGAACGAGTCGAAAACCATCCTCAAGCTCTGTGACTTTGGTTCGGCGTCGCACGTGGCGGAGAATGACATCACTCCCTACCTGGTCAGCCGATTCTACAGGGCGCCTGAGATTAGTGAGACTCTCCCCTCTTTTCTTCTCTTCTGTGTTCTGTTCTTTTTTTAAAAAAATCCTGTCACTCTCCTTTTTATCACCAACCCTTGACCTGGAGAGCTGCTATACTGGGTTCAGGCTTTTTCTCCAGCCCAGCTATATTTAACTAATCACCTGCTCAAGTCCTTGATTAGTTGAGTTAGTGGATCCAGTAGCTCTCCACAACCAGTTGGTGACCGCTGCTGTAGGTCCTAACTTGTAGGGAAAATGTTCAACTGTCGTGTTTAGCACCAAACGGAAGAAAAACTGAGTAAAATAGGGAGGGACTACTTTTTTATTATTATTATTTTTTAAACATTTTGAAACTTTTTGAAATGTTGTGCCCTAATGAACACAACGCTCATCAAACATACTAATTTGCCATAGTTTGTCCAAGTCCCCTAAAGCCTGTATCTGTCCTTGCAGTCATCGGGAAGCCTTACGACTACGGGATCGACATGTGGTCTGTTGGCTGCACTCTGTATGAGCTGTACACGGGTAAGATCCTTTTCCCAGGGAAAACCAACAACCACATGATTAAGCTCGCCATGGACCTCAAGGGCAAGATGCCTAACAAGGTGAGACCAAAAACCACCAACCACAGAAACACTCCCTTCACCATACTAATGGATATTTACAGCAGAAAACCGATTTATTCAGAAGTATTACTGAAATTCCAATTCAAGAAAAATCTGAGTTTCTGGTTATTTCCTGAATGGAATCATTTGAAATGGAATTGACCCCAACTGTTTTCTTTCTACCCCTCCACAGATGATCAGGAAAGGTGTATTCAAGGACCAGCACTTTGACCAGAACCTCAACTTCCTGTACACCGAAGTAGACCGAGTTACTGAAAGGGTAGGAGGTTGTTGTTTTCTCTCATATTGTCTGAGTGGGAATGTTAACATGAATACCCCCCAGGAACCCAAATTATTTGGGTGGATCCCATCCTCCTTTATAAAACGTGTTTTGTTTCCAAAAGGTATCGGAATTGTCAACAAAAGTTACACCCATTGAGCTGCAATAATCACGTAGCCAGTTGTGAAGAGCAAAAATCCTGCTGAAGCGTTCAATGCCACGATTCAGAGAGGGCACAGGGCCAGATATGATGGGTTTTTTGTTAGTGTCTAGCAGAGAGTCAATCAGCTCTTTAAAATCCAGTTTCAACTGTTCAGAGCTGCCCTTCATAATGTCATTAAAACCCACATGGACTACGATAGAATCGATTTCCACGTCCTGACATAGTACATTCGGGAGCAGCTTAGTCATGTCATTTACTCAAGCTCCGGGATAGGACATTGTTTTTGCACCAGGAACGGTCACATTTCTTACCATGGAGCTGCCCAAAATCACAGCTGGCGAGAAGGACAAGGAAAATCCTCCCACCCTTCACAGGATGCAGGCCTCCGACAGATGGAGAAGGCCCGCTCGATCCAGAGCAGGGACGGAAGGTTGCCGACGTCGACTTAGAAATCGTAGTAGTAGGCACTGCGGCCGCAGACACAGGCACCCCCAGCGACGAAGGTGCAGGAAGATCAGGCTCCAGGACGGCGAAACTATTCGTTGTTTGTATCCCGCTCCGGGCCTCTCGTTGGGAGTGTAGACTGCTTTGCGGGAGGTCGCTGTCTTCGGTTTCCACCGCTCGTGACATGCGACCATCGTTGATTGCCTTTCTCCTCATGCTGTGCTCCTTCGACGGCGCTATCAGATGGTGTAGCTCCGGGCAACACCGGCCAGTCGGATAACGACAAACGACAAGGCGGAGATGCATCCAACAAGCGCGAACGCCGTCCAGCCACCGGCGTAGAAAATGTTAACATTCCACTCTGCATTTTCCCCCAGTTTCTTACGTAGGCTGGCGACCTGCGTAAATGAAGGAAGCCACCTCAAGGCTATAATCCTCTGTAAATTAACAATTGCCGCATTGGAACTCCGAGTGATCCGGTTTGTCCCGAAACAAAGCATAATAGATACAGCGCTGGAACCGTTCATTTAGTTCTCCAGTCAAACAGGGCTCCATTGCAAAACTCATCTGGTACCAACTTCGTTAGCTTGATGGCTAGCAGCTTAGCGTCTCTATGGTATCAAATCAAATGTTATTTGCCACATGCGCCGAATACAACAGGTGTAGACCTCACAGTGAAATGCTTACTTACAAGCCCTAAACCAACAATGCAGTTTTTAAGAATAGGAAAAAAAAGTGTTAGGTAAAAAATAGCAAATAATTAAAGAGCAGCAGTAAAATAAAATAACAGTAGGGAGGCTATATACAGGGGGTACCGGTACAGAGTCTATGTGCAGGGGCACTGGTTTGTCGAGGTAATATGTACATGTGGGTAGAGTTAAAGTGACTATGCATAAATAATAAACAGAGTAGCAGCAGCGTAAAAAGGATGGGGTGGGGGGGGCAATGCAAATAGTCCGGGTAGCCATGATTAGCTGTTCAGGAGTCTTATGGCTTGGGGGTAGAAGCAGTTAAGAAGCCTTTTAGACCTAGACTTGGCGCTCCGGTACCGCTTGCCATGCGGTAGCAGAGAGAAAAGTCTATGACTAGGGTGGCTGAAGTGTTTGACCATTTTTAGGGCCTTCCTCTGACACCGCCTGGTATAGAGGTCCTGGATGGCAGGAAGCTTGGCCCCTGTAATGTACTGGGCCGTACGCACTACCCTCTCTAGTGCCTTGCAGTCGGAGGCCGAGCAGTTGCCGTACCAGGTGGTGATGCAACAAGTCAGGATGCTCTCGATGGTGCAGCTGTATAACTTTTTGAGGATCTGAGGACCCATGCCAAATATTTTCAGTCTCCTGAGGGGGAATAGGCTTTGTCGTACCTTCTTCACGACTGTCTTGGTTTGTTTGGACCATGATAGTTCGTTGGTGATGTGGACACCAAGGAACTTGAAGCTCTCAACCTGCTCCACTACAGCCCTGTCGATGAGAATGGGGACGTGCTCAGTCCTCTCTTTTTTTCCTGTAGTCCACAATCATCTCCTTTGTCTTGGTCACGTTGAGGGAGAGATTGTTATCCTGGCACCACACGGCCAGGTCTCTGACCTCCTCCCTATAGGCTGTCTCATCGTTGTCGGTGATCAGGCCTACCACTGTTGTGTCGTCGGCAAACTTAATGATGGTGTTGGAGTCGTGCCTTGCCTTGCAGTCATGGGTGAACAGGGAGTACAGGAGGGGACTGAGCACGCACCCCTGAGGGGCCCCTGTGTTGAGGATCAGCGTGGCAGACAGGGGCGGTGTGTTCATTAGGGCGATATGGGCGACGCACTGCCAAACGGGAAAAGGAAGGGATTTTTTTTCTAATCAATTATATCACGGCAACAGTAGTTTTCAGTGTTCTAATATAGACGTCTGATCTGCCACTAAATGTCCAATCAGGCTAAAGTCGTGCTTCAAATGGCCCCGCCCCTTTTGGGGCGATTTCAGTCAGGTTGAAAATCGCCCAGGAGTCTCTCATAGACTATCATGTAAAATATTTTTTTTTAATACAATCTCTATGGGTTCCGGGAGGGCTTGCACTTACGCGCTTTCGTCATACGTAACATAAGTAACCATGAACATAACTAAGAAAAGAGCGGGTAGCAGCGTCAATCAATTCACGTACAACTGTCAAGATGGCTAGCTTTGCGAGGCAAAGATGAAACTGAGGGCTCCACCAACCCTGGTATTTTTCTTGGACTTGTCAACTTTGTGGCACAATTAGATGAGGTGTTTGATGACCATCTTAAAAATGCTAAAGTTTTCAAGGGCACATCAAAGACCATTCAAAACGAGCTACTGGAGTGTATGCTAGCGGTCATGAGGGAACATATTGTGGAGGAGGTGAAGTCGGCGAACTTCGTAGCTATCCAAGCTGACGAGACCACGGACGTTTCTACACAGACACAGCTGGTGCTTGTGCTGAGGTACATAGATAGCAACCACAAAGTGCAGGAGCGCTTTTTTGAGTTCCTTCCCATCTCGGAATCAACCTCAGTCTCAATCGCCAGTGTGCTTTTGGAGAGACTGAACGGTCTTTTTGCCGACGACGAGAAAGTCAAACTCATTGCGCAAGCTTACGATGGAGCCAGTGTGATGAGGTGAGAGAAGGCTGGTGTGCAGCAAAAGGTGCGTGATCATTTCAAGAATGCCCATTACGTGCATTGCTATGCGCATCAGCTGAATTTGATCATGCAGCAAGCTAGAACAGTTTCAGTACAAGTAATGTAGCCTCTCTCTCTCTTTGTCCCTCCCTGTCTGTCTCTTTAACACACACACGCCCAAATCAGTTCACAGTTGATGTTGTTTAAAATAGTTATTTTTCATTTTTAAAAAAGTTAAAAAAAAAAAAAAAGAAATTCTGTTCATGTTCATTTTTACAAATCTATACAATTGGCCAGAATATGGTTGTTCATATTTACAAATCTATACAATTGGCCAGAATATGGTTGTTCATTTTTACAAAGCCATACAGATAGCTGTGTTTACCTTTTCTAGAAATTATTTTCAAATTCTGTTTTCAGGCAAAATGTCTATCACTGTTCATTTTCACAAATCTATACAAGAGGGCAGAATATGGAAGTCTATAAAAATTTCTTATTACCAATAACTTGCATCAATGTTTTCAGTAGCCTCTATCAAAAGCTCCTGCTTGCTTGTTGTGAATTATGCTCAGGTGCACATATTTCCAATTCAACCATGAGGCCTTTTTGAAGCAAGTAATGTGTATATCAGTATTGACTTATATGCTGCCCCTGTCTTCATGTTGTTGCTGGACATATCTTTTTTAAATGTGTGTAGGTCACCTAAATCATCAGAAAAATTGCCCCCCCTGAGAATTTTTTCAGGAGCCGCCACTGGTGGCAGATGTGTTGTTACCTACCCTTAGCACCTGGGGGCGGCCCGTCGGGAAGTCCAGGATACAGTTGCAGAGGGAGGTGTTTAGTCCCAGGGTCCTTAGCTTAGTGATGAGCTTTGAGGGCACTATGGTGTTGAACGCTGAGCTGTAGTCAATGAATAGCATTCTCACGTAGGTGTTCCTCTTGTCCAGGTGGGAAAGGCAGTGTGGAGTGCAATAGTGATTGTATCATCTGTGGATCTGTTGGGGCGGTATGCAAATTGGAGTGGGTTTAGGGTTTCTGGGATAATGGTGTTGACGTGAGCCATGAACTGCCTTTCAAAGCACTTCATGGCTACAGACGTGAGTGCTACGGGTCGGTAGTCATTTAGGCAGGTTATCTTAGTGTTCTTGGGCACAGGGACTATGGTGGTCTGCTTGAAGCATGTTGGTATTACAGACTCAGTCAGGGACATGTTGAAAATGTCTGAAGACACTTGCCAGTTGGTCAGCGCATGCTCAGAGTATACGTCCTGGTAATCCGTCTTGCCCTGCGGCCTTGTGAATGTTGACCTGCTTAAAGGTTTTACTCTGCAACAGAGAGCGTGATCACAGTCATCCGGAACAGCTGATGCTCTCATGTATGCTTCAGTGTTGCTTGCCTCAAAACTTTTGCCTTCTGTCCTCTTACTCCTTTTCCACATTTCCCTTTTTCTCTCCCTCTTCATTCTCCTTTTCCTCCTATTACAATCCCCCCCCCCCCACCCCCCGTTACTCTAATTTTCTCTCTACCATCTTTGTTTTCCTCATTCCTTTATTTTCTCTGTCTTTTTAAAACCGTTTGTTTTCCTCCCACACTGTTCTTACTTGACTCTGATCTCTTGCCCCGCCCCGCCCCGCCCCACCCAACTCCCACACCCCTATCTGTTCCGTTTGTCCTTCTCTATCTTTCTCTCTCTCTCTCTCTCCCTCTCCCTCCTGCCCTCCCTCGATCTCCCCCTCCTGTTCTTTTTCTGTCCCACCCGTCCACAGGAGAAGGTAACAGTGATGAGCACCATCAACCCCACTAAGGAGCTGCTAGCTGACATGGTGGGCAGTCAGCGTCTGCCCGAGGACCAGCGCAAGAAGGTGGCCCAGCTCAAGGACCTGCTGGACCAGACCCTGATGCTGGACCCGGCCAAGAGGATCAGCATCAACCAGGCCCTGCAGCACCCCTACATCCAGGAGAAGATCTTCTGACCGCTTCCTACTGTACACAGTCACACATTGATTGCAGCAACCAGTACTGAGTTCTTAGTTTGACTATGGTTGGATCCCATCCCAGGCCAAGAAATTGATTTATTTGAGCTGGCACTCACACACACACACACACACACACTCTCCCATTTTTCATCGACCTTGTGGATTGTATTATATAACCGTAGTAGGGCTCATGTCTGCTGCACAACATGTGTTCAGTCTCAGCCTCTCTGCAAGTCAGAGAGTTCTGTCTCATTATAAGCCCTCTATCTCATGGACAGTAAGCCACTCGAGTTGGACTTTCATCCACTCAGATCTTCAGTTTTTGATTGGCCCCTTGCAGGTGACTGAAGGTGGAAGATATTTTTTGCTGTAAAAATGTTAATTTTGATTGTAGGGAAGGGTTAGGGTTAGTACACATTTTTTTTATACTGATTGTTGGGAAGGGTTTTTGGGGTTAACGGTCATTTGTGAGTTGCCAAGGCTGTGACAAGCACAGAGAGGGTAACCCAATGCCCTTTAACCTTTTTTTGAATGGGATATTTGTACAGTGAGTAGACTAAACTCCTGCAACCTTGGCAGCTCCTTTTGACTTACTGTTACATGTTGATGTGGTGCAGGGCCAGCATAAATGATGTCTATATCCACATCTCCTCCAGGTATTGAAAGCCCCGAGCGCTCCCCCCCACCCACCCTGTCCCCACATCCTGGTGTGTCTGTGCAGGCCCTGGTCCGCATGCCCGTTCTGCTGCTGCCTGTAGGTCTGTCAGTGCCGAAAACCCAAACGGTTGGGGGTCCTTGGGTTCTACTTGAGCACCCCTGCAGGGATGGTCCCTCCTCATGTTTTAAAGCAGGTTGTATACCACTTTCAGTACATTGAAGGGGGGGGGCGTTATCCAACAAGCTATCACCTTCAGTGTGCTTCTGTAAATGGAGCAGCTACATTTGATTTGCTCTACTGTAATGAGTACCTTTTTTGTTTGTTTTCCCTGCGTTCCCTTTACGATGTTAGAAACTGTGAGGATAGCAGTCTTGCTACGTATACAAAAACCATGTGTTGCAATTGTTTTAGGTGTGTTCTCTAAAAAAAGAAAAAGGATATTTAAGTGTTTTGTTTCCCTCTGCTATCTATCATTGGTTTTCATGTTTGTATGACCATGTTGTCTTTTGATACAGGGATATTCCTGCTCTGAGCTTTGAGTCTGCTTTGTTATGAGCGGTAATTGCCTCTACTTTATTTGATGTTCTATATATATATATATATATTATGATGTTCTTATAACAGAAATAAAACAGCCTAAATGAGTAGCTAATGTAGTATGTATGCCTTTTCCATGAATGTCTTCCATACATACACATGCCAATGTTCAGGCCCCTTAAAGTGTCAACCATGAACTGAAATGCGTTCTTTTTTTTTTAAAGCTAATCCACCAAAAACGTAAACTAAGAATACATTTGGTGTTCAGCAGCTGTTAGGCTGAAATCCTAACTTGGAGATCTGTGAGCCTAACTTGACGCGTACAGATCTTTAAAGTTAGGATTCGGCCCTTACATGCTAGATTTAGTTCAAACCAAAGGAGCAGAAGACAACATCATTTTTGTGTGCTGTTTCACTGACGCTGATGTTTGTGCTGTTTTTCCCCCCCACAATGATGTTTCCTGTGGTGGCTGAGAGCGAGACAGTCCAGCACCTCCAGCCTGGGCTCCACTTTCAGAGAGACAAGACCTCCACAAGGCCACTTATCAAGGTCATTTATGATGGCATGTGTAGATACTAAACGCCGTAAGCTATAAAAATAGTCGCACACTCTATATATATATATATATATATATATATATATATATATATATATATATATATATATATATATATAACTCACAGCAATTTATTGGGTAAAACGCCCAATAAATTGCTGTGAGTATGTATATGTATATGTGTATATATATATATATAGAGAGAGTGTGCGACTATTTATTTTTATAGCTTACAGTTAATTCGCCAATAGTCAGCACCTCTACACAAAATAATTTTCTCTGGGTGTGCTCATGCTTTTTATTAGATACTAAAAGCCAACAACAACACTGGGGGGTGATGTAAAAGACAATATGGGGAATTAATTTCGCTTACTGTTTTCTTGAAGGCCTTTATCATAGACACTCAACCATTAAAAAGTAGTGGTTCCAAACATGTGCGCTCACAAGATGTTAAGGCTTAATCCTTGTATTTGTCTACACATGACAGACACTTTTATGGTTAACAAAGTGTCATTCCAAGCTGCCTATGTACCCGACTGTGTTTGGTTACTCATATGGCTCTAAACTGGTTCCAGATTGCCACAAGGTGTCAGGTAGCTTGACTTGTATTGTCAAAGTTGAACCAAGATACTTGTTCTCTATATATTCTAGGTGCAGCCCTTTTTAGAGAAGAGTCTCGCAAGGAACCACCTCTGGACAAAGGTTTCTGTTTTTAGAGAGAGTTACTGTATTTGTGAAGGCGGACTCATCAATATGACATCATCATAGAAAGCGGGGCAAATTCCTGCATACAGAAATCAACAACAGTATTGAAATCTTCTGAGACTGACACTTGTGGCTTTTCCCCCATGTGGGTAAGGCTCAAGGGAGGGTGCAAATTAGGAAGAGGCGAATGTGGCAGTCTTGGCAGATCTTTTTTATTTATTCTGTCGTTGATGTCTGTAAGCAGGAAGACGGGGCATGTATGATGTCATTTTGCAAAGTCAATCTTGAGTAGACATGATGTCATGACCTGATTTGCTGTTAAACATTTTCGAATATGTTATCAGCATCTACTTCAGTTATCATAATGAGTCAGTATTAGACACATTGTTACCATAATGAATCAGTATTAGACACATTGTTGCCATAATGAATCAGTATTAGACACATTGTTACCATAATGAATCAGTATTAGACACATTGTTACCATAATGAATCAGTATTAGACACATTGTTACCATAATGAATCAGTATTAGACACATTGTTACCATAATGAATCAGTATTAGACACATTGTTACCATAATGAATCAGTATTAGACACATTGTTACCATAATGAATCAGTATTAGACACATTGGGTGAGATTTTGGACCCATTATAGACTTTTGAGATTTGTTCATGAACTCAATGTTTTGCTTAAGGATTCTGAGAAAGTATAAGGCAATCATGATAAATGGTATTAGTTTGATTGAACTTGAGTTATAATGTGGCTGTCTATGCCAAAGTGACCAACAATAAGGTAATACTTTTTCTTGTTATTGAGAAATATGGCCAGATTCATGTTATCACTGGTAACATTGCAATTTTGTGTTTTGTTTTTCAGGGTAAGTCGGAACTTCTCTTCCCTGCCTTGGTTCCCTCAGTCTCCTCTTTCTGCTTTGGTGCCCATGTAAAACTCGAGACCAGGGAGATGTTCAACGATGAGCCCTGTGGATATTTCTCAGAAAATGTTAAAACAGAAATGTATTTTTTAAATGTTACGTAACACGTTTGACTACATCCTTCACTTTATTCATGTCATCCAACCCAAATGACTGCACACCACTGTTTCCTTATGATATAACATCAATATGCATATTCTGTCCTCTATTGAGAACGTAACAACTTGTGTTCATTTTCATTTGTGTATTACTATAGTAAACATAGGCATGGACTATCTGAAGATTGAGGTCTTTGGTAACAGTTTACTTGGACGCTGTCATAGCCCACATAATCACGTTGCCATAATGTCAAGATGTCAAAAAACAATGACTTAGCCTGTCTGCTTATGACAGCTGACTTAAAACAAACATGACTCAACCGTGGTTTGAATTTTAAGAGGTGCTAAAATAATAAGAATTTAAACATCAGTGTGGGCACCCTCAAAATAGTCAAGATGTTGACACCCCAAAGAGTCTGTATAATTTGAACCTTGTACAAAGTGTTATTTAGGCATGCTAATTCCCACTAGTCTACTAGCTTCCAGTACCTACGTAGATAACATTGCCTGACTTTGACATGGGGCGGCGCACAATTGGCCCAGCGTCGTCCAGGGTAGGGGAGGGAATGGCCGGCAGGGATGTAGCTCAGTTGGTAGAGCATGGCGTTTGCAACGCCAGGGTTGTGGGTTCGATTCCCACGGTGGGCCAGTATGGAAAAAAATAAATAAAAAAAATGATATATGCACTCACTAACTGTAAGTCGCTCTGGATAAGAGTGTCTGCTAAATGACTAAAATGTAAATGTATATCATTATGACACCAAAGGGTTCAGGTAAGGTCCAACCAGATATTTTGTACGTTCATTGACTGGTAAACTGGTTCACTTGGCTCTCATGTTCTACTTTGAAAACATTGTGCAGTGATCAGGAACACCCTGTCAAAGGAAAAGGCTGATCTTCCTAAATGTATAGTCAGAGTAATCCCAGTCTCCAATTGTTAAGCCTTTCTCAAGTCCCTGGCTTTAGTTTTCTTTGCAGAGTTCGGTGGTGACACTCTGTGGGAGCTCAATGTGCCTTTCTTGTTAGCTTTGGCTTTTCTGATTTTGGTGCAACCTGTAGGTTTTGGTGTCGATCCCTCACCCCAAGACTGGACCTGGACAAGGGTCTCTGTCCTGCTTAGTTTGGCTGAGCTGGAACGGGGCCTTTTAAAGACCGTATGTGGCCTTGAGCCCACCCTGATGTGGTTCTGTTTGTAAGGAGCACAAGTCTGCCTAGGGCGCGAGTCGCGAGACAGGCTCAGTTCCGTAAAACTGGACACAACTGAACCGTACACTCCAGTTGGCACAAATACCGGTTTGGATCCCGGAAAATCTGCTTTCCTCAAGCGAGAAGTGCTCCTGGTCAAGCTGACGGCCGTGGCCGGCCGACACCGGCCCGTTTTGGTCAGCTCTCGCTGTACTGTGGCCGCCTGCAGATCCTCCATCTCAGATAGTCTGCTTACGATGGCAGCCAATGAAGGCTCTCGCATGTGCAGGCTCTGGCGACTTTCCCACTCGGCCGTGCTGGGCAGACTCCGGGTCAGATCCAGCACTTCCAGAGGTGCGGGGAGCACCTCCGCAAATGGAGACTGGGCCTCCGACGACGCCGGGAAGTGCAAGTCATGGTCCAGGTCGAAAGGTTCAGGCCTCAACCGGAGCGCAACTGCGGGCGTGACCCACTCGTGGGCCTGGGCGCCCCCTTTCTCTTGGTCGGATAGATCGCTGGCGTCAGAGTGGATGTCCACCGGTGTGCTGCTACCGTTTCGCTTCGAGCCATCAGCGCTGGTTCCTGACCCAAGCCCTGCTCTGTCATTCATTGGGCCCCAACAGTAGAATGTCTTTACCCTCCTCTCCCCATTGCTCCTTCTCCTGTCCCTCGGACTGGCAGTGTAAGCCACCTGGACAGGTGTGATTTTCAACAGAGACTCACTCGAGCTCGTGTCCCGGCCCTCCCCTTGGCTATGTTTGGTGGATCTCCGGTGCCGTAGCCTGCTGTTGAGATGATGGATGTCGATTGTTGGACGTCTGTGGATCATCCTGAACTGGGCTCTCTGTGGCTGGCTCTGACTAAAGATAAGGGCATACAGATGGCAAAGGGCTAAGTAGTATGGCGATCTGATAGAATAATTTAAATAATTACATAAACATTTATTTTAATTTCGAACTCCATAAACCTGAAAGGTGTTTAATTTACACCTTTGGAAAATCCTGACAAAACCAAATGTGGCGTTTTAAGTAGCCTATCTAAACAAAACGTTTACCTAAAAACTGTCCTAGTGAATTGACAACAGCCAAGGTAAATCATGTTTGGGTATATTTTGAGTGGAATATTCCTTTTTTGATAGTCAAGAAATGGGGGTGAAATAAACTATTTGAGTTTGGATGCACAAAATGCTTTTAATTTTTTAATGTATTCCAATGAAAACCTATTCGATAATAAGGTTAGGTATTTTGGCGACAGGCAGATGAAATATGACGCCAACTGTTGTCAGACGGGCTGGCATACATTTGTGATTGATTTGCCCTCCATCAAGGTAACGACTGGCCCATTATTTAATATCCCATTGTACTCTATACAGGTGACTGGTAATGAACCATCGGTCGTGGTGGAGCAGCCAGAGGGTAATATTCCGACACACTGAAGATCCAATTCGGCCTGTGAATAGGCCAGCTGTCACCGAGTAGGGTAGTGAGCAGGCATTTAAAAATATTTGATCTACTTACACTGATGTAGACTCTGATGGGCTACAGCAGGTGGTCGGGTAGATACTTGAATTGAGTGTTGATGGAAATGTCTAAAAAAATAAATAAAAGATGAATGTATTAAAATGAATTTTAAAGTAATTTGTATTAAAGGCATTAAAAACAACGCTACACTAAAGGCAAAGGGATTTGTTGAAATGGTCACACACAACCGGTAACAATTCCTTGTCTGGAAACATCCATAACTGTAAAATGGATTAGACTTGCAATACTGCCCATACATGCTGTACATCTAAATGCTCTAAACTATAGTAAGTACGTTTACAGTTATCACCTTCTGTGCTCTGATGCCACTTGATATGTCCAAGTCCTCAAGTTGACGAATCAGCTGAGAGATATAGAAGTCCTGTGGGCAATAGACGGTTCATTCATTTTGATCATAAAGCAGTTGGTAGACTTCGTCCATTTGAATTCAGGGGCAAGATCTGAGAAAGAATAACTATTCATTCTTATTATTTTTTATAAAGCTCTACTTTAACATTTGACATTTACGTCATTTAGCAGATGCTCTTATCCAGAGCGACTTACAGTTTTAGTGAGTGCATACATTTTTCATACTGGCCCCCCGTGGGAATCGACCCCACACCCCTGGCGTTGCAAGCGCCATGCTCTACCAATTGAGCTACAGGAAGCCCAAATATGAGATCATATGAGATCAGCATTAGATAAGGTTGGAGAGCTGCGTAGTGCAATAGAAAAACATGTTAAATAAAGACACGTATTATACAAGTTTTACTTAAGGTCTCCAATGAGTTTCTCTCTAATTAAACCATGTGATCTTTTTCCCCATTAGTTGAATGTGCAAGGGGTGAATTTCTCAAGGCACTGTACCTATTTAGGTTATGGGAAGCCGTAATCAAACTTTAGTAGCACTTCATTATCCTATATGGTAGATATAATGACATAGTAAAATGGTAATTACTCAGTAAGAATTGATGCCGTAATTTGTTTTTCTTTTGGTAGCCTTTACCAGAATGTCAATGAAAAGTATACATTGGCTACGAACAGCTCGTGTTTACAGGTGCATGGAGAGAGAACAAATATATAAATAAAATGGAAAGTTCAGCACACTGATGTTGGATGCTCCACAAACTTGGATAGCACACCAACGTTTCAGTCAATAGACCTTTATTGGTATTTGGATCTAAACATTTGTGAGATTCATTTAATTGTTTGTGGAGCATCCAATACCTTTTTTCAGTACTGGCAACCCAGTTTGCACCCTTTAGGCTAATTGTTAGCACACTTTCAATATGCAAATCATAATGATGATTTAATTATATAAGATTAACGTTACACGCTTACACTGCCTTTTAATTTGCTTTATTCAAAAAAGCGGTGTGATGAGCCTGTTTTGTCACTCACCTGGTGTATTTGGCCAGATACAGCTCCTAGAAAAATTTAAAGTTATGTGAGCAATATTTCAGTTAAAACCGGCATAAATCAGGTGGAAATAATAATTTCAGAAAAAGACATGCTAGGCTACCTGGCGTCGAGAGATGCGTCTCAGCTAAACCGTGCTTACGAGCTGTTGACATGTTGAGGGTGGACGTTTGATCATTACAGTGAACCGGTGTTGGAACTTGGATTCCAGACGTGGTTAATATTTGGACATCCACATGACACGGACATTTATCAAACATTCCTCTTTCTCTCCGTTATCATTTCAGCACGCTAGCTACAGTAGATCAATTCATATATTTTACCTGTAGCTAGGAATTCGTTTTCTCTTTCCTCGTACATAACCTATATTGACTTGTATTTCCCGAAAGATACAGCCAGATACGAAGTTACAACGCGTACCCAAAAGTTATTTTAAATCATCTAAGATTTGTGTTGGTCTTTCTGTCATGCGACACATATCTTCTACAACAAGATCATGACAGCTCTTCTACAACAACATGATATGGGCTATGGCACATCGAAATGTACTCCATTAGCTAGCTATACGACAATGGTGACTGAAGCCATGGTAACACATGAACTACGGGAACTTCCCAGTCCTCGGAATGTCGCCTGTTTACCCCGCCTCAAATAGATTAAAACCCGTTGGTGCTAGATAGTTTTAGTGTCTAAACGCAATAGCCTATCCATACATTTTTTCACATTTGTGTTTTTCATCTGAAATGAATGAAGCTAGAATCCTTAATTGAAACTATAACAAAGCGGACACCCTGCCTATGTTTTGGTAAACAGCTGAGGGATGGGCCTGGAGATATACTATATACAGTTGAAGTCGGAAGTTTACATACACTCAGGTTGGAGTCATTAAAACTCGTTTTTCAACCACTCCACACATTTCTTGTTAACAAACTATAGTTTTGGCAAGTTGGTTAGGACATCTACTTTCCGGATGACACAAGTAATTTTTCCAACAATTGTTTACAGACAGATTATTTCACCTACAATTCACTGTATCACAATTCCAGTGGGTCAGAAGTTTACATACACTAAATTGACTGTGACTTTAAACAGCTTGGAAAATTCCAGAAAATGATGTCATGACATTAGAAGCTTCTGATAGGCTAATTGACATCATTTGAGTCAATTGGAGGTGTACCTGTGGATGTATTTCAAGGCCTACCTTCAAACTCAGTGCCTCTTTGCTTGACATCATGGGAAAATCAAAAGAAATCAGACAAGACCTCAGAAAAAAAATTGTAGACCTCCACAAGTCTGGTTCATCCTTGGGAGCAATTTCCAAACACCTGAAGGTACCATGTTCATCTGTACAAACAATAGTACGCAAGTATAAACACCATGGGACCACGCAGCCGTCATACCGCTCAGGAAGGAGACGCGTTCTGTATCCTAGAGATTAACGTACTTTGGTGCGAAAAGTTCAAATCAATCCCAGAACAACAGCAAAGGACCTTGTGAAGATGCTGGAGGAAACAGGTACAAAAGTATCTATATCCACAGTAAAACGAGTCCTATTTTGACATAACCTGAAAGGCCGCTCAGCAAGGAAGAAGCCACTGCTCCAAAACCGCCATAAAAATGCCAGACTACGGTTTGCAACTGCACATGGGGACAAAGATTGTACTTTTTGGAGAAATGTCTTCTGGTCTGATGAAACAAAAATAGAACTGTTTGGCCATAATGACCATCGTTATGTTTGGAGGAAAAAGGGGGTCACTTGCAAGCCGATGAACACCATCCCAACCGTGAAGCACGGGGGTGGCAGCATCATGCTGTGGGGGACATTTGCTGCAGGAAGGACTGGTGCACTTCACAAAATAGATGGCATCCTGAGGAAAGAAAATTATGCAGATAAATTGAAGCAACATCTCAAGACATCAGTCAGGAAGTTAAAGCTTGGTCGCAAATGGGTCTTCCAAATGAACAATGACCCCAAGCATACTTCCAAAGTTGTGGCAAAATGGCTTAAGGACAGCAAAGTCAAGGTATTGGAGTGGCCATCACAAAGCCCTGACCTCAATCCTATAGAAAATGTGTGGGCAGAACTGAAAAAGCGTGTGCGAGCAAGGAGGCCTACAAACCTGACTCAGTTACACCAGCTCTGTCAGGAGGAATGGGCCAAAATTCACCCAACTTATTGTGGGAAGCTTGTGGAAGGCTACCCGAAACGTTTGACCCAAGTTAAACAATTTAAAGGCAATGCTACCAAATACTAATTGAGTGTATGTAAACTTCTGAACCACTGGGAATGTGATGAAATAAATAAAAGCTGAAATAAATCATTCTCTCTACTATTATTCTGACATTTCACATTCTTAAAATAAAGTGGTGATCCTAACTGACCTAAGACAGGGAATTTTTACTAGGATTAAATGTCAGGAATTGTGAAAAACTGAGTTTAAATGTATTTGGCTAAGGTGTATGTAAACTTCCGACTTCAACTGTATATACAGATATTTACAGAGATAGGAGCAGATCAGCAATATTAGGACGTTACAGCAGGATGGACGCATACTGCAACACGTTTTGACCAAATAGTTATTCTCCAGTCAGGTTAAACTCACACAAAGGCCTTAAGGGCAGAGTAAGCACTAGCTGGAGGGCTGAATTCAATCCGTATCGCAGAATATCACAGTAGTTCAGCATTATAGCTCGATTGAAATTGAAAGGCAATGTTCCAGTGACGGAAATTACCTTTACATTTATATTGCGCAATCTGTGACGCTTCAGCGATACAGATTGAATTGAGCACATTGTGTGCATAATGTAACTTAGGAAGTGGTAATACTGAATAAATGTTCTAGAAAGTTCACTCTTGAAACCAAGAAGATCTAATTGTTCTTTAAATGTCTGCTAGAAATAACAGTGATTGGCATTTATCTAGAGTCTATAAGAATAAAGAAATGTCAATCAGTCACAATGATACTTAAACAGAAAATGGTCAAACATACGTACAGTGCCGTGAAATAGTATTTGCCCCTTTTCTGATTTTCTCTATTTTTGTATGTTTTTGATACTGAATGTTTGATATTGAATGCAGTGTTTGGTTTTCGCCAGGCATCATGGGACCCATGTCATCCAAAGAATTTACTAAAGTTTGCCAAAAAAAAACCTGGATGATCATCAAGACTCTTGGAAGAATGTTCTATGGACAGATGAGTCTACTTTTTGGACAACATGGGTCCCATTATGCCTGGCTAAAACCAAAACTGCATTCCACAGTAAGAACCTCATACCAACGGTCAAGCATGGTGGTGGAAGTGTGATTGTTTGGGGATGTTTTGCTGCCTCAGGACCTGGACGACTTGCTTTAATAGAAAGAATCATGAATTCTGCTCTGTATCAGAAAATTCTACAGGAGAATGTCAGGTCATCCGTCTGTGAGCTGAAGCTGAAGCACAGTTGGGTCATGCAGCTAGACAATGATCCAAAACACACTATCAAGTCTACATGAAAATGGCTAGAAAGCAACACATTTGAAGTTTTGGAATGGCCCAGTCAAAGTCCAGACCTAATCCCAATTGAGATGTTGTGGCAGATGAAAACCCACAAATGCCGCTGAGTTAAAGCAGTTCTGCATGCAAGAGTTGGCCAAAATTCCTCGACAGCGATGTGAGAAACTGATCAACAACTACAGGAAGCATTTGGTTGCAGTCTTTGCAGCTAAAGGTGTCACAACCAGTTACTGAGTGTAAGGGGGCAATTACTTTTTCACACATGGGGCACTGGGTGTTGCATAACTTTGTTTATGAAATAAATTAAATAAGTATGTCATTGTTGTGCTATTTGTTCAATCAGGTTTTGGTTGAAGATCTGATAACATTCAGTATCAAAAATATGCAAAAGTAGAGAATATTAAATTAAAGTTAGGGCCCAAAATACTTGTTCATGGCACTGTACGTGCTAAATTGGGTTGCCCTGTGCAATTGGCCTTTAAACAGGGGTTTCTTAGAGGCAGAACCATTCTAAAAGACAGACCGTTGTCATTGACTGATCTGGGCGGGGCCTGTATTATATCTGGGAGGGGCCTGTATTATATCTGGGAGGGGCCTGTATTCATAAAGAGTCTCAGAGTACTGTAGGAGTGCTGAACTAGGATCAGTTTAGCCTTTTAGACTACAATAAATGGACTGGGGGGGGACCTGATTCTAGATCAGCACTGCTATGCTGAGACTTTATGACAAGCTTGTGATAAACCTTCTGAATAATAATTATAATATAATTGGTCATTTAGCAGACGCTCTTATCCAGAGCGACTTACAGGAGCAATTAGGGTTAAGTGCCTTGCTCAAGGGCACATCGACAGATTTTTCACCTAGTGGGCTCGGGGATTAGAACCAGCGACCTTTCGGTTACTGGCACAACGCTCTTAACCACTAAGCTACCTGCCGCCCATACTGTCAAGATTGGACACTTGACAGTATGGAAGTAGCTAGATGTAGCAAAAAATAATCACATTGCTATAAGAATGTTTTACGCTTTTAAGGCATTGATTGTCGCAAGATCACAGATTTTTTATGGAAAACCAGGCACAGTTTTGGGCATTAAATCATTTGTATCGATTGATCAATTAGCCAAAAGACATCTGGCTCCATCAAGCTATGACTCATTTTGAGCAACTTGAGTTTTTCTCCATCTCGTAGAAAATAAATCACCGGGAGGGAAAAGATTGTGCATGCATCTAGTAGGGAAGTGTGTTGGAAAACCAGGCTGCAGCTTCCCTATTTGTCCACTAGATGGAGGCAATGAGCTGCCACATAAGTATGCCTCCTGCATCAGCCTAGTACGTGCCATTACTCTTTGCAAACCATGAGCGATATAGATATACAGAGTGATACACTATGTGCAGGTTTGGTTCACGTTAACTGAATGAGGATGACAGGGATTAACAAAAATCATGAAGATGATCAGATAGAGCACATGTGGTCACATGTAGTCCCGTGTAGCTAAGTTGGTAGAGCATGGCGCTTGCAATGCCAGGGTTGTGGGTTGGATTCCCACGGGGGGGGGGCAGTATGAAAATGTATGCACTCACTAACTGTAAGTCGCTCTGGATAAGAGCGTCTGCTAAAATGACTTTTTAAAAATGTGTCTGTGTATTTTTTCTGCCTGGTGCAAAGCCTACAGCCCCACAAGACATAGTCACAGTGTGAACTATGCCACATTTTCAATTCTTTCTGACGACGCGTACTCTCACTGCGACTTCTGAATTTGCCGCAAGACAGCGGCGAAACGACAACCTTAAAAACAACAATCACTGTTATAATATTTTCCACAGCAACAAAACAATATGTTGGTGGGAAGTGTGTCTGTGTGTTCGTCCGGGTATTTGTGCATTTGTGAGGGAATAAATATGTTTACTTCTTAATGCACATTTGTGAGACAAATATTTATTAAAATTCAACATTCAACACATATCTATAACGCATTTATTACACATCTAAAAACGTTACATGAACGTGTTATAACGCATTATTAAAGGTTAATTCAATATATCCATAGCACATCTACAGCGCAGTCATGTCATGCTACGCAAGAGCTCATATTTAGGTATCTTAATAGATGCGTCATTACAATGACAGTGTAGTGTCATCCTTATGGCTGTTCTCAAACGTGTGCTTCTGCCACACCAGCGTTGGTGAATATTCCAAAAGGCCAAACCACGTTTAGAATATTATGCTGATATACAATGTAATGGACATACACAAAATAGTCTAATTTGGTGAAGTGAAAAAAAAAAAAAAAACTTGTTTCAAGAAATTCTAAAAAATAAATAACGAAAAGTGGTGCGTGCATATATATTCACCGTCTTTGCTATGAAGCCCCTAAATAAGATCTGGTGCAACCAATTACCTTCAGAAGTCACATAATTAGTTAAATAAAGTCTACCTGTGTGCAATCTAAGTGTCACATGATCTGTCACATGATCTCAGTATATATACACCTGTTCTGAAAGGCCCCAGAGTCTGCAACACCACTAAGCAAGGGGCACCACCAAGCAAGCGGCACCATGAAGACCAAGGAGCTCTCCAAACAGGTCAGGGACAAAGTTGTGGAGAAGTACAGATCAGGGTTGGGTTATAAAAAAATATCAGAAACTTTGAACATCCCATGGACCACCATTAAATCCATTATTAAAAAATGGAAAGAATATAGTGTCGTATCGAGTGAGTGGTGGCAATTATTGCTGATAAACAAAGGAGTCCGCTCATACTGAATCCTTGATCATAAGTTTATTCAGATCACAAGCTTCAGCATAAGTGACAGGTGACATGACACCCGGAGAGCGACGCCTCAGATTGGAATGACCGCTCTGCCTCTCTTCTTCGTTTACCCCTACTTATAAACAATGCAAAAAGATGGGCTCCCTCTTCTGGCCAATCACCAGTCTCTCCTGTCTACAACACACTTCCTGTCTGTTGTATGTGGCGTTACACTAAAACATTCCCTCTTCTGTTCCTCTAAAACAGTCATAATGTTAATACACCACATATTCCCCCCTTCGAGACAAATTAAAAGTCTCGACAACAAACAGAATAGGATTATGACTAGTAACAATTTATCCTATTGAGTATCTTTAACATTAAACCAAAAAACATTCTCCTCTAGAGTGTAAATACCTTTCTATGAAATATGAACAACTGTTTATGAAGTGTGAATACATTACTATGAAATATGAACAAATCTTTATGGAGTGTAAGAGCGAAAAACTGTCCGGCAACCTTCCATCCATCAATCAAGACAGTAAAATTCTCTCACGGTCCCTCTGCCCCAGGCAACCACCTTCGGTACTCCAGATAAACTCATAAACCATGTAAATGCATTTGAAACTATGATGCAATTAAATACACATGTAAGCCCCTGCAAACAAAATCCTATCCAAAAACATCCACTCTAAGGCTGGTCAACCCATTGGACCTTAAAGTGGAACTCTCCCTGCCTAAATTCCCTGTCCCTAAACATCACCGAAATAAACAAAAACATCTAAGATCCTCACATGTATTCAATAACATCAAATATCCTTCTACAAAAATTAATCCCTAAGGCTATTACACAAATTATGTATTACACATGTCTATATTTCATTGCAGACACTGGAATGTAGTCCACTACACTTCATCTCCCCGTAGTCTCGACTTCCAATGGACTGTTGATGATGGAATCGGCCACACCCTCCTTGTTTCATCTCCTCCAGTCATATTGTCCCTTCATATTGTCGTTATTTGAGTATTTCAATCTCCATATGTTCCCCCAAATGCTTCTGAAAGAAAAGGAAAGACCAAACAGTATCTTTTGCAAAACAACACTTTCAAATTGACCATCAATATCAACTAAGAATATAAAAATGATATATAAATGATGTATGAATCACATGAACCTCTTCCCCCCTTGATTCATAAATCATACTACAAATCACACTAATATTGAAAAAAAAAAAATTTTGTTGACAAATGATCAAAATATCAAAAATGATATTTATCCATTCAGTTCCACTTGTCCATCTTCATCCAGATCAGGAACAGTCAACACCGGCATCTGAGTGTTGTCTCCAGGCATCACTCTCCAACCTATCTCAATATCATAGCTTTCTCAAAGGTCAGTAACAAATTACAAACATCACACAGTGTTATCAAAGCTGCCATTAAATGTAACCCATCACTGCCCCTACTGGCCTACCTGATCTTGCAACCAAGTCTTCTCAGATCTCCCAAACGCATCCCTTATATTCTTCAATGCATATATAACTATCTGAACTATCTGGACTCAAAGTATACCTAATATTATCAATATGATCTTCCCAAATGTTACACCATACCATGGAAAAAGTCCCCCCTTCTCCCTTAGATTTATCCTTCAATGATAGGCTTGAAGACTATGACATGTAGCCATGTCTCTTTTCATCCAATTTCAAATATAGCTTCAGATTTCTGTGTCCGGTGCTACCCCTCTTATAATGGTAGAAACCTCATATGGAAGCTTCAACGTTGACATATAACAACATCCTGTCTATCCATAGGGTAAGAATATATACGCTTTATCACCACAAACCTTCCAAATATCTCTAAAATTCCCCATAGTCACATTGTCAGGCAAAAGCTAATCTTTTAACCATCAAAGTCCTGCTGTTCCTACTACCTGGAACATAAAAAGTTACATTTATATTTCTCATTACTACCCTTAAGGTCATGCTTATCCAAAGTCATCATATAACATCACAATCTGATATTCCCATCAACATACCCCTTACCTCATATGTTTTATTAGAACAAAAACAACTTTTAGCCCTCAATGGTTACACCTCAAATGCTTCAGTTACGCTGTTACCTGATTTTTCTTTACCATTCAACAAATTCACACAAGTTAATTCACTTAACCCAATAACACCTAAACCTAGGCTTAAACAAATGTTTTGACAACGACATTATTTTATCTGTTACTGATTGTTGCTGATACCACAGTCATGACAAAGCATAAGATTGACACATACTTGATAGAGGTCGAGCGACCGTCTCTAAAATGTTTGTTGCTGGAATTCTCAACAGACATGGACCCTCAAGATTCCTCACTGATCTTACAGAATGAGCTAACCGCTGGAACCAAAGATTCCTACCTGCCATCTATCTCTAATTTTCACAACAGAAGAATCGAACTACATGCATATAGTTTCTCTCTTCCCTAACGAGCGGTACTGATCAGATACCTCTCCTTGTCTGTCATCAAAATCAAAGACCTCATCCTGTACCTCCATGATGAATCTATATTCTCTCTACTACTATCTGTTCTCCTATTTTAACCCTATCCGTACTATCATTGACAGCACTCTCCATCCGTAACATAAACTCATGAGTCCTTCTTGCTACCCCCTTTAATTTCAGAAAAGTTGTTGTCGGTGTCATACTTCCTACATTTGCTATTGCCATCGTATCATTAATCCCTTCCAAAGTTACCATTAAAGTAGTTGATTTAGTTGCTGTATCAACCTTAATTACTTCTAGTGCGAAAGTTCCCGTTATCCTCTGTGTATTATCTACTGTTGGAGTGACTACTGTAATCTACTCCTCCTGAACTCCCTTTAAAAGTTGTCTTTGCTTGTACTTCCATCTATCACCACTAGTGTCACTTTTTCCCAACTCTCAGTCCTATCTCTAATCCCTGACTTTCAAACTTTTGATTATAAAAAATACACCTATAATTACCTTGATCTCCCTGCTGGAACTGTAAATATAGATACTCAATCACCCTCAATCTTCTCTTATCATTCAGCAACACATACTTTCTCAATGCATCTGCTCCTAACAGATCTAAACTCCTACCATATCTTCCCACTAAACTCTAACATGTCCTTCACTACTGTTCTCTCTCTCTTACTACTAACTTTGAAACTTAGCTTACTGTCTTAGAGTTCCTTCAACCTAGTTCTCCTAACTTATTTTAATCTAATCTTTTCCTCCTAACCTTTAAAAACCTTTTCCACTGATTTATTCACAAAATCCCTTTACCACCAAATTTTTAGAATATGTGATTGGGAAAGTCCCCACCTGTTTCTGACTTTTTACACAGACTTGGCAAACGACTAAACACCTTTTAGCCTAGCCTGAAATCTCTTGGTGTAAGAATGTAACCCAGAATAACAGTCACCCCTTTTAACTTTTTTCAGACAGATTGTCTAATAGGCAGTCTAACAGATTATCATCCTTCCTATGATATTATCTTTTTAAGCAAATATGATTCCCAAAAACCCTACTTTTTAAAATCCTCTACCAGACAGTCGTCTAGTGTACATCTTATTGTACAATTCAATTTACACCATGCATCTCTTCCCAACACTGCAACAACAGTATCTTCTAATATTAGTATGTCTATTTTAAGAGTAATTAACTGTTTTACTACCTCAAATCCCTATCCTAATTAGTTAATTTTACATAGTGAGATGTTTAACCTCTTTAGGCTGAACACAGATACGTTTTTACACTATTCACTATCACTTCTCATAGTCCTCTGGTTTTACTTCAATTGTTAGATATTTTCTCTTCTTCTCTAATCGATGCTATCAGCTGACACCCCCCTTCCGGATCTTCTAGGCACTCTAGAATCTTTAGGGTTCACCTGGAGAACAGGTGATCTTGACTGACCCCTGTATCTTCCTTAAAAATGTTCTCTGTTGTTTCCTCCTGACTTGTTGCATTAACAGGTAAAGTAACCAATCTGTCCACAATTATAACAGTCTTCTGAAAGTTGCTGGAAGTGTAGCTGAAATCTTCCTCCTCCTTCTAAACCTTCTCGTCCTCTTCCTCTCCAATTCTGTGTCTGTCCAGAAACTGGCTGTGGATATGGAACATTTGGTACCCCCCTTGGCTGGTACAATTGCATTTGATATTGTTCAGTTGAAGCTGTAACAGTGATTGTTGATTTGGTTCACTCTGATTCTTCATAACCAAAGCTTCTCTTCTCCACCAGTTGTATGATTGAGTTTTCTCAGAGTTTCTTTGTCCTGTTCTTTCTTGCTGTTGACATATCAGGATTCTTCAAAAGCTTATATTCTAAGTTCTGTCCTCAAAATATCATCTTCCATCATCTTCTTCAGCATCTTTGCCTCAATGTATTCTTCTTCTCCTCCAATTCTTGGGATTAAAAATGTTCTCAGCAGGTTTTCTCCTTGTCTCTTCAACATCTCGAGCTGTTCCTCTAGCTCTCTTACCTCTCCCAAAGTCCTCGCTTCCTCCAGGCCTGATAAGCCTCGGTCTATATCTCCTTCTATTTCTTCTGTGCCAGTCCTTGTAGGATAAAATCCTCTTGAACATAAAGCACCTTTAATCTCCAAATCTTCATCGCTTTCTTCATCTTTGCTTTCATCAGAGATCAAATCTTGTGTATCCTTCTTCCTTCAACTTCCATCAGAGATCAAATCTCTAGTATCCTTCTTCTTTCCTCTCTTGCCAACTTCCTTCTGATCACAGAGTCATATCCACCCATGCATGACCTCTTCTCAATCACTCTCATCTTCATCATCCTCGTCTTTTTTTAACCTCACTCTTCTCTTCCAGACATCTCATTTCCTTCCTTCTGGAGTTTTGGATTCATCTTTATCGTCGTTTCTGCTTGTCCTCTATCTATTATTCGTTCATCTCCATCTCTGATGCAATAATCACCCTCCTGGATGATCCCTGGAAGCTGAGGATAAACATCCCTAAGCTCTCCTTCCCTTAGCCTTATCTCTATAGCTTTGTTTATCTTATCGCTGGAATCTTTTATCAGTTTTTGTTTGAGAATGAAGGGCAACTTTTGTTTCACTTGCCGGATAACCTCGCAATACTTTAGTTAAAGGGTCACTATTTTGTACTATATCAATCGGTGTAATCACCTTCATATAGCCTTGCTGTCCTTTCTCCCCATTGTAACTACTCTTTTATATTCCTTTATCGTGAATTATTTTATTTTAGACTATATAGCCTATGGCTTCCCCCCTGTAATTATTAATATAAACCTAAACAACCCAAAAAATAAAAATAAAAATAAAATAAAAATCCCCCCCCCAAAATCAAATCAACTAAAATATGAATATTAAAAAATTCAATTAAATGTTTTATTCAAAACATTTAATTAAAATAAAAAATCAATTAAAAAATCAATTAAAAATTATGAATAATTTAAAACCAATTTTTTATTTCTATATCCTATGTCACCAATTTATCAATTAGTGGCTATCTTACCACAACCCATCAGGAAAGTAAATGTAAGTTAGTCAACTTCAAAGCAATCCCAAAAACAAAGCCTTCTAACCTTACAACCCTTTGATTTTTATAAATCCCATTGTTTAATATGCACCCAAGTATCTTAAATTTACAGAATAATGTCAGTCCTTGATTCCCAACACAATTCCAATCAAACCCCAGTGATGCACAGAGCCTCCAAAATGCAATTTTTAATGAAATAGTATTTGCCAAGCCTATGTGAAATGGTCATAACATCAAATATTTTGTAAGGGATGATTTTGTGAACTAGCCTGATATCTGATCCTCTGCCTCTGCCGCGTCACGTGATGTCACGTCAGCACTTCCTGTATCTCCTCTCTCTCCTCTCCTGTCTCTCATATGACAAGGGAACAAAGACACAGAAACAGATTTTAGTAGTTAATGCAATCACTGAGTATTTCCAACCATTCAATATTCATTCGTTCTACATTATTCACTCTAAGACTAAATTCAGAACTAAATAGATCGCTCAAAAACATTTATTTAATTTTAATTCGTCATTTAATTATTTAGTATAATCCGTCAACATATCTCTCTCTCATTTATCAATTCAATAGGTCACAAAAACAGTTTCATCTTTAACCATCCGCCGATGTAACAACTAGAAGATTCGTGTTAAAATCTCTCCTCTGTCTGTCTATTTCTCTGTCTCCCCCTGCGACACGCAGGCCCACAGAAATATGACACGTTACCCACAATCCCCTTTGTTGTAGTTTTAGCATACCCTCGTGGTGTAGGTTTAGTACCGGAACCCAACGTCTCCTAATCTCGTGCCATAAACTCCAAATCCCACGTTTTGTAGTGTAGTGTCATAAAATTAAACGCATGCGCAAATGCATTCAATGATACGATTCCCGGACAATAGAACGATAGCATTACGCTACAGCTTCACTATTTTATACCTTATACTCACACAATTACACATAACAGAGCTCACATTTGCGTAGAACTTTGACTTCCACACACACAGACATATTTTAAGAGGCTTAGTCCATCGCAATGGGACCTCTAAGGTACATTAACATGTAGCACAGAACACAATTAGCATTTAGCATTAGCCGCCATATACCATGTAGCATGAAACACACTCCCATTTAGCATTAACATTAGCCTTTAGCTAACTGCGGCCTACCACGCCCTAAGTAACCTTGCATTGTGCCCAAATCATTATCCATCATTATCCATATCTCCGCCTAACTTTATGCTGCCTTGAGTTCTGGATAATTATATGAGCGGTTACCCCAAACGAATAATCCGTCAACTATAAGATAAGCATAACATACAATATCATCGTCCAGCTCATGGTTCCCAGAACCAACCTGACAAAGTCTAATACGTCGTCCAGGATTTGTAGCCCACTCCTACGAGTCGCCCCCGCTGGGGGTCTTTCCAGATTCACAATGCTCTAATATTGCATACGTATTCCTGACTTCATTCTGCCAATATATGCCGTTAATATCTCTACCATCGATTGCTCTAAAATTCCAAGCCTACCCTCCCCCTTGTTGCCCTGTCTACCAGTGCAACAATTGATAATGATTAGCCAGACCCCCAGTAATCAGCAATAACTCCACGAGGCACGGTCGTATGGTACACCTCTCCAGTGTACACAAGCAGTATCAAAACTAACAATCTCACAAAGCTTGTGAGGAAAAAACTCACCCTTGTCTGGTCATGACTTCAAATCGAGTTAGCTTGAGTTAGCTTGGCGGCTACAAATGAACAAAGGAGAACTGCAGACCAGCCCCACGTTGGGCGCCATTTGTCGTATCGAGTGAGTGGTGGCAATTATTGCTGATAAACAAAGGAGTCCGCTCATACTGAATCCTTGATCATAAGTTTATTCAGATCACAAGCTTCAGCATAAGTGACAGGTGACATGACACCCGGAGAACGGCGCCTCAGATTGGAATGACCGCTCTGCCCTTTCTGTAGTCTAGCCCCTATTTATAAACAATGCAAAAAGATACTCCCTCTTCTGGCCAATCACCAGTCTCCCCTGTCTACAACACACTTCCTGTCTGTTGTATGTGGCGTTACACTAAAACATTCCCTCTTGATACTAAAATCAACATTCTTTCAGTTCCACTTAAAAAAACATTTAACACCATCATAATCTCAATACACTACAATAGCACCACAACAAACCTGCCAAGAGAGGGCCGCCCACCAAAACTCACGGACCAGGCAAGGAGGGCATTAATCAGAGAGGCAACAAAGAGACCAAAGATAACCCTGAAGGAACTGCAAAGCTCCACAGCAGAGATTGGAGTATCTGTCCATAGGACCATTTTAAGCCGTACACTCCACAGAGCTGGGCTTTACGGAAGAGTGGCCAGAAAAAAGCCATTGTTTAAAGAAAAAAATAAGCAAACACATTTGGTGTTCGCCAAAAGGCATGTGGGAGACTCCCCAAACATATGGAATAAGGTACTCTGGTCAGATGAGACTAAAATTGATCTTTTTGGCCATCAAGGAAAACGATATGTCTGGCGCAAACCCAACACCTCTCATCACCCCGAGAACACCATCCCCACAGTGAAGCATGGTGGTGGCAGCATCATGCTGTGGGAATGTTTTTCATCGGCAGGGACTGGGAAACTGGTCAGAATTGAAGGAATGATGGATGGCGCTAAATACAGGGAAATTCTTGAGGGAAACCTGTTTCAGTCTTCCAGAGAGTTGAGACTGGGACGGAGGTTCACCTTCCAGCAGGACAATGACCCTAAGCATACTGCTAAAGCAACACTTGAGTGGTTTATATTGAGATTTAAACGGTTGTGTTGCGATGAAGGAGAGTTCTGCTGCGTAAATGATGTGGTAATAGGAAATACAATTATTTCATTATTCATTCCCACTATGCTCATAGAACAGGAAACAGAGTGAATTTTGTTGTGCTGCTTGAAGAAGTTTAACGAGCATTCAGACCAGCCTTCCTGATTTAACTTTCCTAAACTACATTCCATTGACTGCATAAAATTCAAACATAGACCTTTAATGTCGGTGGTATAGATCAGAGTGGCAAACTGCAGAGTTAATTACCATTAAGGGCTTAGCAAGAAATGCTATATGAATGGAAAAATTGATTTTACTTTACTTTGACTGCATAGAATTCATGAGTTACGAAAGACTTGTGATATGACCCTCAACTACACAATTTGATCAGTAAAATGTAACCCTGAGGAATTGACCCTGTGGGGAACTTCATGCACCATTGACCTCAGTGAGAAGAAGAAGGTAAGTTAAGGGGCTCTACCGTCCGGTGGGGAAAATGAGGCTGGTACAGGCTGTCTATCAGCATAATATTCTAAACGTGGTTTGGCCTTTTGGAATATTCACCAACGCTGGTGTGGCAGAAGCACACGTTTGAGAACAGCCATAAGGATGACACTACACTGTCATTGTAATGACGCATCTATTAAGATACCTAAATATGAGCTCTTGCGTAGCATGACATGAATGCGCTGTAGATGTGCTATGGATATATTGAATTAACCTTTAATAATGCGGTTAAAACACGTTCATGTAACGTTTTTAGATTTTGTAATAAATGCGTTATGGATATGTAGTCAAAGTAAATCGTTACAAAATGTGGAAAATTCAATAATAGAGACATAAAAATATATAAAAATAAATTGTTTATTTACAATCGTTATGATGTAATTGTCATTGTGAACAGGGCAGTCTCAATAATATACATTTTATACAACTTTTTTTTGTTTATGACACTTGTTCACTCTCACTGTGAAAGCTAAACATACTCATCACAAATAAGGGGTTTCCTACTTAGAAAAGTGTTTTAAATAAGTGATCAGCTCATTGATATGGTCCTGACAAAGATATTGATAAAATAATATTAATAGTAGATCGTAATGACTGGCTAATATTGCCAGTTAACATTATAACATAGACCCACTTGCCACAAAGCTGTCTGAGCATGAGCAGCGCTTTACACCATTTCAGACTATCGGAGGCACCTTTTCAGTTTGACAATAAACTCATAGAGATAGAAGTAGAAAAAAAATGTCTGACTTAAAAAAAAAAAAAAACGGAGATAGCATGGGCATCGGCATTGTGGGCTGTCCCAGAATCCATCATTGCAAAGAATTTCTATACAAATGCAAAAGAAAAAGAAAGGCACAAAAAAAAAAAACATGGCTGAATTTACAGAACACTAAAGACCAATGCAAATGCATTGTACCAGTACAGGCTCTATTCTGTCATGGGTAGCTCTCTTCCCATCACTGGAATCATCAAACACAAAGCCCCAACCAGACTGTGACTGTCCATTGTTTGTGGTCAGCAGCTAAAACTGAGAAGGTCTTTAGACCAGCCAAAGAAAAGTCCTATCATGACCAATGCTTCTAGCAATGCACCCAAGAGCCAAGAGGTCTTTGTTGAAGTTTCTCCAGCTCTCAAAAAGCGACCTCTTCTCCCCATGTCACTGCCTCAGCCTCAGCCATGGTCAGATAATCAAAGAAGTCTAAGTCTGATGCAAGAGTGGGCAACCGGTGGGGGGGACAGTACAACCTCTCTCACTGGGACTGTTAGCCATATTGGTTTGTCATTCCGTTGCAAGACCTTGCATCGTGGAATAGAGCGTTGTTTGCATAGCCCCCCACCAATTGTTATGAGAGACTTCTGGTCGCACGCAAAAGTTTGTACTATGACCGTGCCTTCAAAGCGAGAGCGCCTGTGTGGTGTCCGTGTCGGACATGACTGATGAGCGCCCGGGGCCTCCCTGGATCTTGCTGAGGACCCCCTGGGCCGGCCAGCAGCGGTAGATGCGGAGAAGCTTGAGGACGTCTCTGCGGAAGCGTACGCCCACAAACACGTACAGGAAGGGGTTGAGGCAGGCGTGCGTGTAGGCCAGACTCTTCAGCACCTGGCCGACCACGTCGAAACGCTTTGCCGCGTCGCAGTCCGTCTCGGTGCTGTTGGCTGCCTGGGTGGCCTCCACCACCAGCACGCTGTTGTACGGCAACTGGGAGAGGACAAACACAGCCACCACCACCATGATCACGCGCAGCGCCTTGTGCTTCTGGAAGTTGCGGGTTTTGAGCAGGGTGCGGATGATGCCGGTGTAGCAGAACAGCATCACCAGGAGGGGCAGGCAGAAGCCCATGCAGATCTGAAGCGCCAGGACCAGGACCTTGGTGCGGTTGTTCTCGTTGCTCCAGTAGACCATAGTGCAGTAGTCCCGGCCCTCCAGCTCCTTGACGTTGGCGAACATGAACTCGGGCAGGGCCAACGCCACGGCCAGTAGCCAGACGCAGGCGCACACCAACTTGCTGCAGCTCAGCCGCTGTCTCTTGGAATTCTGGGCCATGGTGGTCTGGACAATGACCACGTAGCGATCGACGCTGATGCAGGTGAGCAGCAGCATGCTGCTGAAGAAGTTGATCTTGTAGAGGGCCGAGTTGACCTTGCAGAGGCCCAAGCCGAAGTACCATCCATTGCTGGCCTCCACGGCCCAGAAGGGTAGAGTGCCCAGGAAGAAGAGGTCGGCCACAGCTAGGTTCAACAGGTAGACATCAGTCATGGTCTTGAGACGCTGGCGGAAGTGCAGGTAGATCCACATCACGGTCAGGTTGCCCAGGCCTCCCAGGATGAAGATGGTCCAGTAGAGAGGCGGTTCGTACTGGCCTCGGAAAGCCCTGACGGCAGATTTGTCGCACATAAAGTCATCCTCGCTAACCGTGGGGGTGAAGCCGGAGTCGTAGTCGTACACCTGTGTGTAAGGCAGGACAACATAGCTTGTTGGACATGTGGACCAATTGTGCCAGTAAATGATATGAGCAGAATGTACGGTTGTGGCCAAATATATTGGCACCCTTGCACTTTAAACAAATTATTTCCTATTTCTTGTAAAATATGTTGTTTAAAAATTATAACTTTGTCACCACAAATTGCAGAATACATTTTAATTTTGTAAACTTGAGTTTGCAATTTTAATCAGGGCCGGATTACCGAACGGGAACACAGGGGGGTTGGGGGTCCCCCTGGAGGTAGGGAGGCCAACAGATAGCATATGAGAGCAAAATGTGTAGAATTGCAGGAAATTAGCTTTCAAAATGGTTACACAGCCTTTGGCCAAGATAACTGCAGACAAACGCTTCTTGTAGCCGTTAATGAGCCTGCTGCACCTTTCTGCTGACAATATGGCTTCTCAGCAGCAAATTGCTCTAATTCATCTATATTTGAGGGGTGCCCTCAACCAACTGTTGTTGTCAGATCTCGCCTTAGGTTTTGGATGTGATTCAGATCCGGACTCTTGGCTGGCCACTCCAGAACAGTCCAGCATCTCTTCTTAACCAATCCTAGGTGCTTTTTTTATGTGTGTTTGGTGTCGTTGTCCTGCTGGAAGATCCACCACCATCAATGGAGACCCAGTTTTTGGTCACTGGGTTGAACATTAGACTACAAAACACCTGATCATCTGCTGATTTCATCATGCCTTGCGCACGTTCAAGGCCCCCCAATACCAGAGGCAGCAAAGCAACCCCACAGCATTATTAAACCTCCCCCATCTTTGATTGTAGGGAGGGTGTTCTTTTCATTGAATGCTTAATTTGGCCGTCAATAAACACAGTGGTGATCTGTATTGCCAAAGCGCTCAAATTTTGTTTAATTGGTCCACCCTTTTGTTCCGTGGGATGTAGGCTTGTTTAAGTGGGTTTTTGAGAAGTTCAATCAGGCTTTCTTGTTGTTTCCTTCAGCATTGTGGTCTTCCTATGTTTACCAACGACCAAATGAAGCGCTCAAAGAAAATAACACCCCCTCTACAATCAGGTTTGATAATGCTGATGGATTGCTTTGCTGCCTCTGGTACTAGGGGCTTTGAATGTGTGCAAGACATCATGAAATCTGCGGATGATTAAGGTGTTTTGGAGTGCAATGTTCAACCCAGTGTCCAAAAACTGTGTCTCTGTTGAAGGTTGTGGGTTTTCCATTGGACAACAACCCCAAACACACATACAAAGCACTCTGGAATGGTTTGAGAAGAAACACTGGACTGTCCTGGTGAGGCCAGTGAAGAGTCCAGATCTGAATCAAATCCATAACCTATGGCGAGAGATGAAAACAGCAGTTGGTGAATGGGACCCCTTTAAACATTGAAGATTTAGAGCAGTTTGCTGCTGAAGAGTAGGCCAAATTGCCAATAGAAAGGTGCAGCAAGCTCATTGATGGCTACAATAAGCATTTGTTGGCAGTTATCTTGGCCAATGGCTGCAGCCGAGTACTAGCCTCAAAGGGCCAATCATTTAGTCCATGCCATTTGTCTTTATTTTCTAAATTAAAATGGTAAACTTAAGTTTACAAAAATATAATTTAGTCTGCAATGTTGAAAATCCAACAAGGTGTGGAGACCAAAAGTATTTTGCAATTTCAAGTTCTTTTAGAAGAAATATGGAATTATTTAAGAAAAGTGCAAGGGTGCCAAAATACTGTACACGTACTTATATAGACCAGGGGTCTCCAACATTTTGTTTCATAAGAGCATGTATAAAAAACTATATACATGTAATTTAACTGTTATGAATAAACATTTAAAAAATTGAAGTGAAGAAAATTGCTATTTCATTGAAATATAACACACAAACAATATTTGTATTTAAATTGTATTTCAAAAAATATATACAGTACCAGTCAAAAGTTTGGACACCCCTACTCATTCCAGGGTTTTTCTTTATTTTTTACTATTTTCTACATTGTAGAATAATAGTGAAGACATCAAAACTATGAAATAACACATATGGAATCATGTAGTAACCAAAGAAGTGTTAAACAAATCAAAATATATTTTATATTTGAGATTCTTCAAAGTAGCCACCCTTTGCCTTGATGACAGCTTTGCACATTCTCGGTATTCTCTCAACCAGCTTCACCTGGAATGCTTTTCCAACCGTCTTGAAGGAGTTCCCACATATGCTGAGCACTTGTTGGCTGCTTTTCCTTCACTCTGCAGTCCAACTCATCCCAAACCATCTCAATTGGGTTGAGGTCGGGGGATTGTGGATGCCAGGTCATCTGATGCAGCACTCCATCACTCTCCTTCTTGGTCAAATAGCCCTTACACAGCCTGGAGGTGTGTGGGTCATTGTCCTGTTGAAAAACAAATGATAGTCCCACTAAGCCCAAACCAGATGGGATGGTGTATCGCTGCAGAATGCTGTGGTAGCCATGCTGGTTAAGTGTGCCTTGAATTTTAAATAAATCACAGACAGTGTCACCAGCAAGCACCCCCACACCATCACACCTCCTCCTCCATGCTTTACGGTGGGAACCACACATATGCGGAGATCATCCGTTCACCTACTCTGCGTCTCACAAAGACATGGCGGTTAGAACCAAAAATCTCAAATTTGGACTCATCAGACCAAAGGACAGATTTCCACCGGTCTAATGTCCATTACTTGTGTTTTTTGGTCCAAGCAAGCCTCTTCTTATTATTGGTGTCCTTTAGTAGTGGTTACTTTGCAGCAATTCGACCATGAAGGCCTGATTCAGAGATGTGTCTGTTACTTGAACTCTGTGAAGCATTTATTCGGGCTGCAATTTCTGAGGCTGGTAACTCTAATGAACTTATCCTCTGCAGCAGAGGTAACTCTGGGTCTTCCTTTCCAGTGGCGGTCCTCATGAGAGCCAGTTTCATCATAGCGCTTCATGGTTTTTGCGACTGCACTTGAAGAAACGTTCAAAGTTCTTGAAATGTTCAGGATAGACTGACCTTCATGTCTTAAAGTAATGATGGACTGTCATTTCTCTTTGCTTATTTGAGCTGTTATTGCCATAATATGGACTTGGTCTTTTACCAAATAGGGCTGTCTTCTGTATACCACCCATACCTTGTCACAACACAACTGATTGGCTCAAACGCTTTAAGAAGGAAAGAAATTCCACAAATTAACTTTTAAGAAGGCACACCTGTTAATTGAAAAGCATTTAAGGTGACTACCTCATGAAGCTGGTTGAGAGAATGCCAAGAGTGTGCGAAGCTGTCATCAAGGCAAAGGGTGGCTACTTTGAAGAATCTCAAATTTAAAATATATTTTGATTTGTTTAACACTTTTTTGGTTACTACATGATTCCATATTTGTTATTTCATAGTTTTGATGTCTTCACTATTATTCTACAATGTAGAAAATAGTTTTAAAAAATAAAGAAAAACCCTTGAATGAGTAGGTGTGTAAAAACTTTTGACTGGTACTGTATGTATAGTGTACAAGTTGTTTACCTCTGAATCTATTGGTGAAGTCACCATATCACCTATAACTGGCATCTGAAAAGAGAGGTGACAGAGAAACAACAAACTAGTCAGGAAAATAACACACAGTATATGTCATGGTGGAATGTTGCCAGGCCTATATAGGAATCTAATGCTTCTTCTCTCACAGTCTCCTGCTTGTAGATAGTCAAAGTTGAATAAAAATTCTAGATTATCTGTACATAGTTAGGCAAGAACACGTCCTCCTTGTTTTACCATGCCTTATCACCTGCATTCAATCTGACTGAACTACCACAAGACAACGTGTCAAGACGTTCATTTTGGTCATTTTGATTGCACATCGTTCAGAATTTATTTTCCTATCGGAGGACAATGAAGTATCTAAATCTTAATTTATTAATATTGCAAACAAACAAACAAACAAACAAACAAACATGCTGTTGGTGCCTAATCTATTTCTTAATCACATGTAAAGATTAAAAATACAACAATATTACAGCATGATAAAGTGCATACTTTATAGTAATGCATGCAAAAATACTTCAATTTCAAGTCTGCTATCTTAAATGTTATTAATACATTTGAGAACACTGCACGAGAACAGCTGTTCAGAAAATGTTACTTACTGTGGTTCTCTGCTAGTGAGAGGTCAAACAGGCGCTTCAATTCAAAATGCTTGTTGGTTGTTATCACTGAGTTGCTTTAGGGAACTGTCTGGCAACTGTTTGCTCTCCAGAGGCTTTTAAAGATTTCAGCTAAACCACAAATGACGTGCGTGAAATCAGGTTGCAAAGCAGGGTGATATTCTAGTGTTCGTTTGGGTGTTTTGCCGCCTCTCGCTAATGCAAACCTGCAGCGTGCGTACAAACTGAAGCAACTTCTCAGGGATTTTAGTCATTTATGAAATTGTGTATGTAGCCACCTGTATACAATGGATGAGTCATAGGAAATCCCCTTTTTAGTCTCAGCAGAAGACCCATCTGATATCTATGCAAAAAGAAAGCTTTCTCAGAACACCTATGTTCAAGTGCTGATTTACAGCACAATGCTCAGTGGTGTACTTATATTTACATTTCGGTTCAGAGATTTCTTTTTGAAAATCTCCAGGATGACAGCCATGTGCTTTAGATTTCTTTGACTGTAGTATAAGCATAAGAATGCTTTTTTGCCGAGGGCACACACACACACGCACGCACGCACGCACACACAATCTCTTCCCTCCTGTTAGGAACGAAGGCCTATACTGTGCTAAATTACTTAGGTTTGTTACTTCAGGCACCATGGTTTACCATTTCATTATATTACTGTAGTTGATTGAGTAAATCCACTCACCTGGTTTCCCCAGGTCTGAATCATTCCCTGATTTTAGAGGGCAAGGATGAAAACCAGCATTGCATAATAATAATAAATAATTGGTCATTTAGCAGACGCTCTTATCCAGAGCGACTTACAGGAGCAATTAGGTTTAAGTGCCTTGCTCAAGGGCACATTTTTCACCTAGTCGGCTCGGGGATTAGAACCAGCGACCTTTCGGTTACTGGCACAACGCTCTTAACCACTAAGCTACCTGCCGCCCTTAAGAGCATAAAGAGCAGTCGAGGCTATACAGTAAGTGTCTGAAAAGACACTGTAACATAAGACTGCAACATGGGTGGTGGTAGAATCCTATTGTGCTATGTCCTAAATCCTTATTATATGTTATTATATATGATATGCATGGTGATTTAGTAGCTGTCTGTCTCTACTTGTCAAGGCGCCGGGTCGACGCTGGAGCAGATTAGTAAGGCGATACACTCAAACCAGACGCCGTCAAGTTAAGAATTGCTCAAGGTGTTACTGTACTTGTTGTCTTCTTGCTGTTCCACAAGTGACAGGCCTGCTATCATGTGACGATCGAGCCGTAAAACAACCAGATGAATTGAAGACGTGACAACGTATTGAGGGTATTTTAGTTGTAGGCACGGTCCAACACCGTTATGATATGTGTTGGCGTTATAACACTTTGAAAAAACATTTGGAATTTCGTAATGTACATTGGGGGCCTATGATTGGAAAAAGCTGTTCAAAAGAGGACATTGTATTATCATATCCTTGTACTCCCTGGCGAAGGCCATGCAGCCGAAACGCGTCAAGAGTTTTTTAATCTTTGTTTCCGTTGAACATTCCACATATAAATAAAATATTTTTAATTAATTATATGAAGAGTGGCTTGGTCCTCTTTTCTTTTTGAAGTAATTTCAAAATGTCTAGTCTAGTAATATCATCCCGTCTCGGCTCACGTCTCTAATCGGTTCTGACTGGATAACCCCTGGATGCTATCAGCTGTACGTTATATGGTGATTCGACACTGTCATGCTTGCCTAGACTCGCATTTTTTAGGCCTCCCGTCGTGTGTTAACGAATAATGATATTTCACCTGTCTCTCATATCAAGTGAATCTGCACATGCTTTAGGGCCAAGACATATTGAAAAACATTGGCAGGAAAAGCAGTATAACTTAATGGAAATTAGACATACGTTTTTTTGTTTAAGTTTTTTACTAACGACATTGAGTAAAGCCAGTGTGTCCACGAATGCGGATGACTCAACCCTATAGGTGTTACCTACCGCATCGACTGAAATGACAGCAACGCTTAACAAAGAGCTGCAGTTAGTTTTAGAATGAGTGTCAAGGAATAAGTTAGTCCTAAATATTTCAAAAACTAAAAGCATTGTATTTGGGACAAATCATTCACTAAACCCTAAACCTCAACCAAATCTTGTAATGAATAATGTGGAAATTGAGCAAGTTCAGGATACTAAACTGCTTGGAGTAACCCTGGATTGTAAACTGTCATGGTCAAAACATATTGATACAACAGTAGCTAAGATGGGGAGAAGTCTGTCTATAATAAAGTGCTGCTCTGCCTTCTTAACAGGACTATCAACAAGGCAGGTCCTACAGGCTCTAGTTTTGTCACACCTGGACTACTGTTCAGGTGCCACAAAGACTTTTAGGTAAATTGCAATTGGCTCAGAACAGGGCAGCACGGCTGGCCCTTGGATGTACACAGAGAGCTATTATTAATTATATGCATGTCAATCTCTCCTGGCTCAAAGTGGAGGAGAGATTGACTTCATCACTACTTGTATTTGTGAGAGGTATTAACATGTTGAATGCACCGAGCTGTCTGTTTGAACTACTGGCACACAGCTCGGACACCCATGCATACCCCACAAGACATGCCACCAGAGGTCTCTTCACAGTCCCCAAGTCCAGAACAGACTATAGGAGGCGCACAGTACTACATAGAGCCATGACTACATGGAACTCTATTCCACATCAAGTAACTCATGCCAGCAGTAAAATTAGATTAAAAAAAACAGATGAAAATACACCTTATGGAACAGCAGGGACTGTGAAGCAACACAAACATAGACATATGCATACAAACACATGACAACATACACACTATACACACATGTACACATGGATTTTGTGTTATAGATAAGTGGTAGTAGAGAAGAGGCCTGAAGGCCCACACTTAATATGTTGTGAAATTAATGTATTGTAATGTTTTAAAAATGTATAACTGCCTTAGTTTTGCTGGACTCCAGGAAGAGTAGCTGCTGCGCAGATCCATAATAAATACAAATACAAATAGAGTCCACCCTGACAACCATAGAGTCCACCCTGACAACCATAGAGTCCACCCTGACAACCATAGAGTCCACCCTGACAACCATAGAGTCCACCCTGACAACCATACAAATACAAATACCTAGATAACAGTTTGTGTCCTGAGAGTGTAAAGCCAGTTGCCATAAGCTGATACTAACTTGACTGTTTATAACATCTGTCATGCCATCATTATGACAGTGTTATGTAGACCTTATGACGAAGCGTTAAAATAAAGTGATATTTAAACAGATCAATGGGGGTAAAGTTACATCCGAAACATGATTGTTAATGCCATTAGATTTCCAACCTAGTCTTACATTACTGTGTTTGGTACACCTGATTTGGTAATACTGAGATTCGATGAGAAAAGTGTTGCAATCAATCCCATGCAATGAAGCTGGTATAACAACACAACAAAGGTGCTTCAACAAAGTACTGAGTAAATGGTCTGAATACTTATGTAAGTGTGATATTTGAACAACAAATAAATCAATAAATGTGCAAACATTTCTAAAAACCAGTTTTTGCTTTGTCATTATGGTGTATTGTGTGTAGATTGATGAGGGTAAAAAAACAAACCATTTAATCCATTTTAGAATGAGGCTGTAACGTAAATTTTTTTGGAAAAAGTCAAGGGGTCTGAATACTTTCCGAATGCACTGTTTAGTCTGTTTTGCTGTTTGCTTCACATGCGCATCTGACTCATCATCCTGTGGTCAACTCGAAATAGCTTCCTCGAAAGAGAGGTCCCGTTTTTCCTCCACACCGTCTTCGAACACAATCAAGGACAAGACTCAAAACGTCTGCAGCTCTATGGGGAGCTGATGGTATACTTAAGCAATATGGCCCGAGGGGGTGTGGTACATGGCCAATATACCACGGCTAAGGGACGTTCTTTTCGCACGACGCAACGTGCCTGGATACAACCCTTAGCCGTGGTATATTGGCCATATACCACAAACCCCAGAGGCGCCTTATTGCTATTATAAACTGGGTAACAACGTAATTAGAGCAGTACAAGGAAATGTTCTGTCATACCCGTGGTATACCACGGCTGTCAGCCAATCAGCATTCAGGGCTCGAACCCCCCCAGTTTATAATAGAGGTTATTGGGTCCATCGCTGTACTGTATGGGAGTAGCAACTTCCGTCATAGGAAGTATAATGTCATTGAAAGTGGGTATGTCCTAAAATGTACACCGTATCAATGTCCATCATCTTGCCCTAGTAATGTCAACAAACATGTCATTGTGACAATAATGCCCTCAATTTGGCACGTGTTTACATTGAGAGGAGAATGGCGCACATCAGAGGAAGTGGGTCAGTGTGTGGGCACATCTTGGTTTCTGTTGATGTTCACACGTGCACACGTCTGGTGTGGGTAGACACAGCAGGAGCCCTCAGCCTCTGCTCAAAAGTTTGTACAACTCCTTGAGAGCACAGAAATGGGCAGCTATTCAACCGAGTAACAGTCTATTGGAGCTTTTACAATATTTGCAGAAAAAAAGAAGCTGCAATCCTGTGGAAATTATACTGATTTTTTTTTTTTTTTTTTTTTTTTTTTTTTTTTTTTTACCTTTATTTAACCAGGTAAGCCAGTTGAGAACAGGTTCTCATTTACAACTGCGACCTGGCCAAGATAAAGCAAAGTAGTGCAATAAAAACAACACAGAGTTACATATGGGGTAAAAAAACATAAAGTCAGAAATACAACAGAAAATATATATACAGTGTGTGCAAATGTAGCAAGTTATGGAGGTAAGGCAATAAATAGGCTATAGTGCAGAATAATTACAATAGTATTAACACTGGAATGCTAGATGTGCAAGAGATGATGTGCAAATAGAGATACTGGGGTGCAAAAGAGCAAAATAAAAACAATATAGGGATGAGGTAGTTGGGTGGGCTAATTTCAGATGGGCTGTGTACAGGTGAAGTGATCGGTAAGGTGCTCTGACAACTGATGCTTAAAGTTATTGAGGGAGATAAGTATCTCCAGCTTCAGAGATTTTTGCAATTCGTTCCAGTCATTGGCAGCAGAGAACTGGAAGGAATGGCGGCCAAAGGAGGTGTTGGCTTTGGGAATGACCAGTGAGATATACCTGCTGGAGCGCAGACTACGGGTGGGTGCTGCTATGGTGACCAATGAGCTTAGATAAGGCGGGGATTTGCCAAGCAGTGATTTATAGATGGCCTGGAGCCAGTGGGTTTGACGACGAACATGTAGTGAGGACCAGCCAACAAGAGCGTACAGGTCACAGTGGTGGGTAGTGTATGGGGCTTTGGAGACAAAACGGATGGCACTGTGATAGACTACATCCAATTTGCTGAGTAGAGTGTTGGAGGCTATTTTGTAAATGACATCGCCGAAGTCAAGGATCGGTAGGATAGTCAGTTTTACGAGGGCATGTTTGGCAGCATGAGTGAAGGAGGCTTTGTTGCGAAATAGGAAGCCGATTCTAGATTTAACTTTGGATTGGAGATTCTTTATGTGAGTCTGGAAGTTGAGTTTACAGTCTAACCAGACACCTAGATATTTGTAGTTGTCCACATACTCTAGGTCAGACCCGTCGAGAGTGGTGATTCTAGTCGGGTGGGCGGGTGCTAGCAGCGTTCGATTGAAAAGCATGCATTTAGTTTTACTAGTGTTTAAGAGCAGTTGAAGGCTACTGAAGGATTGTTGTATGGCATTGAAGCTCGTTTGGAGGTTTGTTAACACAGTGTCCAATGAAGGGCCAAATGTATACAAAATGGTGTCGTCTGCGTAGAGGTGGATCTGAGAGTCACCAGCAGCAAGAGCGACATCATTGATATACACAGAGAAAAGTGTCGGCCCAAGAATTGAACCCTGTGGCACCCCCATAGAGACTGCCATAGGTCCAGACAACAGGCCCTCCGATTTGACACACTGAACTCTATCTGAGAAGTAGTTGGTGAACCAGGCGAGGCAGTCATTTGAGAAACCAAGGCTATTTAGTCTGCCAATAAGAATGCGGTGGTTGACAGAGTCGAAAGCCTTGGCCAGGTCGATGAAGACGGCTGCACAGTACTGTCTATTATCAATCGTGGTTATAATATCGTTTAGGACCTTGAGCGTGGCTGAAGTGCACCCGTGACCAGCTCGGAAACCGGATTGCATAGCGGAGAAGGTACGGTGGTATTCGAAATGGTCGATGATCTGTTTGTTAACTTGGCTTTCGAATACTTTCGAAAGGCAGGGCAGGATGGATATAGGTCTGTAGCAGTTTGGATCTAGAGTGTCACCCCCTTTGAAGAGGGGGATGACCGCGGCAGCTTTCCAATCTCTGGGGATCTCAGACGTTATGAAAGAGAGGTTGAACAGACTAGTAATAGGGGTTGCGACAATTTCGGCGGCTAGTTTTAGAAAGAAAGGGTCCAGATTGTCTAGCCCAGCTGATTTGTAGGGGTCCAGATTTTGCAGCGCTTTCAAAACATCAGCTGTCTGAATTTGTGTGAAGGAGAAGCGGGGGGGGCATGGGCAAGTTGCAGCAGAGGGTGCAGAGTTGGTGGCCGGGTTAGTGGTAGCCAGATGGAAAGCATGGCCAGCTGTAGCAAAATGCTTGTTGAAATTCTCGATTATTGTAGATTTATCGGTGGTGATAGTGTTTCCTAGCCTCAGTGCAGTGGGCAGCTGGGAGGAAGTGCTCTTATTCTCCATGGACTTTACAGTGTCCCAAAACTTTTTGGAGTTAGTGCTACAGGATGCAAATTTCTGTTTGAAAAAGTTAGCCTTTGCTTTCCTGACTGCTTGTGTATATTGGTTCCTAACTTCCCTGAAAAGTTGCATATCGCGGGGGCTATTTGATGCTAATGCTGTACGCCACAGGATGTTTTTGTGCTGGTCAAGGGCAGTCAAGTCTGAGGAGAACCAGGGGCTATATCGGTTCTTAGTTCTGTATTTTTTGAATGGGGCATGTTTATTTAAGATTGAGAGGAAATTACTTTTAAGGAACAACCAGGCATCCTCTACTGACGGAATGAGATCTATATCCATCCAGGATACCTGGGCCAGGTCAATTAGGAAGGCCTCCTCGCTAAAGTGTTTTAGGGAGCGTTTGACAGTGATGAGGGGTGGTCGTTTGACCGCAGACCCGTTACGGACGCAGGCAATAAGGCAGTGATCGCTGAGATCCTGGTTGAAGACAGCTGAGGTGTATTTAGAGGGTATGTTAGTCAGGATGATATCTATGAGGGTACCCATGTTTAAGGATTTAGGGTTGTACCTGGTAGGTTCATTGATAATTTGCGTGAGGTTGAGGGCATCTAGCTTGGATTGTAGGATGGCTGGGGTATTAAGCATATCCCAATTTAGGTCACCAAGCAGTACAAACTCAGAGGATAAATGGGGGGCAATCAATTCACATATGGTGTCCAGGGCACAGCTGGGGGCTGAGGGGGGTCTGTAGCAAGCGGCAACAGTGAGAGACTTATTTCTGGAAAGGTGGATTTTTAGAAGTAGAAGCTCAAACAGTTTGGGCACAGACCTGGATAGTATGATAGAGCTCTGCAGGCTATCTCTACAGTAGATTGCAACTCCACCCCCTTTGGCAGTTCTATCTAGACGGAAAATGTTATAGTTGGGGATGGACATTTCAGAATTTTTGGTGGCCTTCCTGAGCCAGGATTCAGACACTGCTAGAACATCAGGGTTGGCAGAGTGTGCTAACGCAGTGAATAACTCAAACTTAGGAAGTAGACTTCTGATATTTATGTGCAAGAAACCAAGACTTTTGCGATTACAGAAGTCATCAAATGATAGCTCCTGGGGAGTAGGAGTGATACTGGGGGCTACAGGGCCTGGGTTAGCCTCTACATCACCAGAGGAACAGAGGAGGACTAGAATAAGGATACGGCTAAAGGCTTTAAGAACTGGTCTTCTAGTGCGTTGGGTACATAGAATAAAGGGGACAGATTTCCGGGTGTTATAGAAAAGATTCAGGGCATTATGTACAGACAAGGATATGGAAGAATATGAGTAAAGTGGAGGTAAACCTAAGCGTTGGGTAACAATGAAAGAGATAGTATCTCTAGAGGCATCAATTGAGTCGGTCTCTGAGTGTATGGGCGGAGGGACAAAGGAGCTAACTAAGGCAGGTTTAGCTAGGCTGGGGGGTCTACAGTGATATAGTACAATTAGAAATAACCGAAACAACAATAAACTAACCATGTTTGGGCTGAGGCTAAACATAAACAGGATGTAGTACCGTAAAAAGGAACAGTCCAGCAGATATCAGCTGTATAGCTGAGTTATCATAAGGTCCGGTGGTGAAGCGCTAGTGAGTAAGAGGCCACGGCTAGCGTGTGCTACGTCCGTTTTGTTGTAGCCAGCTGGTAGCGATGATTCCGGAGTTAAAGGTCCAGTGATTCAGTGATTCCGGCGGAAAAACTGATATGTTCTGGGTCGATAACGCGCTGTGCAGACTGGCCGAATATCCGGTGATCAATGTCCAGTGATTAAAAATTAATCCCGCGGAAAAAATCAAATATTCTGGGTGCAACACCGCTAGCTGTGGCTAATAGCAAGTAGCTAGTTCAGTAGCTAGTTCAGTTTAGTGAGTAAGAGGCCACGGATAACGTGTGCTAACGGGCCAGGGCTAGCAGATGGATGGAATCTTCGTGGTTAACGTCGTAACCACATCAGACGATTTCGTCGGCAGACCAGTCGTGTAGGATCAGCGGGGCTCCGTGTCAACACTAGGTGGTCCCGTCCGGTTGATAGAGAGGTAGATAGCCGGGAGATGGGCCTAGCTCGGGATGATTAGCCAGACCACAGCGTCCGTTTTGTTGTTGTTGTAGCCAGCTGGTAGCGATGAATCCGGAGTTAAAGGTCCAGTGAATCAGTGATTCCGGCAGAAAAACTGATATGTTCTGGGTCGATAACGCGCTGTGCAGACTGGCCGAATATCCGGTGATCAATGTCCAGTGATTAAAATTAATCCCGCGGAAAAATCCAATGATCTGGGTGAAACACCGCTAGCTGTGGCTAGTTAGCTGGCTAGCTAGTTTCAACTGGAGATTCTAGATTCTAGATAAAAGGTAAGTCAATAATAGAATCCGTTCCACATTGAGTGAGGCGGGTTGCAGGAAAGTATATTTTGTAGAAGGATGAAAAGTCTGATAGGGAAATATGTACGAAAAATACAAAAAAACAGGGTATTTACAGGCTATTTACAGACACACGACAGAAACAGGACTGCACTACTTCGCCATCTTGGCTGATGACAGTATAACTTATTTTCTAATGCGTGCACATGTTAAAAAAAACTACTTTGGTAAAAGTGAATGACGTCAAGCCACAACGGTTCATTCAAGATATTCACTGACAAAAACTGTGCCTGCAGTATGCCATTGTTGATGATTTAGGGGGGGGGGGGGGGGCAGTATGAAAAATGTATGCGCTCGCTAACTGTAAGTCGCTCTGGATAAGAGCGTCTGCTAAATGACGTAAATGTAAAATGTAGAGAATAGTGGCTCTAGACATACTGACAAAATACTGACAAGCCCAATTTGTTTTATAACACTTTTTTCAATAGTTAGTTCATCTTTCCAATGCTTTCTTGCGGTGCTTTTAAAACATATTTTTGAAGTTTGTAATTTGGTAACACTTTGCATTGTCTTTATTACTATAACTTCATACAAATGGGCAATATACACAAAATATTATCTCTGGGCCTACCATATGGACTACCTGCTCATATGAGTAATTACTAAATGTATTACATTTTACTTACAGTAAATAATTCATTACACCGTAATAATAAAACTGTTTGCGTAATTGTGTACATTTGTAATTTTTCCATTATCATGTACTGTAAACCCAATAATTACCCTACAATAAGCTAATACTACCCTTAGCAAATTTTTTTGCTAAAACATCCAGTACAGCTGCAGGTTCTCAACTAATATTTCATAAATGAATATGCAAGATATGAATCAGTGCAAAACAAATAACCAAACCTCAGATTGACGAACGCCGCACTCACAGCAGGGTTGTCGTGACAACAGTCAGTCCTCTATGACTTCCTGTGCAGCGTGACAAACTTTTCACAGCAGTTGCGTGTGGTGGGGTTGGCTGGCCTGTTCAGAACATTGTACGGTTTACTTTATCTGGGGCCTTTTCGCACGTCAAGCGAAGACCACAAAAACAACGTTATTTCAGGAACAAGATAGAGATGACAGAGAAGCGCTGGTATTCACTGGTATTCTCACATGCATCCTCCAACCCCTATCCTATTTCTACTCACAAACACAATAACTGCGCAACTTATGTAATTTCTAATCAAAACACAGTAAATTGATGAGTGCGCTGACACTCATCAATTTATAATAACATCTCCAAGAACGTATAATGTAACATAAAACGAGCCGGGAGACAGATCTAAGATGCAATGTTTATTGTGTAGTCTACAAATCGGGGGGGGAAGTGGGGGCATAGATTGACAGAGAAGCTAGAGGGTGTGGTTATAAGAGTTGCTTTTTCACAACTGAACGTCCAACGGTCCAAAGGTACCCTGGTGGAATCAGGTGGATTCGGATTCATCTGCGGATGCGGGTTCAGAGATCAGCGAGGTCTCTGTGTGTTCTAAGGGGAGCAAGTGAAGGAAAACAATATTTCAAATGTTACGGTTTGTAGTAGGTTTGGCACAAAAGTAGGTTTGGCACAAAATTAACTCAATATTAGGAAGGTGTGTAATGTTTTGTATACTCAGTGTGTATTGACTAATGGCTTTACATGATGACATGATAACATGTAGAAGGCATGTACACTGAGTGTACAAAACATTAAGAACACCTTCCTAATATTGAGTTGTACACTCAGTGTTTATATTTAATGCGGTCTGCATTGCATAACATGTCAGACACATGTTATGATACGTTGATACCATCCCAAAATTACTGACCTGTTATGATCTCTTTAATGTGAATTCCCTCACCTCCAGCTAGAAAGAGAGTTATGAAAGGAAAACCAGGTGTGGGGATAGAGAAAGAGCACAGAAGAGATAGCGAGGGAGAGATAGCGAGGGAGAGATAGCGAGGGAGAGATAGCGAGGGAGATCAGTTGTTTAGCCATATTCACGTCTCTTTCCTCATGAGATGTTGTGACCCAAAAAAAAGCTGTTGGGCAACTTCCCCATTGCTAAATGTGTTACAGACGTCATCAGAGAAAATAGTTCTGAAAATAATATGACCAGAAGGGCCAGGCAGTTTTCCAAATCAGAGAGGCAACCATTCTCCTACCCTGAGGCTCCCTCTATGTGTGTGAACTTGCCTTTGTATCTAGCCTGGGTAGGAGGTAAAGGGGAGCCCTGAGGAGTGCTGGAGCGAGGGGCGTCCCAGCCTGCAGGATGGAAATGTGCAGGTGAGTGAGGGCTCTGTCTACCCCTGCACTCTCCCTCCACACTCCCCAGTACTCCTGGCCCCCTACACTCTCCCTCCACACTCCCCAGTACTCCTGGCCCCCTACACTCTCCCTCCACACTCCCCAGTACTCCTGGCCCCCTACACTCTCCCTCCACACTCCCCAGTACTCCTGGCCCCTACACTCTCCCTCTACACTCCCCAGTACTCCTGCCCCTTACACTCTCCCTCCACACTCCCCAGTACTCCTCCTGCCCCCTACACTCTCCCTCTACACTCCCCAGTACTCCTGCCCCTTACACTCTCCCTCCACACTCCCCAGTACTCCTGCCCCCCTACACTCTCCCTCTACACTCCCCAGTACTCCTGCCCCCTACACTCTCCCTCCACACTCCCCAGTACTCCTGCCCCCTACACTCTCCCTCCACACTCCCCAGTCCTCCTGCCCCCTACACTCTCCCTCCACACTCCCCAGTACTCCTGCCCCCCTACACTCTCCCTCCACACTCCCCAGTACTCCTGCCCCCTACACTCTCCCTCCACACTCCCCAGTACTCCTGCCCCCTACACTCTCCCTCCACACTCTCCAGTACTCCTGCCCCCCTACACTCTCCCTCCACACTCCCCAGTACTCCTGCCCCCCTACACTCTCCCTCCACACTCCCCAGTACTCCTGCCCCCCTACACTCTCCCTCCACACTCCCCAGTACTCCTGCCCCCCTACACTCTCCCTCCACACTCCCCAGTCCTCCTGGCCCCCTGCACTCTCCCTCCACACTCCCCAGTACTCCTGGCCCCCTACACTCTCCCTCCACACTCCCCAGTACTCCTGGCCCCCTACACTCTCCCTCCACACTCCCCAGTCCTCCTGCCCCCTTACAGGTCAGCTCCTGTGGTCCTACAGATAAACCATCCATCAGGTCGTCTGACTGGGACATCTCCACAATGGATTAGCTCAGATAAATCCATAAATCAATTAGTCAATTGAAAAAAATGGATATAGGATTTTAGAAAGGGCCCATCCTGAGTGTTTTATAAAAATATATTTTGAAATTTTCTTTACTGTTGTGTGCCATCCATTTGGATACAAACATTTTTTTTTTGTGCAATTAAAAAGTCACCACTGACTGAAAGCCCTGTGGGTGCTCGCACTGCCATTCTGGGTGTGCTTGGCCATTCTGGGTGTGCTTGGCCATTCTGGGTGTGCTTGGCCATTCTGGGTGTGCTTGGCCATTCTGGGTGTGCTTGGCCATTCTGGGTGTGCTTGGCCATTCTGTTCACCTCCACTATATACCCCTTGTTAAACATTTCTCTCACCTAAGAAACTGTAGGAAGATGCTGTAAATCTGGATGTCTCAGGTAATCTGGAGTGAAAAGAGTGAAAATATGACAGTAAACAGCCTCCTCACAGTCTTTTTTTTCGATTACATTATATTATGTTAAGTTTGACTTAAAACCAGTACACATGCCTTCATCTACACCACTTTTATTCAAACTGGACGCAGAGACATACAAAATGGTATCCACGACTTGTATAACTTATATATAGCGTCCTTAATTGTCTTAGGTTTGCTGGACAGCAGCTAATGGAGATTCATAATAAATACAAATACAAATCTGACTCTGGGGAAATAGAATAACACAATGGCCAGAATCTCACAGTATCCTTCTAATACTGCACGTACTGATTGTACTTACTTGAGGTGGTCTCCTTCCAGCAGGGTTCTGTAGGTGGAGATCTCCCCGTCTAGAGCCAGTTTGACGTCCAGAAGCTCCTGGTAGGCCAGGATCTGCTTGTGGAGGTCCGTTTTGGCCACCTCGATGGCAGACGTCAAGCTGGAGATCTGACCCTGGTACCCGGCCACACCCATGCTAGACTGGGAATGGGCTTCCGCCAAGCTCTGCTCCAGGGACATGTTCTGGAGAGAGGGGTGGAGAGAGAGAGCAGAGGAATGGAGGAGTGTGAGGGCGGGGATTCAGGACAGAGTAGGGTCGGAGGGGGGGGGGTAAAGGAGTGAAGGAGATTATGTGAGAAAATATTTAATTGCGACAGGGAAGAGGAGAAGAGAGGGTGTGGGGATGGGAGAGGAGAAGAGAAGGTGTGGGGATGGGAGAGGATAGGAGAGGAGAGGAGAGGAGAGGAGAGGAGAGGAGAGGAGAGGAGAGGAGAGGAGAGGAGAGGAGAGGAGAGGAGAGGAGAGGAGAGGAGAGGAGAGGAGAGGAGAGGAGAGGAGAGGAGAGGAGAGGAGAGGAGAGGAGAGGAGAGGAGAGGAGAGGAGAGGAGAGGAGAGGAGAGGAGAGGGTGTGGGGATGGGAGAGGAGAAGAGAGGGTGTGGGGATGGGAGAGGAGAAGAGAGGGTGTGGGGATGGGAGAGGAGAAGAGAGGGTGTGGGGGTGGGAGAGGAGAAGAAAGAAGGACAGGGAATAAATGGAGATGGAGAATAATTAGAGAGATTATGAACTCTACACCAGTATTTAGCTATAGTAGCCATAGTATTTGCATATTGTAATGTCTTGGATGAGCAAAGACCTTTAGACAGTGAAAATCATCTCTTGTTTAAGGAAGGAACGGTATTCTTTCAACAGAAAAAAACAATGACTGCAACTGAATTAGTGGCAGTTCCCTCTGAGAAAGTCTGTCTGGTACATTCAGAGCTGGTGTCATCTGTGGCAGAAGGGGCTTTCCTGTCACTCAGAGATAACCAGATACAGATTGAACCACTTCCTGTGTCTTCTGCATACTACTTCTTGGCGTGATTTATAGTAAAGTCTGATGGAGATCTGCCGGGAAGCAGGGTTACTGAAGCAAACAGTTGCTGTAGCCGGCGAACCGTGTGAAAAATGGTTTTGCTTTGTTGACTGAGGTACATTACATTTACATTTACATTTTAGTCATTTAGCAGACGCTCTTATCCAGAGCGACTTACAGGAGCAATTAGGGTTAAGTGCCTTGCTCAAGGGCACATTAACGTCATTTAGCAGACGCTCTTAGCCAGAGCGACTCACAAATTGGTGCGTTCACCCTATAGCCAGTGGGATAACCACTTTACAATTGGGGGGGGGGGGGGGTAGAAGGATTCCTTTATCCTATCCCAGGTATTCCTTAAAGAGGTGGGGTTTCAAATGTCTCCGGAAGGTGGTGAGTGACTCCGCTGTCCTGGCGTCGTGAGGGAGCTTGTTCCACCATTGGGGTGCCAAAGCAGCGAACAGTTTTGACTGGGCTGAGCGGGAACTATGCTTCCGCAGAGGAAGGGGAGCCAGCAGGCCAGAGGTGGATGAGCGCAATGCCCTCATTTGGGTGTAGGGACTGATCAGAGCCTGAAGGTACAGAGGTGCCGTTCCCCTCACTGCTCCATAGGCAAGCACCATGGTCTTGTAGCGGATGCGAGCTTCAACTGGAAGCCAGTGGAGTGTGCGGAGGAGGGGGGTGACGTGAGAGAACTTGGGAACTTGGGTACATTTTGCACAAGGTGCAAGGTCTTGCTCAGTTGTTTTACTGCAGGTGGTTTCTCTTCTGAAATTGTCTCTGTGATAGTAATCTGTGCGGTCGCAGTTCTATTGTGTCACTGTGAGGTATGAGTGGCAGTTGTAGTTCATGATTGAATGGATAAGACCAAGACTTTGAGATCAAAATGTTAGGGGTCCCCTCCCACCCCCAAAACGTTTCTGTAAAGAGGTCACACCAGAGGGACCCAAAATACACGTGGGTACATGTTGACACGCAATAAATAGTGAGAGGAAGACAAGACAAGACAGGTCTCTACATAAATCATGCATTGATGACAAAGAGAGACTTTCGCATTGAAAAAAAAAAAAAATGGATTGACGACTTCCTAATGTGGATGCCGTACGCAGATCTCAAGTGGCGATCTCGACCCCCATAGTCCACTCACCGCAGTGACCAGGCCTTGGAGCTCTAGACTGAGAGCCTGCAGCTCCTTCCGGGCCCCTGAGATTTCCATCTTGGCCTCTGAGACGGCCTCTGAACTCTTGGCGGTAGCTGTCTGTATCTCTTCCATCTGCAAGAGGAGAGAGAGACACTCCGCCGGTTAAACGTATTGTTTACACTATTTTACTTGATATTTACGTTCTTTTGGGATTAGCTAATTTTAAACAAGCACCATTTTGTCACTTGGTACCAGGTAGTTGTCACTGAGTAGTGTTAAACTGTACAGATTACAAGAAAGTATCAAAAAGGATGCTTTGTTATGACAAACAGACTGCCTACGCTTGCCTTGCCTTGCCTGGTCTGTCTGAGGTAGCTGGTTAGATAGGTGCAGGAAATCGTTGACGCTAATTACAGTGGGGGAAAAAAGTATTTAGTCAGCCACCAATTGTGCAAGTTCTCCCACTTAAAAAGATGAGAGAGGCCTGTCATTTTCATCATAGGTACACGTCAACTATGACAGACAAATTGAGAAGAAAAAAAATCCAGAAAATCACATTGTAGGATTTTTAATGAATTTATTTGCAAATTATGGTGGAAAATAAGTATTTGGTCAATAACAAAAGTTACTCAATACGTTGTTATATACCCTTTGTTGGCAATGACACAGGTCAAACGTTTTCTGTAAGTCTTCACAAGGTTTTCACACACTGTTGCTGGTATTTTGGCCCATTCCTCCATGCAGATCTCCTCTAGAGCAGTGATGTTTTGGGGCTGTCGCTGGGCAACACGGACTTTCAACTCCCTCCAAAGATTTTCTATGGGGTTGAGATCTGGAGACTGGCTAGGCCACTCCAGGACCTTGAAATGCTTCTTACGAAGCCACTCCTTTGTTGCCCGGGCGGGCGGTGTGTTTGGGATCATTGTCATGCTGAAAGACCCAGCCACGTTTCATCTTCAATGCCCTTGCTGATGGAAGGTTTTCACTCAAAATCTCACGATACATGGCCCCATTCATTCTTTCCTTTACACGGATCAGTCGTCCTGGTCCCTTTGCAGAAAAACAGCCCCAAAGCATGATGTTTACACCCCCATGCTTCACAGTAGGTATGGTGTTCTTTGGATGCAACTCAGCATTCTTTGTCCACCAAATACGACGAGTTGAGTTTTTACCAAAAAGTTCTATTTTGGTTTCATCTGACCATATGACTTTCTCCCAATCCTCTTCTGGATCATCCAAATGCACTCTAGCAAACTTCAGACGGGCCTGGACATGTACTAACTTAAGCAGGGGGACACGTCTGGCACTGCAGGGTTTGAGTCCCTGGCGGCGTAGTGTGTTACTGATGGTAGGCTTTGTTACTTTGGTCCCAGCTCTCTGCAGGTCATTCACTAGGTCCCCCCGTGTGGTTCTGGGATTTTTGCTCACCGTTCTTGTGATCAGTTTGACCCCACTGGGTGTGATCTTGCGTGGAGCCCCAGATCGAGGGAGATTATCAGTGGTCTTGTATGTCTTCCATTTCATAATAATTGCTCCCACAGTTGATTTATTCAAACCAAGCTGCTTACCTATTGCAGATTCAGTCTTCCCAGCCTGGTGCATGTCTACAATTTTGTTTCTGGTTCCTTTGACAGCTCTTTGGTCTTGGCCATAGTGGAGTTTGGAGTGTGACTGTTTGAGGTTGTGGACAGGTGTCTTTTATACTGATAACAAGTTCAAACAGGTGCCATTAATACAGGTAACGAGTGGAGGACAGGGGAGCCTCTTAAAGAAGAAGTTACAGGTCTGTGAGAGCCAGAAATCTTGCTTGTTTGTAGGTGACCAAATACTTATTTTCCACCATAATTTGCAAATAAATTCATAAAAAATCCTACAATGTGATTTTCAGGATTTTTTTCTTCTCAATTTGTCTGTCATAGTTGACGTGTACCTATGATGAAAATTACAGGCCTCTCTCATCTTTTTAAGTGGGAGAACTTGCACAATTGTTGGCTGACTAAATACTTTTTTCCCCCACTGTAGGGGTTTACACACACCTTCAGTTTGTAGTAAGCGTCCGCCTCGTCTCTGTGTTGCTGCACAGACTTCTCGTACTCCACCCTGATCTTGTTGAGAGCGTTGGAGATGTCGAAGGACTTGCCCGTGTCGACCTCGATCATGGACACAGACGTGTCCATAGCCGTGGTGCCCAGTTTGGACTGCAGAGTGGATAATTCCTGTGTGGATAGACAATGGACAGTGATGGACAGAGGCAGGTGGACAGAGTCAGGTGGACAGAGGCAGGTGGACAGAGGCAGGTGGACAGAGGCAGGTGGACAGAGGCAGGTGGACAGAGGCAGGTGGACAGAGGCAGGTGGACAGAGGCAGGTGGATAGAGGCAGGTGGATAGAGGCAGGTGGACAGAGGCAGGTGGACAGAGGCAGGTGTTTGCAATGAACACATACACTTCGACAACCAGATATCAAAATAATAACATCGTTAATTTACTATGCTCATACTTAATTTACTATACTCATACTTAATTTACTATACTCATACTTAATTCACTATACTCATACTTAATTTACTATACTCATACTTAATTTACTATACTCATACTTAATTCACTATACTCATACTTAATTTACTATACTCATACTTATTTTACTATACACATGCTTAATTTACTATACTCATACTTCATTTAGTATAATCATACTTAATTTACTTAACGTTAACACTTAATTCTCTGTACCTCCTCCTGCATCTTGGTGACAAAGTCCAGTTCGTTCTTCAAGCTGGAGTACTTGGCATCCAAATCAATGCGTAATTCAGATGCCATATCTATGTCCTGGTAAGAAAGAGTGATAGTGGTACATCTACAAGCTGTACAAATTTGAGGGAGAGTAGGGAATTTTTGTGTATGTCCGAAAATGTACACCGTATCCCAGTAAAATACATGTATCTTTGTTACTGGGATACGGTGTACATTTTCGGACATAAGTTACTCTCTTTACCTTCTTCATGGCTGAAATGTCAGAGTCTAGCTGAAACTTCACGCCTTGCTCAAAGTCAAACCTGCAACAACATGCAACCTTTTTAATGCACCATACAGCTGTACAGTGCAGTTCCATCTAACCCCAAGCATGTCTATAGAGCGGCCAGATGAATATGGGACTAGGATAAAAGTGTCATTCAACATAAAAGCTATCCGGTCAAGGCATAGTTTCAACAAATTGAGGAATCTTAAAGGATCACCGTTTACAGTTTTCATGTAGTTGTATCAACCGAATAAAGTAATAACTGCTTCCTGAATGTTCAATTACTTACCGTATTTGGCTAAATAAAGGTGGACTAAGTTATCCTATTTACAGTTGTATTGTGCTGGTGCTCCAACCAAGATATTAAGTATTCTCTGAAAGTGAAATAAAATACGGACACTCACTTGGCCTTGAGTTCGTGGGCGGTGCCGCGGACGTTGTCCAGCTCGATCTCCAGTTTGATGGTGTCCAGGGTGAGGGTTTCCAGGGCACCGCGGTACTCGCCGAGCTGAGCCTCGTACTCCGCGGTGGTGGTCCCGGAGGACTCGGGAGACCCCATGTCCGCACCCCCCGTCAACTGGGACAGTCTGGCCTCCAGGGTGGCGTTCTCCTGCTGGAGGGCTCTCACTGTGCCCATGTACGAGGAGAAGCGTTCGTTGAGACCGGACAGCATGTTCTTCTCTGCCTGCCGGGACCGCATAGGAGCCAATGCTGGGCCCAGAGAGGTACCCAATGCCATTGCCGACCCAGCACTGACCCCCCCCGCTGCCATGGTGCGTCCCATAGCGAAGGCAGGACTGGCCATCAGGGCTCCGCCGCCACCACCACCATAACCTCCACCTCCAACATAACCTCCACCACCATAACCACCTCCACCATAACCTCCACCACCACCTCCACCTAAGCCACCACCGAAACCCAGTCCACCCCCTGCTCCCCCACCCAACCCCAGCCCAGACCCCATACCCAGTCCTCCTCCCAAGCCCAGCCCCATGCCCAAGCCTCCTCCGCCACCTCCCCCAAAACCACCTCCAACTCCCCCAAAGCCAAAGCCCAACCTGGCTCCACCGCCCCCAGAAAGGCCCAGGCCACCACCGGCCGACATCCTGGAGGACCAAGCCATGGACATGATGTGCAGCTGAGGATCACAGCATAGGCAGCAGATGTAGAGAATGGGAGAGAGCTGTCTATGAGAGCAGATTCCGAAGCAAGCAGATCTGGATTTATATACTGTGGAGCCAGGGAGTGGGGGTTGAGGGAGTGGAGGAACAGGATGGGGCTTGTGACCACACCCCCAAATCAGGTACAGATAGAGCCCTAGGGGTCGTTGGAGCACCTGCCCTTTTGATTGGTGGCTTTCTAGGGGTCGTTGGAGCACCTGCCCTTTTGATTGGTGGCTTTCTATTTTATTTTTAGTCTCTTTTCGCTCTTGTAACTTTAAATGCAATGAATTGCCTGTCAAACTACATACTTTCTCATAAACTCATGAATTTTGAAAGATGTCCCCCCCCCCCCCCCCCAATGGCTTAAACTTTTAGTTAATGAGGGATACAAAGTATATTGAAAGCAGGTGCTTCCACACAGGTGTGGTTCCTGAGTTAATTAAGCAATTGACATCAAATCAAATTTTATTTGCCACATGCGCCGAATACAACAGGTGTAGACATTACAGTAAAATGCTTACTTACAAGCCCTTAACCAACAATGCAGTTAGTCTGGATAGCCTTGATTAGCTGTTCAGGAGTCTTATGGCTTGGGGGTAGAAGCTGTTAAGAAGCCTTTTGGACCTAGACTTGGCGCTCCGGTAACAGAGAGAACAGTCTATGACTAAGGTGGCTGGAGTCTTTGATTCTTTTTAAGGCCTTCCTCTGACACCGCCTGGTATAGAGGTCCTGGATTGCAGGAATCTTGGCCCCAGTGATGTACTGGGACGTACGTACTACATTTACATTTACATCATTTAGCAGACGCTCTTATCCAGAGCGACTTACAAATTACCCTCTATAGTGCCTTTGCGGTCGGAGGCCGAGCAGTTGCCATACCAGTTGGTGATGCAACCAGTCAGGATGCTCTCGATGGTGCAGCTGTAGAACTTTTTGAGGATCTGAGGACCCATGCCAAATCTTTTCAGTCTCCTGAGGGGGAATAGGCTTTGTCGTGCCCTCTTCACGACTGTCTTGGTGTGTTTGGACCATAATAGTTTGTTGGGGATGCGGACACCAAGGAACTTCAAGCTCTCAACCTGTTCCACTACAGCCCCGTCGATGAGAATGGGGGCGGCTCGCGGTGGCCCAACACCCTATTAAGAAACGTTATGTTGGTGTTTCCTTTATTTTGTCAGTTACCTGTATGTCAGTTATGGTCTGCTTTTAATGCTTGAGTTCGAATTCAGCCTTTAATAATTGCTAAAAAAATGAACTGCCTCACTTCAACACGGTATCGGTTACTATAACTTTGTTATTAAATCTATAATGACTTTTTCCCATGGCCGTCTCCCCCCCCCCCCCCCCCACTATGCAATATGAGACTCATGGGCGGCGCACAATTGGCCCAGCGTCGTCCAGGGTAGGGGAGGGAATGGCCGGCAGGGATGTAGCTCAGTTGATAGAGCATGGCGTTTGCAACGCCAGGGTTGTGGGTTCGTTTCCCACGGGGGGCCAGTATAAAAAAAAAAAATATGTATTCACTAACTGTAAGTCGCTCTGGATAAGAGCGTCTGCTAAATGACTAAAAAAATAAAATTAAATAAAATGTCCCAGCGGGTTCTCATTCCTGATGCTCATAAAACCTGGAATTCAGGTGGAGATGTAGAGGATACTGCCTGGTCTTGAAAGCCTCTGCGGGCATTTTAGGTAAGAGGGTGTAGCGTGCCTACCTGTCCATGCGGCAGGTGGGGCATACCTGCACGTTGTGTGAAAACATATATGCAGGATTTCAGCTTAACCTAACATTGCCACTATAAGTTATCTGTGTAGCCGGCGCTTCACCTGCAAATCAATCACACTCTAAAGATTGCCCCTCTGGCAAATACTATTGCTCTCATATTGGAAGGTTGAATGCCACATCACCAGTTTGCCTACATGTGCTCTTTGATACACAATCTGGATTGCATACGTCCTGCCATTACTGGGAAAGGTTTTAATTTCTTCTCATTATTAATGTACATTGCTCAAGTTAATGGTATTCACGTTGTATAACCATTATATAGCTCTGTACTGTTATTTGAGCACATTTATTTACATTGATTTACCCGGACAACCTGCAGTGGTCACTACCTTCATTCAATGTAAATACCACTTGTTTCATTCTTCATGGTCCTTCGATCCCCTACATATCATTCCTATCTTTTAGGCAGAAAATAAAGGGAGGTTGTTATGTTACAAACTTGTTAAGACATCATGAAAATAACAATACCCTGTACAAAAAAACATGAATGGCCCGTGTTGGGCAGGTGTGGGCTACCCTGTGTTGGGCTGGTGTAGGCTAGCCCTTGTTGGGCAGGTGTGGGCTAGCCCGTGCCCACCTTGCCCACTGAATACCTACATGGGGTCAATGGGGTCATGTTTGCTGGGACCATAACTCCAAATGGTAATACAAAGAGTGACATTTTCCACTTTGTCCTATTGAAGCACACTGGCTGATGGAGGATGACGATGTGGTATTTACAGTCACATTCATATGATTTGGTATAGTTGTTTTACCTTTCACATTCATATGATTTGGTATAGTTGTTTTACCTTTCACATTCATATGATTTGGTATAGTTGTTTTACCTTTCACATTCATATGATTTGGTATAGTTGTTTTACCTTTCACATTCATATGATTTGGTATAGTTGTTTTACCTTTCACATTCATATGATTTGGTATAGTTGTTTTACCTTTCACATTCATATGATTTGGTATAGTTGTTTTACATTCCAAAGTAAATTGATGTCAATTGATTTATTCATGATGTTAAAATATAGAATTTTACAGTATTCATCATTTCTCAAACTGTATATGAAGAGTTTATTTCCAAAACACTATATCCACCAATGTCAAATATTACTGTTCTCATATTTTTTAAATCATAGATTTTAGGTGTGTATTAAAATTAGTTTTTTTGCAAAACGCTATATATCCATTGTTTAGCGATGCATTAAAGTTGATGCCTTAAATTTCCATGATAATTGTAGAACTTATTGAGTGAACCTAAACTTACTCGCTTGCTTTTTAATAACCTCGATGTGAGACCTATTGAGTGAACATGCGTCTATAATTGTAACTTGCTGACGGGTAGGAAAACTTCCAAAAGCTCAAGTCATTTGTCCAAAAATAGAAAATAGTGTTGTGTGAAGCAAGAAATAAAAGTATCATTACTATTACCATACAGAGAATAAGAAAATATGTTGGCTACTCTCTGTCTATTGGCTTCTTAGCATATTCAAGCCTGACTCAAAATACCCCTTTAGGAGAAAAACAACACTTTTTACCTAACTTGCTTTTCAAAGATGGCTAGAAATATATATGTTTTGTGCTCTTGTACGAAGCAATCACTCCCACATTGCTGACCAGAAATTAGCTGACACAAGAGTTGTATTGGGATTTGTAGACCCGCTTGTCCCCATCTGCTTGCTAAATATTAGTTTGAGGCCAGGTAAAAAAAAAAAAAAAAAAGTCAGGCGATGATTATTGATTAAAGGACCCCTCCAGAGGAAGTTGCGGGCACTATTTCAATGTAATTCCTGTCCTAGCGTGGAACTGCTGGTTTAGTTCCACCCTCCGAACACTGACGTATGGCTCCTTATAAATATTGATTAATCGGGCGTGTACAGCTCCACCTTCCTCCGTGTGCACAGCCCATACGATCCCTGGCACAGCACACACTCTGCGAGTAAACACACCAAAAAGTCAGGGTCAGGGTAGCTGCGCTAATCACTACAGAACACACAGCACAGCTAGCTACGAAAAGGCGGAGGACCATCCACTCTCCTCTTCCCTCTTCTACAACGGAATTGAATAATCAAGGATGAATACAGAGTTTTAGCGGTAATCCTGGGGGTTTTTAGCGGCGATGCTAGAGGCAAGCTAACCTACTTCGCTAATCACTACAGATGCAATCATCATAGACAAACATTGGCAGTAGAATGGCCTTACTGAAGAGATCAGTGACCTTTGTCGTATATGATGAATGGTGGCCATTATCGCTGTCAACAAAAAGTCCGTTATGCTGCATCGTGTCAGAAGTTTTTATTCATACCACGAGGTTACAGCATAAATTACAGACACGCGTTGCCTGGAGAACGACTCCCCAGATTGATATGGTCGTTCTGTCGTCTCATCGTTTACCCCCTATTTATAAACAATGCAAAGGGAGGGGCTACTCCCTTCTTCTGGCCAATCACCAGTCTCCCCTCGGGCATCACCCTCCAAGCGGCACATTTCAAATAACATCATAAAACATCCCCCCTTTGGCCTGAACAACCAACATTCCATTTCGTCATGAAAAACATTTAACAAAGGCATAATCTTCAGATACGATATTCCCCCCTTTCGAGACGAAATAAACGTCTCGAAAACAAACAGAATAAGATTATGACTAATAACCATTTATCTCATTGAATATTCTTAACCTTAACCCCAAAAACATTCTCCTCTAGAGTGTAAATACCTTTCTATGAAATACCTGTTTATGAAGTGTGAATACATTACTATGACCCATGAAGAAATCTCTATGGAGTGTAAATACATTCCTATGACATATGAACAACTGTTTATGAAGTATGAACACATTACTATGAATTATGAATAAATCTCTATGGAGTGTAAATACATTCCTATGACATATGAACAACTGTTTATGAAGTATGAACACATTACTATGAATTATGAATAAATCTCTATGGAGTGTGAGAGCGAAAAACTGTCCAGCAGCCATCCATCCATATCAATCAAGACAGTAAAATTATCTCACGGTCCCTCTGCCCCAGGCAACCACCGTCGGTACTCCAGATAACCTCATAACTCATGTAAATGCATTTGAAACTATGATGTAACTAAATACCCATGTAAACAAAATCCTATCCATAAATATCCATTGTACAACTGGTCAACCCATCGAATCGTACAATGAATCTCTCCCTTCCTAGACCTTCTGTCCCTAACCCCATCGAAATAAACAAAAGCCTCTAATATCCTCATCTACATTCAATAACATCAAACATCATTCTACTAAAATCAATACCTAAGAATATGACACAATTATGTATTACACATCAAATATGTCTATATTTCATTGCAGACACTGGAATGTAGTCCACTACACTTCCTCTTCCTGTAGTGTCCTCTTCCAATGGACTTGTTGATGATGGAATCAGCCACACCCTCCTTGTTTCATCTCCTCCAGTCATATTGTCTTTGTTTGAGTATTCCAATCTCCACATGTTCTCCCACATGCTTCTGGAATGACAAGAAAATAAACGACCAAACAGTATCCTTTGCAAAACAACCACTTTCAAATTAAACCTCCATTTCACCTAAGAATTTAAAAAATGATACATCATAAGAATTTTAAAAAATGATACATAAATGATGCATGAATCACAATATCCATTCCCCCCTTTGATTCATAAATCATACTAAAAATCATACTAATATTGAAAAACCAATTTGAAAAATCATAAAATAATCCAAAATGATATTTATCCCTCAGTTCCACTTGTCCATCTTTATCCAGATCAGGAACAGTCCACACCGGCATCTGAGTGTTGTCTCCAGGCACCACTTCTCCAACCTATCTCAATCTCATAACTTTCTCAAAAGTCAGTACAAACATCACACAGTGTTATCAAAGCTTAAACTAGAATCTGACCCATCACTGCCCCTACTGGCCTAATTGATCTTGCAACCAAATCCTTTCAAATGCATCCCTTATAATGCATCTATAACCCCAGTGATATTATCTGAACTATCTGGACTCACAGGATAACTAATATTTATCAATTTATCTTCCCAAATGTTACACCATACCATGAATGAAGTCCCCCCTTCTCCCTTAAACTTACCCTTCAATGATAGGCTTGAAGACTATGACATGTCGCCATGTGTCTGCTAAATGACTAAAATGTAAATGTAATGTCACCCTTTTAACCCTAGAGTTAGCTGTGTCCAATGCTATCCCTCTTATAATGGTAAAACCTCATATGGAAGCTTCAACGTTGACCTGTAACAACATCCTATCCCCCATAGGGTAAGAATATACTCTATCATAATTTCCCCTTATCCTCTAAAATTCCCATAGTCACATTGTCAGTCAAAAGCTAATCTTTTAACCATCAAAGTCCTGCTCTTCTTACTACCTGATATATAAAAAGTAACCTATTATTTGTCATTACTACCCTTAAGGTCATGCTTATCCAAATTTATCATACAACATCACCCTGATCTTCCCATAAACATACCCCTTACCTCATATGTTTTATTAGAGCAAAAACAACTTTTATCCCTCAATATTTCACCTGAATACTTCAGAGTTTGCAATTACCTGATTTTACTTTCCCTCTAACCAATGCTCATAGGGTAATCCCTTCACCCAAGAACACTTAAACCCTACTGTTTTGACAACAACATTATTTTATCTGTCAATGACTGTTGCCAATTCCACAGTCATGACAAAGCTCAAGACTGACCCACACCCGACAGAGGCTGCGCAACCGTCTAACAGGTCCGGGATGGAATTCTCAACAGACATGGACCCTCAAGATTCCTCACTGATTCTTACAGAATGAGTTAATCTATCTCTAATTTTCACAACAGAGGAACGAGCAGCACTGATCAGATGCCCCCCCCCTCCGTCATCAAAATCAAAAGACCCCATACTGCAGCTTCCATGATGAATCTCTCTTCTCCATTTCAGATTAATCTATATTGCTCTCTACTACTATCTGCTCTACTTTAACCCTATTCGTAATAACCTAAACCCCTGAGTCTCTCTTGCTGCCTCCTTTAATTTCAGAAAAGTTGTTGTCATCCTTCCTACATTTGCTATTACCATCGTATCATTAATCCCTTCCAAAGTTACCCTTAAAGTAGTTGATTTAGTTGATGAATTAAAACCCTTAATTCCTTCTAATGGAAAAGCTACCCATATCCTATGTGTATTATTCACTGTTGGAGTGACTACTGTAATAAACTTATCCTTAACTCCCTCTGTGACTGTGGAAACTTCTACAGACTTCAAATCTTCCATTATAAGCGTTACTTTATGAATTACATTGCCCTTTAACCAATAATTCCTAACCGAAACAAATTCTAATGCTTGCCCTAAATAAGTACACATATATTCTCCCTAACCTTTCTCTATAATATTACGCAACATAAGTGAACAGTCACTCCTAACCCTATTCCAAACTATACCTCCTTCTACTCCTGGTCCTGATAACAATACTTATTCTCCATATTCTCCATAATTATCTCTCCATATGAGAGAAACGTCCCCATCTTAAACCCTAATAAGTATTTTTCCCCCTAAAATTGGTGCTGTATTGGTTCCCTTATAATCAAATGCAATATGTTTATGACTTTAATACCTATCAATGTTGAAAGAGTTAAATTGCTTCTCCCTGTTGTTCTAATAGACTGAAGTGTTAATGTCCTTATTTACTCCTAGTTTTCCCCCAAGACTTTGAACTCCTTCCTTGTACTTCCATCCATCCCCACTAGTGTCACTTTTTCCCCCTTTCAGTTCTACCTCTAAACTTTAAACCTCCTGATTATAACAAAATACACCTATAATGACCTTGATCTCCCTACTGGACAGTGTCATTCATTACTGTTCTCTCTCACTACTAACTTTAAAACTTAGCTTACTGTCTCAGAGTTCCTTCACCCCTAGTTCTCCTAACCTATTTTAATCTAATCTTTTCTCTCATAACATTTAAAACCTTTTCCCCTGACTTATTGACAAAATCTCTTACCACCAAATTTTAGAATATGTGATTGGGAAAGTTCCCCACCTGCTTCTGACTCATTACACACAGACTTGGCAAAACCGACTAAACACCTTTTAGCCTAACCTCAAATCTCTTAGTGTAAGAATGTAACCCAAAATAACAGTCACCCGTATTAAGTTTTTTCCCAGACAGATTGTCTAACAGGCAATCTAATACATTATCATCCTTCCTATGATATTTATCTTTTAAGCAAATGATTCCCCAAAAACCCTACTTTTTAAAATATGCTACCAGACAGTCAGTCGTCTAGTGTACATCTTTATTGTACGCTTCAATTCTCTTCCCAACACTACAATAACAGTATCTTCTAATATTAGTACTTTAAGAGTAAGTACTACCTCAAATCCCTATCCTAAGTAGTTATCAATTAGTGAGATGTTTAACCTCTTTAGGCTGAACACAGATAAGTTTTCCCCTATTCACTATCACTTCTAATGGCCGGTGGTTTCAACTGTTAGCTATTTTCTCTTCTTCTCTAATCGAGGCTCTCAGCAATGCACCCCTTCCGGATATTCTCGGCACTCTAGAATATTTAGTGTTCACCTGAAGCACCGATGATCTTCACTTGCTCGTTGATCTTCCTCTGTTTCTTCTTCTCCAATTCTGTGTCTGTCCAGAAACTGACAGTCGATATGGAACATCTGGTCCCCCCTTGGTTGGTACAATTGCCTTTGATATTGTTCAGTTAAAGCTGTAACAGTGATTGTTGAGTTGATTCACTCTGATTCTTCATAACCAACACTTCTTTTCGTCTTCTCCACCACCAGTTATAAGTTGTATTTGATAGAGTTTTCTTCGTCCTGTTCCTTCTCGTCGTTGACATATCAGTATTCTTCAAACGGTTATCTTCTAAGTTCTGTTCTTGAAATATCATCTTCTTACCCGTGGCCTTTCCTTTAGCCTCACTGTATTATTCTTTTCCTTCAATTCTTGAGGTCTTCATCCAGTCGTGTTACTTCTTCCATTTCTCCATTTCGTCTTTCCTCTCTTGCCACTTCCTTCTGATCACAGAGTCACCTCCACCCATGACCTCTCATCATCATCATCCTCTTCTCCTTAAGTTCCCAGACATCTCGGTTTTCTTCCGTCTTCTGGATTCATCTTCATCGTTGTTTCTGCTCGTATTCGTCTTCATCTCTGATGCCATAATCACCCTGCTGGATGATGTCTTTCTGCTGAATCCATATGTGAGAAAGGTGTACTAACTTCTGCCATTAGTCTCTCCTAACACTACTCTAACCCTACTTTGATTACTTTGATTAAAAAAGGACTATTTCAATCAATTTTCCCCTATATCAAGCCCTTTATATTCCTTTATTGTGAACTATCCTATTTTAGACTATTTAAGTTATATAGGCTTCCCCCTGTAATTCTTAATATAATCTAACAACTCCAAATAAATCCAAATAAGTCAATTAAAAATCATGAATAATTAAAACCAATTTTTATTCCTATATCCTATGTCACCACCTTATCCATTAGTGTTGAGTATATTACCACAGCCCATCAACTGCCAGTAAATGCAAGTTAGTCATCTTCAGACTAAAATACCCCTAAACAAAGCCTTTAACCCCTTGCTCTATAACCCCTAATTATCATAAATTTAAAGAATAATGTCAGTACCTGATTTCCAATCGAACTGCAATCCAGCCCAGTGATGCACATAGCTTCCAAAATGTAACTTTTATTGAAATAGAATTTGCCAAGCCCCTTGTAAAATCGTCATAACATCACATATCCTGTTAGGGAAAGATTTTGTAACCATAATCAGTACCAAAACCTTTTTGATTTGATCCTCTGCCACGTGACGTGATCACTTCCTGTATCTCCTCGCTCCTCTCGCTTAGCGTTCCTCTCATATGACAGAAGAACAAAGACACAACATAACATTTTAGTCGTTAATGCAGTCACTGAGTATCTCCAACCATTCAATATTCGTTTGTTCTACATGATTCACTGTAAGACTTTAACTCAGGACTAATTATAGATCGCCCAAAAACCTTTTGCTTTCAATCCGTCATTTAATTATTTAATTCAATCTATTATAATCCGTTATCCTATATTTAATTTATAAATTCAATAGGCTACAAAACAAGTTTCATCTTTAACCAATATTCGTGTTAAACTCTCCCTGTGCCTATTTGTTCCGTCGTCTGTGTTCCTCTCCCTGCAGTTTAACCAATGTGTTGTTTTGCAGAATCCCACGCATGCGCAAATATCATTTTAAAATTAAACGCATCCCCATACATTTATTAACGCCACCATTTTGTTTCGTCGACCGCATGTCGTAGATTTAGTGCCGTAAACCAAAACGTGTCCTAATCTCGTGTCATAAACTCCCCCTTTCTGTAGTGTAGTGTCGCAAAATTAAACGCATGCGCACAACCATTCAAAAACCCCTTTTCACCGTGGAAGAAAGATTCTCTCTTCTCTCTCTCCCCAAACAGAAAGAATAACAGCCAGCTGTAACTTCCCATTTCCCCCTTATAGTCAAACAACATTTAACAGCGCTCACAAAACATACAACCTGACTTACAGACAGTGACAAATTTAAGAGACTTTAATCCATCGCAATGGAATCTCTAAGGATATCCGTTAGCATGTAGCACGCAACACAATTAGCCTTTAGCTTAGCCTAAGGTACACCGTGACACAAAACACAATTAGCACTAGCATCCACCTCAGCCCCCATGATGTAGCATGATTCACACTTTAGCCTTACAAAAATTAGCCTGAGCAACGATGTACCACGTGGCCTGAAACAATCCAGCCTTAGCTTCAGCCTCTAGCCAACTGCGCCTACTAGCTATACAAATGAACACCCCACACCGTGGCCCAATCATTGTCCATGATTATCAATCCTTCCGACCCCCCCCACATGGGACCTATGACCCTTACCCATAATGCCGTGCTTTGTAGGCTTAGCACATAACCACATGTTGTAGTTTTTAGCCCCGTAAAATCACACGCACCTGCGCACAACCAATTTTAAAGCCATGCTTCCCACACCATAGACCGATAGCATTACGCTACAGTTTCACCATTTTATACCTTATACTCACACAATTACACATAACAGAGCTCACATTTGCGTAGAACATTCAGCTCCACCACATACAAACAAGTTTAAGAGGCTTGAATCCATCGCAGTGGACCTCCAAGGTTAAAGTTATCATGTAGCACACAACACACTTAGCATTTAGCAGCTAGCCATTGCTAACTGCTGCCTACAACATGTAACAAAACCCAGCATTGCGTTCCTTTAATTGAGTACTGTTTCGTTTGCCCTAAATTTATTCTGCCGTGGATATGGCTATTTCAGTGAGCGATCCCCCCCAATGCAACTATCCCGTCGAACAGAAGTTGAGTAAGCCATCCCCAAGAAATGTCCCACCAACCCCAGTCCCAGACTGACCTGGAAACTCCTAATGCATTTCCAGGATTTTGGCCCACCCTGCGGTCGCCCCGTTCGTCACGAGGGCTTATCTAAACCTGCAATGCTCTAAAGAATGCGCATATCTGAATTTACCAACCATTGTCACCCGTTACCAATGAAATATAACCTTATCATTGACCATAGTTACCAATGAAATATAAATTTATGCTCTAAATCCTCATTGCCATCCGTTACCAATGAAATATAAACTTATCACTCTAAATTATCATTGTCTATAGTTACCAATGACATAACATTTTAGCAGACTCCAGTCGACCAGCAACAACGCCACCGAGGCCAGGTTATAATGGAACATCCCTTCAATGTACACAAGTCATATCCAATCTAACAACCTCCGAAGCGGTAAGAACACACTCACCCTTTTTCGGCCATGCTTCAGAGAGAGTTAGGCCGGCGGTTGACTGAAACAAGGAAGAGACGCAAAACCCGCCCCACGTTGGGCGCCATTATGTCGTATATGATGAATGGTGGCCATTATCGCTGTCAACAAAAAGTCCGTTATGCTGCATCGTGTCAGAAGTTTTTATTCATACCACGAGGTTACAGCATAAATTACAGACACGCGTTGCCTGGAGAACGACTCCCCAGATTGATATGGTCGTTCTGTCGTCTCATCGTTTACCCCCTATTTATAAACAATGCAAAGGGAGGGGCTACTCCCTTCTTCTGGCCAATCACCAGTCTCCCCTCGGGCATCACCCTCCAAGCGGCACATTTCAAATAACATCATAAAACATCCCCCCTTTGGCCTGAACAACCAACATTCCATTTCGTCATGAAAAACATTTAACAAAGGCATAATCTTCAGATACGATACCTTCAACGTGGCACCGTCATAGGATGCCACTTTTCCAACTAGTCAGTTCGTCAAATTTCTGCCCTGCTAGAGCTGCCCCGGGTCAACTGTAAGTGCTGTTATTGTGAAGTGGAAACGTCTAGGAGCAACAACGGCTCCGCCGCAAAGTGGTAGGCCACACAAGCTCACAGAACGGGACCGCCGAGTGCTGAAGCGTGGTTGCAACACTCACTACCGAGTTTCAAACTGCCTCTGGAAGCAACGTCAGCACAAGAACTGTTCGTCGGGAGCATCATGAAATGGGTTTCCATGGCCGAGCAGCCGCACACAAGTCTAAGATTACCATGCGCAATGCCAAGAGTCGGCTGGAGTGGTGTAAAGCTCACCGCCATTGGACTCTGGAGCAGTGGAAACGCGTTCTCTGGAGTGATGAATCACGCATGACAATGCCCCTGTGCACAAAGCGAGGTCCATACAGAAATGGTTTGTCGAGATCGGTGTGGAAGAACTTGACTGGCCTGAACAGAGCCCTGACCTCAACCCCATCGAACACCTTTGGGATGAATTGGAACACCGACTGCGAGCCAGGCCTAATCGCCCAAAATCAGTGCCCGACCTCACTAATGCTCTTGTGGCTGAATGGAAGTAAGTCCCCGCAGCAATGTTGAAACATCTAGTGGAAAGCCTTCCCAGAAGAGTGGAGGCTGTTATAGCAGCAAGGGGGGGGGGGGGGGGGGGGCAACTTCATATTAATGCCAATGATTTTTGGAAATGGATGTTCGACGAGCAGGTGTCCACATACTTTTTGGTCATGTAGGCGGCAGGTAGCCTAGTGGTTAGAGCGTTAGGACAATGACTGAAAGGTTGCTAGTTCGACTCCTGAAGCTGACAAGGCTAATCTGTCGATGTGCCCTTGAGCAAGGCACTTAACCCTAATTGCTCCTGTAAGTCGCTCTGGATAAGAGCATCTGCTAAATGACAAAACAATTTTTAAAAAAAATTAACAAAAATGTAGTGTATGTACTGTAATATAGGTTAATAGCCAAGAGAGGAGGAAGTAGTGGCTTGTTAGAACACAGATATGGTTCTAATTTCAGTGGTGCTCTTCAGAACAGCATTGTATGATAAACTAGGCAAAACATGGACCCATTTTTTTATTTTTTTTTTACAATTTACTATGTCATCCACAACTCACTTTATGTCAATATAACAATATCGCTACTGAGAGTCTGTAAGACACATGAATCGCATAGGTAGGTTGTTGAATTTGTCATTATGTCTGTCACGGATTCAGTCCATACCGTTACCAGAATCAGGCAGGGATTCTCTCTCTGTATACAGTCAAGACAGTGCTGTCGGATTCCTACCCACCCTATGTAGCTCAATGACCGGCTCAAGCCGCCCATGATTGTCCAGCCTTGTAGTCCTCACATCTTCTACTCTATCTCACCTAGCTAGATGGTGGTGGAGAGATTTTAGCAGGATGGACAAACCAACTATCATGGACCGATGAAAATGGGGTCAATTTAGCAGAGAGAACAGTCTATGACTAAGGTGGCTGGAGTCTTTGATTATTTTTAAGGCCTTCCTCTGACACCGCCTGGTATAGAGGTCCTGGATGGCAGGAATCTTGGCCCCAGTGATGTACTGGGGACGTACGTACTACATTTACATTTACATCATTTAGCAGACGGTTTTGAAAACATAGCTTGTCCTAAAATGTGGTCTCAGGGTATGGGGTAAATTGAGAATGGGGACAGGGATATTGTGCCAATTCGTAGGCAAGTTCTCTACATTTGAGTCTACTAAGCCCATGAAACTGTCTGTGAGATTCTTGATATGTCTAGCAAGCGCAGACTCCATGTCATCGGAAAACACCTTGTGTTCCTCTGCTACTCTATCAAAGCCTCTCTTTTTTCACAGGAACATGTTTGTTTTCTTGTTTGTTAATGTTCTTCAGCGTCACTCGGTCTATTGTTCATCCCTTCTCTCACTTCCTTGGTTGCTCTCTCAGGAACCTCAACGGGGGCGAGACCCCTGCTTGTTTTACGTTTGTATTCACGGGGCATGATGGTGTCTGCTCTGTAGCAATAAAAATGCACTATCTTGAGTTCATATACATGACAAATTGCAAAAATACTATGCATATTATGCATCAAACTGACGAAATGTAATCATCATTTGTATGGGGTGTACTTGCCCCTGGCCAAATGGCACAATGTACCCCAAAGCAACCAATTTGACTGTATTAGCTCGGGGATACACTTTCATTCTAGGTTCAGGACCTCATATTGTAGCTTATAGAGACCTCAACTGATGTATGAAACAAATCTTTAAATGATCTACTTTGATTTGGATTTCAAGCATCATGAAACCTACAACACAATACATTTATTTGACTACCAACACTTTTCCCATGTGGTTTCTTCCTTCACAGACTCCATGAAATGATGACCTCTTCCTAAATATTTGGTCACATTAATTTAATACATTTTGTGTATGGTTTCCCTAGAAACAAGGGGTTGCTCAACTAACCCTTTGGCACAACGTACCCCACTCCCCCCCCCCCTACAGCCTTTCACAGACCTTCTCACAGTTGAGCATGGCCCATTGACAGTGGATGGACCCACCAGTTGTACCCCACCTCCCCCCCTACAGCCTTTCACAGACCTTCTCACAGTTGACCATGGCCCATTGGCAGTGGATGGACCCACCAGTTGTACCCCACTCCCCCCCCCTACAGCCTTTCACAGACCTTCTCACAGTTGAGCATGGCCCATTGACAGTGGATGGACCCACCAGTTGTACCCAACTCCCCCCTACAGCCTTACCTCTGTTTTACTTGCTATATAATTAGCTCTGTCTGCTTGTATCACTTGCTTTCTCTCCCCTATCTCCCTTGTTCTCCCTCTTTTTAGATAATTCAACAGTTGATCCAATAAATAGGTTTGTCATTGAGCCATGCCATGGCCATGTTAGTTGGTACAAACTGGGTTCCTACTGTGTTAAGCATTTCAACCAGATTTTGGACTATACGGCAGCTGAGGTAAATTCAGACTTCTCTCGGGTTTTGGCCCACATACCAATTATCTCTCAGTTAAAGGTAGACATACAGTGGTGTGCCTCCCCACTGGGCACAGATGTCAGTTAAAGGTAGACATACAGTGGTGTGCCTCCCCACTGGGCACAGATGTCAGTTAAAGGTAGACATACAGTGGTGTGCCTCCCCACTGGGCACAGATGTCAGTTAAAGGTAGACATACAGTGGTGTGCCTCCCCACTGGGCACAGATGTCAGTTCAATGTCTAGTTTTGATTTACATTTTGATTGAGTTGTCAAATAACATGAATTCAAAGTGAAATAAACAACATTTTGAACCATGTCAATAGATTTAGGTTAAGCATTGGGTGAAAAAAAAAAAATACAACAATTCCTATACTGTACGGTTAATGACTTTTTACTAATCCAGTCACTTTTCCACATTGATTCAATGTCATTCAGAAGGGAAAACGTTGATTTTTGTTGTTGAAATTACATGGTAACAACCTTGATTTAATAAGTTTTTAGGTGCTAAGCCGAATTTCCTCAGCCTACTGAGGTTGAAGAGGCTCTGTTGCGCCTTCTTCACCACACTGTCTGTGTGGGTGGACCATTTCAGTTTGTCGGTGATGTGTACGCCAAGGAACTTGAAGCTTTCCACCTTCTCCACTGCGGTCCCGTCGATGTGGATAGGGGTGTGCACCCTCTGCTGTTTCCTGAAGTCCACAATCATCTCCTTTGTTTTGTTGATGTTGAGTGAGAGGTTATTTTCCTGGCACCACACTCCCAGAGCCCTCACCTCCTCCCTGTAGGCGGTCTTGTCATTGTTGGTAATCAAGCCTACTACTGTTGTGTCGTCTGCAAACTTGATGATTGAGTTGGAGGCGTGCTTGGCTACGCAGTCATGGGTGAACAGGGAGTACAGGAGGGGGCTGAGCACGCACCTTTGTGGGGCCCCAGTGTTGAGGATCAGCGAAGTGGAGATGTTTCCTATCTTCACCACCTGGGGGCGGCCAGTCAGGAAGTCTAGGACCCAGTTGCACAGGGCGGGGTTCAGACCCAGGGCCTCGAGCATAATGATGAGCTTGGAGGGTACTATGGTGTTGAATGCTGAGCTGTAGTCAATGTACAGCATTCTTACATAGGTATTCCTCTTGTCCAGATGGGATAGGGCAGTGTGCAGTGTGCAGTGTGATGGCGATTGCATCGTCTGTGGATCTATTGGGGCAGTAAGCAAATTGAAGTGGGTCTAGGGTGACAGGTAAGGTAGAGGTGATATGATCCTTGACTAGTGATAATAATCATAAAAACTAGTGGTGGGCACCAATATCCATGATATCGATATCGCTTGATATATCGATATGAGCAAGGTTTATCCCTTCCTGTTAACTTACACTTTTATGTAAAAAGACATACATGATTGTGCCTTTCACAGACCTTCTCACAGGCTCTCAGTTGAGTATGGCCCATTGACAGTGGATGGAAACTGGTTGGGTGGGTTTAGGCCTCCCAGAACATTCACACCTGGCCCAATGGGCAATCAGCAAGCCGTTGTCTAGACTTCATAGAACCGTGAGAAGTCAACAGAAAAGTGAACGTTCACACGGGTTGCAAGGTTTTCATGAAGCCGATATATACACTGAGAGTACAAATCATTAGGAACACCTTTCTAATATTGACTTGAGGTTTCGAAAGCGTTCCACAGGGATGCTGGCCAAGCACATGTTGACTCCAATGCTGCCTACAGTTGTGTCAAGTTGGCTGAATGTCCTTTGGGTGGTGGACCATTCTTGATACACACAGGAAACTGTTGAGTGTGAAAAACCCAGCAGTGTTGCTTTTCTTCACACACTCAAACCGGTGCGCCTGGCACCTACTACCATACCCCGTTCAAAGGCACTTAAATATTTTGTCTTGCCCATTCACCCTCTGAATGGCACACATACACAGTCTATGTCTCAATTGTCTCAAGGCTTAAAAATCCTTCTTTAACCGGTCTCCCTTCCTTCCTCTAAACGGATTGAAGTGGATTTAACAAGTGACATCAATAAGGGATCATAGCTTTCACCTGGATTCACCTGGTCAGTCTATGCCATGGAAATAGAAGGTGTTCCTAATATTTTGTACACTCATTGTATATCAGTATTGTATGGGGGAAAAAATGCAACTCCTATTGACTTCGACTTTTTCATATCTGTGCCCACCTGCCGCCCCAGTTCCCTCTTGTGATTCCTCATGCAGCTGTAGGCCTATACATGTATCACAACTTTTCACTTTACTATGTAGACCAGGGGTGTCAAACTCATTTTAGCTCAGGGGCCACATGGAGGAAAATCTATTCCCAAGTGGGCCGGACCGGTAAAATCATGGTATATATAACTTAAAAACAACAACTACAGATTGTTTTCTTTGTTTTAATACTATCAACATAAAACATAAAGCTGGAGCCTGAGGACAGTGTGTCCAAAATAGTACAAGCACAACATCACTATTAATCATAAAACACCTGAAGTTTATTTGAAAATTCTAAAGAAAAAGAACACACAAACACACAATGCCTCAGTGATTCACATAACTGTTTCACAGATCACAGAACTATATCAGGGTGTCATTTCTCAGGCAGAAATGTAGATACAAATAATGAAATCCTGTTCCCCAAACAAGTGCAAGAACCACAGAGTCAAGAATAGGTTAAATATACAAATAAAATAAAATCAATTAAAAACAATAGCACATCAACATAAAAACATATAAACATAAAGCTGGAGCCTGAGGACAGTGTCCAAAAGCACAACATCACTATTAATCATAAAACACCTCAAGTTATTTGAAATTCTGAGGACAAACAACACACAAACACACAATGCCTCAGTGATTCACAGAAGTATATCACAGATCACAGAACTATATCAGGGTGTCTCATGCAGCACTTTAAGTGGGGTTGCATAGTTTATTTGACTCCTGATACCTGGCATCTTTTAGCTTTCACCAGCGCATCAATATCAGGCGTCACATCCTGAGTGGCAGCCAACTTCAGGATGTGATTCAAGTGCTTGTGCGTGAGCCTTGAGCGCAGCTTTGTTTTATTCATGACGTTATCCATCTTTAATGACTTGCAACACAAAGACTCCTGGTGCAAAATACAGTGAAAAGTCCCAAAATCACGTCCTCCATTTGCAGATTGCACTTTCTCTCTGAACTTTGTCACAACGCCTGCTTTTTTCCCGATAATTGAGGGCGCACCATCTGTAGCCAGGCTGACAGCGCGGGACCAGTCCACTCCGACCCTGTCCAGCGCGCCGACGAGTGCAGTGAAAATATCAGCTGCTGTCGTTGTATCTGTCATCGGCACCAACTCCACGAACTCCTCGGTGACGGTCAATGTGTCATCAACTCCGCGGATGAAAATGGCCAGTTGTGCAACATCTGTAATGTCCGTGCTTTCATCAATTGCAACCGAAAACGCAATAAATGACTTTACTTTTTGCTTCAACTGGCTGTCCAAATCCACTGAAAGATCGGAAATCCTGTCTGCAACTGTGTTTCTTGTCAGGCTGATATTTGCAAAAGCCTGGTGCTTTTCAGGGCACACAATCTCTGCTGCCTTCATCATGCATGTTTTTACAAATTCACCCTCACTAAATGGTTTTGAAGCCACTGCGATTTCATTAGCAATGAGGTAGCTAGCTTTCACTGCAGCGTCACTGATGTCTCGGCTGTGAGTAAACACAGACTGCTGTTTCTTCAGACCCACCAACGGTTCATTCACCTTCTCTCTTCTCCGCTGTCCTTGAAAGTTGTCATATTTGTCGGCATGAAGACTCACATAGTGGCGACGAAGGTTATATTCTTTCAGCACTGCAACATGCTGTGAACACACCAAACATACAGCTTTCCCATTCAATTCCGTGAATAAATAGAAGGATGACAATTTTTCTTGGAACACTCTGCACTCTGCGTCCACTTTTCTCTTTTTTGACAGAGACATATTGGGGCAATGAGGGTGCCAAAGCACATAATGTTAAAAGTAGAAGCCGTAATAAATATCGCGGGCAAAACAAAGTAGCTCATCCGGACTGGCTGCACTTGCTTGACCTATTTGCTCTGCCCCGGTATAAACAGTTTGCTTGCTTTACACAATTGCTATTGCGCCATCCAGTGGACACAATTGGAACAGTAGTTTCTTTTATTGAAAAATTGCAGCTCATTTTTATACTTTACAAAATCATCTCGCGGGCCGGATTAAACCCGTTTGCGGGCCTGATCCGGCCCGCGGGCAGGACGTTTGACACCCCTGATGTAGACAGACAGTAAAGTAATTCACTTCAAATGAGATGAACCCAATTAAATTCCTAAATGGATATGTGCTGGTTGGGACAACATGCCACAGAAAGATGATCCTTTAGTTAACATCCACTATAATATTAAAGGATGCTGCATCAGAGTGAGCTGCTGAGGCAGCCATGACAGTTTAGAGATGGACAACAGGTTGAACCCATAGATTTAGAATGGATTACATACCTTCCCATTCAATGCCCTGTTCCAGTAGTGTACCCAAACAGAGAGCATGTGTGATTGGACTTCAATGCGTTTTCACGCAAGGCCACTTATTTTGAAAACAGGTAGGGGCTATTGCAGTGTCGTTAGCTTAGCTCTGCTTTAGAAAGATTATACACTGCTCAAAAAAATAAAGGGAACACTAAAATAACACATCCTAGATCTGAATGAATGAAATAATCTTATTAAATACTTTTTTCTTTACATAGTTGAATGTGCTGACAACAAAATCACACTTTGATGTAATGTCCTTAAAACAAGTCAAAATGAGGCTCAGTAGTGTGTGTGGCCTCCACGTGCCTGTATGACCTCCCTACAATGCCTGGGCATGCTCCTGATGAGGTGGCGGATGGTCTCCTGAGGGATCTCCTCCCAGACCTGGACTAAAGCATCCGCCAACTCCTGGACAGTCTGTGGTGCAACGTGGCGTTGGTGGATGGAGCGAGACATGATGTCCCAGATGTGCTCAATTGGATTCAGGTCTGGGGAACGGGCGGGCCAGTCCATAGCATCAATGCCTTCCTCTTGCAGGAACTGCTGACACACTCCAGCCACATGAGGTCTAGCATTGTCTTGCATTAGGAGGAACCCAGGGCCAACCGCACCAGCATATGGTCTCACAAGGGGTCTGAGGATCTCATCTTGGTACCTAATGGCAGTCAGGCTACCTCTGGCGAGCACATGGAGGGCTGTGCGGCCCCCCAAAGAAATGCCACCCCACACCATGACTGACCCACCGCCAAACCGGTCATGCTGGAGGATGTTGCAGGCAGCAGAATGTTCTCCACGGCGTCTCCAGACTCTGTCACGTCTGTCACATGTGCTCAGTGTGAACCTGCTTTCATCTGTGAAGAGCACAGGGCGCCAGTGGCGAATTTTCCAATCTTGGTGTTCTCTGGCAAATGCCAAACGTCCTGCACGGTGTTGGGCTGTAAGCCCAACCCCTAGCTGTGGACGTCGGGCCCTCATACCACCCTGACCGTTTGAGCAGACACATGCACATTTGTGGCCTGCTGGAGGTCATTTTGCAGGGCTCTGGCAGTGCTCCTCCTGCTCCTCCTTGCACAAAGGCGGAGGTAGCAGTCCTGCTGCTGGGTTGTTGCCCTCCTACGGCCTCCTCCACGTCTCCTGATGTACTGGCCTGTCTCCTGGTAGCGCCTCCATGCTCTGGACACTACGCTGACAGACACAGCAAACCTTCTTGCCACAGCTCGCATTGATGTGCCATCCTGGATGAGCTGCACTACCTGAGCCACTTGTGTGGGTTGTAGACTCCGTCTCATGCTACCACTAGAGTGAAAGCACCGCCAGCATTCAAAAGTGACCAAAACATCAGCCAGGAAGCATAGGAACTGAGAAGTGATTGATTTCACAGAAGTGTGATTGACTTGGAGTTACATTGTGTTGTTTAAGTGTTCCCTTTATTTTTTTGAGCAGTGTACTAAAATCAGTCACATCATTGGTTGAGAGAACAGCCGTGCATTAGGTTAAACGTGATTAATCTGTCCAAACAAGAATGAGTTCAGCTGAATCGCTGCAAAACTGTTTACGGTTTACAAGTCAAGTTGTCTGTCCAATCAGCGGTCTCTCATAAATGATGGGAAAGGGGCAGGTGCGGTTTTAGACACATGAACCAATGTGGCGCGCTTCCGTATATATGGCCAAATTATTTAATTTTTTTGTCATTTAGCAAAATATGTTTGTCTTGTTATTATAATTTCAGGCTTCGCCCTCATTACAGGTAAACTGTCAAATTGTACAAATGCTGTGATTCCTTATAACCATGAGGAGTGCTCATGTGGAATTGCAAAGATTAATGTAGCCTAAATAAAGATGAGATTGTAGTTACATAATAAATCAATAAAAATTGCCTTCCCGGTTTCTATTTTATGGCACTCAATTGCAGAAATTACGCTACAGAAATGATTGTAAATGAAGATGTTTCCATAATTTAATGATTTCTAATGAATAGCTTTTGTTTTACATGGAAATGCTAAACAAATATTGGACTTCCATTATAGCCTAGGCTATCCTAGTTTTCAATTAGTGAGAGTTAATATATTACCCTGTTTAATTTAGAGTTGATCATGGCACAGCCTAGTATTATAAATTGCTCGGTTGGTTGAGCAGGGCACCTGTAACGCCGGGGTAGTCTGATTGATTCCTGGGACCACCCACATGTAAAATGTATGCACTCATGACTGTAACACGCTTTGGATAAAAGTGTCTGCTAAATGGCACATTATATTATTACATTTACGTCATTTAGCAGACGCTCTTATCCAGAGCGACTTACAGTTAGTGAATACATTATTTTTTTTATACTGGCCCCCCGTGGGAATCGAACCCACAACCCTGGCGTTGCAAACGCCATGCTCTATCAACTGAGCTACATCCCTGCCGGCCATTCCCTCCCCTACCCTGGACGACGCTGGGCCAATTGTGCGCCGCCCATGAGTCTCCCGGTCGCGGCCGGCTGCGACAGAGCCTGGATTCGAACCAGGATCTCTAGTGGCACAGCTAGCACTGCGATGCAGCGCCTCAGACCACTGCACCACTCGGGAGTACATTATATTATTATTATGTCAAGGTGAAATAAATAAAATGTTGAATCGTAATAAGATAATGTGTAGAGGATGTCGCTTACATTCCTTGATAAATTATTATTTATCTTTCTAAAACCTGCTCGTGAGGTTAGTTCAGGCACAAACCGCAGCTGAAACACAAATTGCTCGAACACTAAATGGTACATAAGTGATTTCTGAAATCAAGGTGAGAAGTAGGTTGGCTCTAAAGTGCAGGTGCTGGGGAAGGACCGCCTTATTTATCTTAATCCCCTAAAACGTGGATTTGAACCTCTTTTGAAGGCTAAACTAAATACACTATAACAGCTGCCCCCCCCCCCCCCCCCCCCCCCCCCCCCCCCAGATTATAAGAGTACATGGCCATTAAGGCCAGATTGTTCATCAAGATGTTCAAGCGTTCATAGATGACAAGCAGGGTCAAATAATAATCACAGTGGTTGTAGAGGGTGCAACAGGTCAATACCTCAGGAGTAAATGTCAGTTGGCTTTTCATAGCCAAGCATTCAGAGAGAGAGTCAAAAACAGCAGGTCCGGGACAAGGTAGCACGTCCGGTGAACAGGTCAGGGTTCCATAGCCGCAGGCAGAACAGTTGAAACTGGAGCAGCAGCACGACCAGGTGGACTGGGGACAGCAAGGAGTCATCAGGCCAGGTAGTCCTGAGGCATGGTCCTAGGGCTCAGGTCCTCCGGGAGGGGAGGGAGAGAGGGAGAGAGAGAGAATTAGAGGGAGCAAACTTCAATTCACAGAGGACACCAGATAAGACAGGAGAATTACACTAGATATAACAGACTGACCCTAGCCCCCCGGCACACAGACTATTGCAGCATAGATACTGGAGTGAACGGATGATCTCCGCATGTGTATTTCCCACCGTAAAGCATGGAGGAGGAGGTGTTATGGTGTGGGGGTGCTTTGCTGGTGACACTGTCTGTGATTTATTTAGAATTCAAGGCACACTTAACCAGCATGGCTACCACAGCATTCTGCAGCGATACGCCATCCCATCTGGTTTAATGGGCTTAGTGGGGCTATCATTTGTTTTTCAACAGGACAATGACCCAACACACCTCCAGGCTGTGTAAGGGCTATTTTACCAAGAAGGAGAGTGATGGAGTGCTGCATCAGATGACCTGGCCTTCACAATCCCTCGACCTTAACCCAATTGAGATGGTTTGGGATGAGTCGGACGGCAGAGAGAAGGAAAAACAGCCAACAAGTGCTCAGCATATGTGGGAACTGTACCATTCGATCCAGATGATATGACTTGATCTATTCTGTCACCGCACGGCACAACAGGACATTTCCATTAAACTTTTTTGAGTTTTACACCTGTCTGTTTTGATCACTGAAATCAAACGCACTTCACCTGATTTCAATGGGCCATTCTCTTCTTATGACACCAACTCGTGCGCACATTAGCTTGTCTGGTATACGTGACATGGCAGAAAAACCATCCATTCCACTCACTCACACTGGAGAGAATTCATGAATGGTGAGTGGTGACTCTATTGTCTCTGGTGTTCAACCTGCGCTCTATGGTCCATGTTGTATGGCATCATCGCATGGCCTTTGTTCCCCACGAAGCTAATAAAGCCTTCTACAGAATACCACATGAAGTCTTGACAGTACTCTTGACAGTACTCACTGGACCGTCTAGTATGTTTCTGTGGCTAAGAAGACCACACCCAGAGACAGGAGTCGTGCTCAGACATCTCCAGGGTGGTCAATTCAGGACAAATTTAAACACTTTAACACTTAAAATACCAGTTAATTTTTTCAATTCATTAATCAGATTTCAGTTAATTCCTTCATTGACTGTATTTGAATCAAACATATCCCAACTATGGCCTTTTCAAAAACAGGCTATACTGAACATTCCTTTGGCCCTTCTCCAGTCTGTCATATTAAATGGATACTTTGGGATTTTGGCACTCACTCACTCACTCACTCCCTCACTCACTTACTCACTCACTCACTCACTCACTCACTCACTCACTCACTCACTCAGTCACTCACTCATGCACACACACTACACACTCACACATACAAAAAGAGGAGGTAGAAGCATCTCCAGTCAGATTTTGTCCAGTCAGACGAAGTACCGGTGGCGGTGTGTGCTTGGGGATGGGGTGGGCAAGCCAGCACTCGATGGAGTTTTCCTGAGAGGGCTCCAATGCTGAGTCAGCAAAAAAAGAACAACCAGCAGCCACACACAAAGAGCCCCAATCCACCAACCTGAGCCAGTCCCACTGTCACAATAACAACACAAACACCACATGGGAACAATACGCCCCTCTGCTTTCCAGAAGCCCAGGCCACAATAAAGAGCCATGCGCCCAGAGACTCCGGCTGTTTGACACAACAGGTCACCGAACAGATTCTTAAGCCCATCAACGATGTCCATGCAGGGTGACTAGCCTAGCCTTCTGACACACCCCCACACCCACACACCCACGCTCCCACTCTATCCCATCTCATACCCGCATTCTCCAAGAACAAGGGCCATGCCTCTGCCGAGACGTCGATCCTCCTTCCTGAGCCAACCTGCCGCCAAGGAGCGCCCAGGTAGCGCCAACACCAGGGTTGGCACCACAGGCATCAGCAATGCCCCCCGGGGTGTCTTTGTGGGGACGGCCCCCACGGTTGCCGCCTCCAGCATGGGCACGCGTGTGTCGCGACGCGCCCTAGGCATCAGCAGTGTGTTCCTGCAGGGGCTGAGGACCACGGTCGCGCCTGTGATGCCCCACGGGGCCGGGACCAGTGGCAGGCAACACCCCGGGGGCGCTGAGAGCCTCAACGGCTGCCTGATGGAGTACAGGGATAAGGTGCGCGCCCTGGAGCAGCTCAACCGGCAGCTGGAGGAGCAGATCAAACACTGCCTGGATCGTAAGGCGTCCAGCGCCGGAGCCTGGGGCCTCCTCAGACAGGAATGGGAGGACGTCTACAGACATGTAAGTAAGGAAGAACGAGAGAGAGAGAGAGAGAGTAGAGAGAGAGAGAGAGAGAGAGAGAGAAAAGAGAGAGAGAGAGAGAGAGAGAGAGAGAGAGAGAGAGAGAGAGAGAGAGAGAGAGAGAGAGAGAGAGAGAGAGAGAGAGAGAGAGAGAGAGAAGAGAGAGAGAGAGAGAGAGAGAGAGAGAGAGAGAGAGAGAGAGAGAGAGAGAGAGAGAGAGAGAAAGCGAGAGAGAGAGAGAGAGAGAGAGAAAGAGAGAGAGAGAGAGAGAGAGAGAGAGAGAGAGAGAGAGGGAGAGAGGGAGAGAGAGGAGAGAGAGAGAGAGAGAGAGAGAGAGAGAGAGAGAGAGAGAGAGAGAGAGAGAGAGAAGGAAGAGGGATTTGAAAATGAAGAGAGGGTACAGACTGGTAAGAGGGGGGGTGAGAGAGGGGGAAGAGAGAGAGGGAGGAGAGCGGTAGAGAAGGGAGGACCTCTGAAGACAGGTAAGAAAGGAAGGATGAGAAGGAGAGGATGATGGGAAGAGAGGGTACGGACAGGTAGGATGGGAGAGAGAGAGGGAGGAGAGGGGTGAAGAAGGACAGGGAAGATATCTACAGACAGGTAAAGAAGAGAGGGAGTTGTTGGAATTGTTCGCAAGGTTGATAAATCAAATCAAAGTTTATTTGTCACATGCGCAGAATACAACAGTAGACTGTTGAAAAACACATGAGAAATAAAACACACGAATGTAAGCTATATACAAGTCCATTACCTGTACCATATCCTGGAATTAAGTTAAGAAGCTCCTGCTGAGGCTTCAGTGATGCAGCATTATACTGTTCTATACCTGCCACCTGATGACAGTGATGCAGCATTATACTGTTCTATACCTGCCACCTGATGCCAGTGATGCAGCATTCTACTGTTCTATACCTGCCACCTGATGACAGTGATGCAGCATTCTACTGTTCTATACCTGCCACCTGATGACAGTGATGCAGCATTATACTGTTCTATACCTGCCACCTGATGACAGTGATGCAGCATTATACTGTTCTATACCTGCCACCTGATGACAGTGATGCAACATTCTACTGTTCTATACCTGCCACCTGATGACAGTGATGCAGCATTCTACTGTTCTATACCTGCCACCTGATGACAGTGATGCAGCATTCTACTGTTCTATACCTGCCACCTGATGACAGTGATGCAGCATTCTACTGTTCTATACCTGCCACCTGATGACAGTGATGCAGCATTCTACTGTTCTATACCTGCCACCTGATGACAGTGATGCAGCATTCTACTGTTCTATACCTGCCACCTGATGACAGTGATGCAGCATTCTACTGTTCTATACCTGCCACCTGATGACAGTGATGCAGCATTCTTCTGTTCTATACCTGCCACCTGATGACAGTGATGCAGCATTCTACTGTTCTATACCTGCCACCTGATGACAGTGATGCAACATTCTACTGTTCTATACCTGCCACCTGATGACATTAGGTTGAAGCACTGATTGAGTGGGTGGTCGGAGCTGGAGATTGTGGCAGGCTTTGCATTGGATAGTGCTTTAATTTAGAAGTGACAGATTTGGAATGGGGAGTCTAACCTCGATGCAGTGTTTCTGGGCCTGTTTGCATAAAACATCTTAAGCGTTTCCCTTATGGAATAATTTTCCCTCACCTAAAGGAATTGTTTAAGGGTGTTGCATAGAGCCCCTCAAACATTTCCTTAGGTAAAGACATAATTTAAGGGTTTTATGGTAGTTTGAAGGCATGTAAGGCAGAAATAGTCTCTGGTTACCATGGAGATGACCTGATTCACTGACTGAAAGTCTCTTCAAAAGAGATCACAAAATAGATTCATTCAAGACACACATTGATTCTGATTTAAAGTTAAGGAAACTTTAAGGGAAAGATAAGGGGGAAATTAACTAAGATGTTTTATACAACCGGGCCCAGCGGATCCTTAATTGTTTATTGCGCTGTGAGACTATTAGCATGTTGAAGTATAACAGATGCTTCCATAGATGAGGCATATTGCATTATGATGCCATTATGATGCATTATGATGCATTATGATGCCATTATGATGCCATTATGATGCATTATGATGCCATTATGATGCCATTATGATGCATTATGATGCCATTATGATGCATTATGATGCCATTATGATGCCATTATGATGCATTATGATGCCATTATGATGCATTATGATGCATTATGATGCCATTATGATGCATTATGATGCCATTATGATGCATTATGATGCATTATGATGCCATTATGATGCATTATGATGCCATTATGATGCCATTATGATGCATTATGATGCCATTATGATGCATTATGATGCATTATGATGCCATTATGATGCCATTATGATGCATTATGATGCCATTATGATGCATTATGATGCATTATGATGCCATTATGATGCCATTATGATGCATTATGATGCCATTATGATGCATTATGATGCCATTATGATGCATTATGATGCCATTATGATGCCATTATGATGCATTATGATGCCATTATGATGCATTATGATGCCATTATGATGCATTATGATGCCATTATGATGCCATTATGATGCATTATGATGCCATTATGATGCATTATGATGCCATTATGATGCCATTATAACACACTAAGATTTGATACAGGCATGCGTGAGGCATCAGGCATCAGTGATGTAGTGGTATAGAAAATAGGTGGGTAAACGCTGATCACCGTTCGCGGTGAATAAATGAACACTCCCTATATTTTAATGTGGTTTTCAGCGACATGTGGGTAAATGTTTGCGCAATATAAACAAGGTGTGTATTCTGTGTTTACCTGCTTTAACCCTCCAATACACCACTGCTCAAAATGTCTTGTCTTGTTATCCTCCCATAAGGATCCTGACTAAATAAGACATTTTGAGTCCGTTGAAGATAATAATAATATATAATAATAATATGCCATTTAGCAGACGCTTTTATCCAAAGCGACTTACAGTCGTGCGTGCATACATTTTTGTGCATGGGTGGTCCCGGGGATCGAACCCACTACCTTGGCGTTACAAGCGCCGTGCTCTACCAGCTGAGCTACAGAGGACCACAGATATCATAAGCATTATATTAAGACATTATAAAGGTGTGTATAATTAAGCAACAAGGCCCGAGGGGGTGTGGTATATGGCCAATATACCACGGCTAAGGGCCGTTCTTTCGCACGACGCAACGTGCCTAGATACAGACCTTAGCCGTGGTATATTGGCCATATACCACAAACCCCCGAGGTGCCTTATTGCTATTATAAACTGGTTACAAACGTAATTAGAGCAGTAAAAATAAATGTTTTGTCATACCCGTGGTATACAGTCTAATATACCACGGCTGTCAGCCAATCAGCATTCAGGGCTTGAACCACCCAGTATATAATGTCTCATATACCACGGCTTTCAGCCAATCAGCATCCAGGGCTCAAATGACCCAGTTTATAACAAGTAATAGTGCTTTATACATGCATGCAGAACACCCATTTATGGAAAAATGCACCCTAAGTTGGACTTCAGAGCATCTGTTGCCCTGTAGTGGATAGACTGACAATTTGCTAAATTGACCCCACAGGTTAGTGAGTCCATCCTTCACACTGCCAGGCTAATGCTGCAGACAGAGAATGTGCAGGCCAACGCTGAGGACTTCAAGGACCGGTGAGCATCCTCTCTCCTCGCATCCTCTCTCTTCGCATCCTCGCCTCCTTGCATCCTCTCTCATCCCCTCACATCCTCTCTCCTCACCTCCTTCCCAAAACGTCAGAACCTGGAGAGTCGAGGAGAAGATCACCTTGACTTTCGACTTTCCCTCTTTGTCCGTTTCCTTCTGTGGTCCTGTAGGTATGAGGATGAGCAGCCCTTCAGGAAGGCGGTGGAGGAGGAGATCGGCTCTCTGTACAAGGTGATTGACGATGCCAACATGACCAAGGCGGACCTGGAGAGCCAGATGGACAGCATGAGGGCTGAGCTTCGGGACCTGGCCTGCAGCCATGAGGAAGTGGGTCCAGCATAAAACAATAAAGCACATAAACCAGATAATCCACTCAGAATACAAGCTGATGGGATTTTACTCACTTAGAATCCACAAGACAATTTTCGGATATTCATTTAGTTTACTTACCCAGCATAGGAATAAATACGGTATACATTTTACATTACATTTGTCATTTAGCAGACGCTTTTATCCAGAGCGACTTACAGTTAGTGCATACATTTTCATACTAATCTCTTCAAATTGCACACTCAACATTCAATACAATATTCAGGGTTTCGCGAATGAGCTGCTTAGTTTGATACACCGACCACACGGTTAACCTGCCCTTCAGGGTCTGGAGAACATGTTGGGAGTAGGTCAGCAACCTGATTCTGCACCGCAACACGTCAAGAGAAAACACAAGTATGAAACCCTAACTGAATTGAAACCCTAACTGCTAACATTTTCCACTGACAATCATTTCGCCTCCATAGAGTGAGAGCCTACACCTCATCGAGCTAATGATCTCAAATCAAGATCATTAGTTGATTTATATGAACCCGGTGTGTTAGTGTTACGTTCTGCTGCCCCCTACAGGACGTGAGGGTGCTCTACAAGCAGATGGTAGGCGGCGAGGTGGACGAGCCGGACACTCCCATTGAGACCAATCTGGACCAGATACTGGCTTACATTCGCTCCCACTGGGAAAGAGTCATCGAGAAGAACCGTGCCGAGACCGATGCCTACCTGGAATACAAGGTAAGTTCATACTGTAGGTCCTCATGTGTACAATCTATAACACCTGAATAACAGGGGGGGAAACAACCATTTACTTTTAATAGATTAAGGTGTACTTGACATTTATTTACATGTCTGTCAGTTGTTTATCTAGTCTGAGGTCAACTTGAGGTTTATTGTGTTTACTAAAGGGGCCAGTCAAAACAAATGAAACACACCTGCTCTTTGATGTAGATTGACGGCTGTACATTTGTGTGTGTGTGTGTATATGTGTGTGTGTATATGTGTGCGAGTGCGTGTGTGTATATATGCGCGTGTGTGTGTGTGTGTGTGTGAGTTCAGCAGGCAGAGAGTGTGGGCAGTAATCTGAGTCGTGAGGAGGAGGAGCTCGAGAGTCTGAAGACTGAGTGTAACGATGCTGGCTGTAAGATCCAGAGTTTGCAGGCCCAAACGGAGTCCATCAGAGCACTGGTACATACATATCGTGATGCTGGCTGTAAGATCCAGGGGAGGCTGGGGGGTTGGAGGTGTCAACCGCTTCGAAGTCAGCACACCTCCCGCTCTCAAAGATTGATATATTGTGGACATTTTCATCTTCATAAATATTTGTTGCTGTTTTGTGCGATATGAAGCATGTTTCTTTGTGGTTATTTACGGTTGAATTCTGGCCTGAGCCTTCACGTTGTTCTTATTGCTCCAACAGAAGCGCGGTTTGGAGAACTCCCTGAACGACGCCAAGCATTGGCACGACATCGAGCTGCAGAACCTGGCATCCGTCATTGGCAAGCTGGAGTCGGAGCTGGGCGACGTCCGCGGCGACGTCGAACAGCAGCGCCGCGACTATGAGACGTTGCTGGGCAACAAAATGCGTCTGGAGCTGGAGATCGGCACCTACCACTGCATCTTGGATGGGGAGGAGAGACGCTACCACCCCTCCATGTGAGTAGGGTTAGGGTAGCTAACCTCAAAGGTAACCTATCAAAGAAGAAGAAGAATAGCCGAGCAGGCAAAATTTGACACATGACGTAGTAAATACATCATTTTCATTTGTGTTTATGCTATGATTGCAAGGTGAACTCCACGCAATGTATTCCAATGGGTGAGATAGCATGACCTCTTTTGACACAGTGTTCCTCTCAACAGGTGCACAGGTGCATCAGACCAAGAGGGGAAACAAACCCTCCTTCCTCCCCATTCAGAGCCCTCCGGTAACCCAGAACTCCAAGGTAAAGTCTACAGCCCTGTTCAAAACACGAGGAGGTACAAGGCACTCTTCATGATATCGAAATGCCTCTATTGTGGTGGCAAGTTCAATGGAACAATATCTTAACTCAGACTTGTTTTCGGAATGTGAAGCATTCGTCAGGGAGAACAGCTTGTTGAGAGATAATTGACAGAGGCATTTCATCTCTTGCTTAAGCATAAATCCACACACCTGCAGGCACACTCACATTCCCACCTTCCTTCATACTATTTTAATATATATATTTATTACGCATTTTTTTCAAGTCCTTCATACTATTTCGGTATAATTAACTACTTATTATTCATTTTTTGTCTTCTCAGGCTCCAACACATCTAGTCCCTAGTGGAAGGACTGAGGACCATTTGGTAATTAACGCCAATGAACGTGAAGCTCTCACCCCGTTGTTCTCCAGGGTCTCTGTGCAAAGTTTCATTTTGGAAACCATGTTCTCACTACAGAGTTGAATAAAATCTAAACCTCTGTAAGAAAGCGTCTGGACCTCTTTTTTTCCAACTAGTCCTCTATTCAAATAGATTGGGGTTAGAATGGGATTTTTCCTTTTGGGGGCAGTGCCTTCAGAAAGTATTCACACCCCTTGACTTTTTCCACATTTTGTTTGGTTACACAGCCTGATTTTAAAATGAATTAAATAGAGATAATGTCAAAGTGGAATTATGTTTTTCGAAATGTTTACAAGTTATTTAAAAATGAAAAGCTGAAATGTCTTGAGTCAATAAGTATCCAACCCCTTTGTTATGGCAAGCCTAAATAAGTTCAGGAGTAAAAATGTACTTAACAAGTCACATAATAAGTTGCATGGACTCACTCTGTGTGCAATAATAGTGTTTAACATGATTTTTTTTATGACTACCTCATCTTTGTGCCCCACACATACAATTTCCTGTAAGGTCCCTCAGTCGAGCAGTGAATTTTAAACACAGATTCAACCACAAAGACCAGGGAGGTTTTCCAATGCCTCGCGAAGAAGGGCACCTATTGGTAGACAGTAGACATTGAATGTCCCTTTGAGCATGGTGAAGTTATTAATTACATTTTGGATGGTGAATCAATACACCCAGTCACTACAATGATACAGGTGTCCTTTCGAACTCAGTTGCCAGAGAGGAAGGAAACCGCTCAGGGTTTTAAAGTCCAATGGTGACTTTAAAACAGTTACAGAGTTTAATGGCTGTGATAGAAAACTGAGGTTGGATCAACAACATTATAGTAACTCCATAATACTAACCTAACTGAGTGAAAAGAAGGAAGTCTGTACAGAATAAAACATTTCCAAAACATGTATCCTGTTTGCAACAAGGCATATACTCCCCACCATTGTGACCTGTACGCTCTCGTTGGCTGGCCCTCACTGCATATTCGTCGCCAAACCCACTGGCTCCAGGTCATCTATAAATCCCTGCTAGGCAAATCCCTTCCTTATCTTAGCTCATTGGTCTAACTTTTGATTGGAGATGCTTAATGTGAGTCTGGAAGGAGAGTTTACAGTCTAACCAGACACCTAGGTATTTGTAGTTGTCCACATACTCTAGGTCAGACCCGCCGAGAGTAGTGATTCTAGTCGGGTGGGCGGGTGCAAGCAGCGTTCGGTTGAAGAGCATGCATTTAGTTTTACTAGTGTTTAAGAGCAGTTGGACGCTACGGAAGGAGTGTTGTTAATTAATTAATTAATTATTAATTTAATTTAATTAATTAGTGTTGTATGGCGTTGAAACTCGTTTGGAAGTTTGTTAACACAGTGTCCAATGAAGGGCCAGATGTATACAAAATGGTGGTGGATCTGAGCGTCACCAGCAGCAAGAGCAACATCATTGATATACACAGAGAATAGAGTCGGCCCGTAAATTGAACCCTGTGGCACCCCCATAGAGACTGCCAGAGGACCAGACAACAGGCCCTCCGATTTAACACATTGAACTCTATCTGAGAAGTAGTTGGGTGAACCAGGCGAGGCAGTCATTTGAGAAACCAAGGCTATTTAGTCTGCCAATAAGAATGCAGTGGTTGACAGAGTCGAAAGCCAAAGGCAAGGTTGATGAAGACGGCTGCGCAATACTGTCTTTTATCGATCGCGGTTATAATATCGTTTAGGACCTTGAGCGTGGCTGAGGTGCACCCATGACCAGCTCGGAAACCGGATTGCATAGCGGAGAAGGTACGTTGGGATTCAAAATGGTCGGTGATCTGTTTGTTAACTTGGCTTTCAAAAACTTTCGAAAGACAGGGCAGGATGGATATAGGTCTGTTACAGTTTGGATCTAGAGTGTCACCCCCTTTGAAGAGGGGGATGACCTCGGGAGCTTTCCAATCTCTGGGGATCTCAGACGTTATGAAAGAGAGATTGAACAGGCTAGTAATAGGGGTTGCGACAATTTCGGCAGCTCATTTTAGAAAGAAAGGGTCCAGATTGTCTAGCCCAGCTGATTTGTAGGGGTCCAGATTTTTCAGCTCTTTCAGAACATCAGCTGTCTGAATTTGTGTAAAGGAGAAGCGGGGGGGGGGCATGGGCAAGTTGCAGCGGAGGGTGCAGAGCTGGTGGCCGGGGTAGTGGTAGCCAGGTGGAAAGCATGGCCAGCCGTAGCAAAATGCTTGTTGAAATTCTCGATTATTGTAGATTTATCGGTGATGACAGTGTTTCCTAGCCTCAGTGCAGTGGGCAGCTGGGAGGAGGTGCTCTTATTCTCCATGGACTTTACAGTGTCCCAAAACTTTTGGGAGTTAGTGCTACAGGATGCACATTTCTGTTTGAAAAAGCTAGCCTTTGCTTTCCTAACTGATTGTGTATATTGGTTCCTGACTTCCCTGAAAAGTTGCATATCGCGGGGGCTGTTCGATGCTAATGCAGTACGCCACAGGATGTTTTTGTGCTGGTCAAGGGCAGTCAAGTCTGAGGAGAACCAGGGGCTATATCTGTTTTTAGTTCTGCATTTTTTGAATGGGGCATGCTTATTTAAGATTGATAGGAAAGCACTTTTAAAGAACAACCAGGCATCCTCTACTGACGGAATGAGGTCAATATCCATCCAGGATACCCGGGCCAGGACAATTAGAAAGGCCTGCTCGCTAAAGTGTTTTAGGGAGCGTTTGACAGTGATGATGGGTGGTCGTTTGACCGCGGACCCATTACGGACGCAGGCAATAAGGCAGTGATCGCTGAGATCCTGGTTGAAGACAGCGGAGGTGTATTTAGAGGGTACATTTGTCAGGATGATATCTATGATGGTGCCCATGTTTACAGATTTTGGGTTGTACCTGGTAGGTTCGTTGATAATTTGTGTGAGATTGAGGGCATCTAATTTAGATTGTAGGTTGGCCGGGGTGTTAAGCATATCCCAGTTTAGGTCACCAAGCAGTACGAACTCTGAGGATAGATGCGGGGCAATCAGTTCACATATGGTGTCCAGGGCACAGCTCGGGGCTGAGGGGAGTCTGTAGCAAGCGGAGGTTCACCTTCCAGCAGGACAATGACCCTAAGCATACTGCTAAAGCAACACTCGAGTGGTTTAAGGGGAAACATTTAAAATGTCTTGGAATGGCCTAGTCAAAGCCCAGACCTCAATCCAATTGAGAATCTGTGGTATGACAAAGATTTCTGCATACCAGCGGAACTCATCCAACTTGAAGGAGCTGGAGCAGTTTTGCCTTGAAGAATGGGCAAACATCCCAGTGGCTAGATGTGCCAAGCTTATAGAGACATACCCCAAGAGACTTGCAGCTGTAATTGCTGCAAAAGGTGGCTCTGCAAAGTATTGACTTTGGGGGGGGGGGGGGGGGGGTGAATAGTTATGCACGCTCAAATTCTGTTTTTATATAAGTATTCAGACCCTACTTGGTACTTTGTTGAAACACCTTTGGCAGCGATTACAGCCTCAAGTCTTCTTGGGTATGACGCTACAAATTTGGCACACCTGTATTTGGGGAGTTTCTCCCATTCTTTTCTGCAGATCCTCTCAAGCTCTGTCAGGTTGGATGGGGAGCATCGCTGCACAGCGATTTTCAGGTCTCTCCAGAGATGTTCAATCGGGTTCAAAATATGCAAAGTCTACCCCTTGTTTTTAGATAGGAAGTGTATATTAGATCGGCAGAACGAAAACTTAAAGGGGAAATCTGCAGTTTAAACAAGTGCCACACCGCCACTCTTCCCCCAAACAGCTGAGGGATGGCGCTGGAGAAATGCAACCACTCTCAAATTCATAGAGCTATGGATGGAAGGACTGACCATCCATGAGATCAACATGATGGTTTTAACCATGTTTTGAGGCTATAGTCTACAGTGTTTGTTTACTCCTTGGTCTGTAAACAATTTAATTGTAAAACAAGCTTATATTTTTGGTTCTGATGGGGTACGACAGTTGAACTAAGCTCATGAGGCATTTATAAGTTATATTCTTCAAAAATCAATAGTATAATTAATTGAAAAGTCCCAAAATGTACATACCAATCACAGATTGCCCCTTTAAGGTCAGGTATTGGGGTCAAAATTAATTAGGGTTAAACCTGGAATCCGTACTTGGTGAAACTGCCAGGCCTGTTTGCGATATTACTTCAACAAATAAGTTACTTTAAACAATGAACACTGTTTGCTTCCCTCTGACATCATTGCACGTCATTGCATAAAACAGCAGAGTGTGTACTGAAAAGTATTTTTTTAAACGATGCTGGACGCTCTGCGCCTCAGTTTAATCTATAAAACATTAACAAATGCGCTGGGGCGAACAGTGGCGCTGTTTCACCTTATGCGGATTTCGGCTTTAAGGTCAGGTTTAGGAACAAGGGTTAGGTATAGTTTTAGTGAGGTTAAGGTTAGGGTTAACCTTGACTGCTAAAGCCAGTCCTTCCAGTGCAATTTGTAGATAGATGTATTTGGTTACGGGTTATATGTATTTGCTGTTGTTATGATTCAATGTTGTCATGCCATGTATTTCAAAAACTGCCGCAAACCAATATAGAAGACTGCACTAACAATTCCAATGTTTCTCAATTAGAAAAAATTGAATTGGTATTTCAGTTTACTTCCTGAATTGAGTATTGACTGAATTGAAATGGAATTGACCCCAACACTGCTTGAGTGTTTAGATTAGACTAACCTGTACCCCCCCCCCCCCCCCCACACACACACACACATTGACTCCTACCGGTACCCCCTGTATATAGCCTCGTTATTGTTATTTTGTTACTTTTTATTTTATTTGTTACTTTAGTTTATTTAGTAAATATTTTCTTAACTCTATTTCTTGAACTGTATTGTTGGATAAGGGCTTGTAAGTAAGCATTTCACGGTAAGGTCTACACCTGTTGTACTCGGCGCATGTGACAAACACAATTTCATTAGATTTATATGTGTAAACAACCTTGTCTACTGTTCCAATAGTTACAATTATGTATTTTTAGCTTCACGAATTTTTGTTTTCCAGGATATCCATGTAGCCTAAAACGTGTTCTGACGCTGACTTGTGAGGCCCACTCCACACTATGTGGCAATAATGAATCATTTCTCGTCTTGATAGTGTTTTTTCGGTAATGACTTACAGAAGACACCATTTCCCACCAACCCCTTCCTATTTTACCCGCACTATATTAAAATGAGAAGGTGGGGCTACAAAGACAACTCGGCGTTTCATTGGTTGGTGAGCCGGCGTTGAACGCTCGGCAACGAGCTAATTCTTTCTTGTGCGTTTCTAACGTCGTCGCCGCCGCGGGTGAACAGGTACAAGACCGGTAAGAAAAGAGCTTTCATTATATTTAAACGTATATGAACCACACCTGACACAGTCACAAATAATATTTTATATGTGGAATTGAGTAAGAAGGCAAGTGATACATTATTGGTTGGATCTGTTAGTTTGGATTAGTAACTAGCTAGCTAACTAAAGTCGAGCTAGCATACCGCCGGTAAACTAGCTAGTTACACAATGCAGTGAAAAAAGGACCACGAGTTGCTTCGGCATTAGCCACCAGTTACCTGAATAATTACTTGGGAGTCTGACTCATCAATCGTTTTTGGATTCCTAGCCAGCGGAATTATTGGCATCTGTCAAATCAAAGGATAAGAAGGCCCACACGGGATTCCTGGATTTGTGATAAGATTGCTAACTCTAGATTCGGAGGTAATTTTAGCTAGACAATTTGGCCTTTGGTTGAATATAACGGTTAGCCTTTAGCTAGCGAACGTTAGCTTGGTAATTTAGGGGCCTCAATATTTCAGCCTCCAAATATAATGGTCAAGGGCGCCAGTTTCGCATCTAGTTAGTTACCGCAATTGCAGTTGGCTAGTTGATTAAATTATGGAGGATATTGGTTAACATAGATAACTAGGTAAATGGCAGGAAATGATTACATTACCCACCTGGCTAACTACCCCGGTTCTTCAGCGCATACTGCTATCCTTTAAGAACGTGAACTAGCTTGCTAGGCTAGCTACAAGAAAAAGGATGCTGGTATCTGGCATTTATTGGTGTTGAGTAACGATGCTAGGCCCGGAATGCACTGGTTGCTAACACCACAGCGGCACCAATTCAATGCACGAATGATTAGCAAGTTACATACCGTCAGCGATCTTGGCGTAAAATCCAGCAGCGATGTAACCAGATATGGACTAGCAATTTTCAACGTCTCGGCTTTGATTGCGATGCGAATGGCAACCAATGATGTGTATAGACACTAGATTGTTAATGCGATGTAGCTAATGAGAGACTTTGAAGCCACCGGCCGCCATATTGGTGCTCCTCAGAAGGACCAGTCCTCCATAGGAATGAATGGAATTCTGCAGTATTTCAATAAAATGGTTCAAACACAAAATGACATGTATGTATTTGTTGTGGGGACAATGAAATTGGTACTCAATTTCTATATTTACTTAGTGATGTTTACATGTGTTTTTTTTAACCCCTTTTGCAATAGGTAGTTAGTCTTGTCCCATCACTGCAACTCAGGTAGAGGCGAAGGTCGAGAGCCACGTGTCCTCTGAAACACGACCCTGTCGCACTGTTTCTTGACACACTGCTCGCTTAACCCGAAAGCGTCGTAGAGCGCGATGGGACAAGAACATCCTAGGCTCGAACCCGGGTCTCTATCGACATTTTAGTCATTTTAGCAGACGCTCTTATTTTTATATTGTTTATACTGGCCCCCCCGTGGGAATCGAACCCACAACCCTGGCGTTGCAAGCGCCATGCTCTACCAACTGAGCTACACGGGGCCCACTGCGATGCAGTACAAAAATGGTTGTGGCTTCAAAACAGTGCCCCCAGTATGTTAGCTAGGGTTAATATATATCATTGATGTCAACTAAGGCTGGAAGGGAGGACTTGCAAGCCATTCCACTAAAGCCCAATCAAGCAGGGCTTTATCAGGGTTAAATGCATTGAATTTGTCATTTAGCTGGTCAGCAACAAGTCACCATGAATCTAACAAACAGGCGACCCCCTTAACTCAAGCAGTTATATAACGTTACTCTTATGCTAACTAGTGGAAAATAGGTGTACACCCAACATTGGCTTGCTACTCTGTTCCATTGTAGGCGCTGCATCAAACAATACAAAATGACTTTCACCTGAAGACTGCTTAGCTACCGCATTAGCTTCTCGGATAATCCAGATGCAGGCAACACAACATTACTGACCCAGTTTCCCCTACTTTGTTCCCCGTTCGCTGTGTCTTCAGGTTTAATTTAGTCCTCCAGGTCCGCAGCAGCCATGCCCTCCGACCTGGCCAAGAAGAAGGCGCAGAAGAAGAAGGAAGCCGCCAAATCCCGGCAGAAGGCCAAAAAACCAGGAGAGGACGGAGAGGGAGAGGGACCAGAGCAAGGCCAGCAGAATGGAGCCGAAAGCAACGGTAATAGTTGCCAATTATAGAGAAACTAAAGGGCTCAAGTTTAAATCCTCTTCACAGTTACTTTAGGTGTTCAGAGATGTATTTGTATTCTTCTTGCACTAAATCGCTCTTGATTTGAGCGTCTGCTAAATGACTAAAATGTAATGTAAGTGGGTGGTTGTTACCTCATGTTAAATATGGGTTGACTGGCACGCACATGTCTTGTCAGTGGAGATGGGTAACCCTTTTCATGTATAAAAAAATTACTAACTAAACGTCCCACTGTGTCACAGGTGTGGATATCCTGACCAAGGAGATGGACGAGTTTGAGCTGAAGAAAACTGAGGCACGGGCAGTGACCGGCGTGCTGGCGTCGCACCCCAACAGCACGGACGTCCACGTCGCCAGCTTGTCGCTCACCTTCCACGGGCAGGAGCTGCTGCAGGACACCAGCCTGGAGCTCAACTCGGGACGCCGCTACGGCCTCATTGGCCTCAACGGCACTGGTAAGTCGTTACCGCCACCTGGGTCTTGTTCACTAGGCATAAAACGGAAGAAATCCCTCTGAAACAGCATTTTGGGTAGAAACGCTAATTTCCATTTTTTGTTGTGAAACATTTTTTGCTACGGTGTGCTCTAATAAACACGACCCAGCGCCTTTGGGACACCTTTTTGCTACGTCAGTTTCAGTGGTGGGTACACCCGTCTCTGTGGGACGCCTTTTTCAACCAACTCAGCCGTTTTATTGGAACTATCACCACCTTTATTTAGAAATACAAATGTGATCTCTATGGGGACTCTAAAATGACACATTCACAAATCTTTCTACTTTTCCAGGTAAATCCATGTTGCTATCAGCCATTGGCCACCGCGAGATACCTATCCCAGAGCACATTGACATCTACCACCTGACCCGCGAGATGGCGCCCAGCGACAAGACGGCCCTGCAGTGTGTCATGGAGGTGGACGAGGAGAGGATCCATCTGGAGAAGGAGGCAGAGCGCCTGGCCTCCGAGGACTGTGAGTGTTTTGCATCCACCCCTCGCTTACTTTGTCCAACCAGGAAGACCATCGCTAATAGTGTCTCAAATGGAGCAATTTAGATTTGTTCCCGTTTAGCAAAACGTTTTGTACCTTGTTGTGGTGACTTCTATAGTGAGTCAGGTTTTGCGTGGGGATATTGTGATTGCTTTATAATGATTGCTAGGTTGTAGTAGTTTATATAGAGTATTTCCACGTTACCATGGGAACTGTGCTCAATGTGGCAGCTTCCCTTCCTAGGCGTGGTACACTACCTCCCATGTCCCGAATAGTCCTACAGAATGTGTTGCCTTCATGATGTAGCATCGGGCAAGGGCACAAAGGCTTATTTGGTGGGATAACAACCGTGATTACACCCCCCCCCCCCCCCCCCCTCAACCAGTTAAAATGAAAACTGTAGAGTAAAAGTTCCCTTCTTTCTCTCCACCACTCCCTCTCTCCCTCTTCTTATCCTGCTCCTCTCTTTTTCACTCTCTTCTACCCAAATTCTCATCTGCCTTCTCTTTTCCTACTCCCTCTCTCTCTCTCTCCTTTCTCTCTCTCCCCTAAAGCCGAGTGTGAGAAGCTGATGGAGCTGTACGAGCGCCTGGAGGAGCTGGATGCAGACAAGGCGGAGGTGCGAGCCTCCCAGATCCTCCACGGTCTTGGCTTCACCGCCCCCATGCAGCAGAAGAAGCTTAAGGACTTCAGTGGAGGCTGGAGGATGCGCGTCGCTCTGGCCAGGTACAAAACACACCGTGTACAATACAAAAGCCTGGGCCCGTATTCATAAAGCATCACAGAGTTGGAGTGCTGATTTTATTGGATCCGTTATTTAACTTTTGAATCGTAACAGGTGGGACCTGATCCTAGATCCGCAATCCTACTCTGAGACACTTTATGAATACAGGCCTTGAGCCCAGTCTTTTTCATAGACACTCTCAAGCATCGCTGCAGAAAACTGTCAGATCTTCATGAAAGGGGTAGGGGCCGGGCTGCAAGGGTTCTGAAGGGCGGTTTGGAATTGGGTAAATAACATCAAACTTTCTTTTCCACTTGTTTACTTGAATAGATAACTTAGATTCCTAACAAAACACTCCAACTATGGGATATATTTATAAGGCTTTGGGCTCAGAACTGTTTGGAAATGATGTAAAGAAAGGCCGAATGATAGCGGCACCGCCAAGCAGTATGTTTACAGTGCAACGTCGCAGTGACAAAAACGGACCGAAGCGTTTAACTGATCCCTACAGTTCTGTGCACTCCTCTCTTGTGTTGAGTTTCACTTTGCCCAAATGCTTTTAGTCATAAAAACAATTATAGATTTAAAAGGTTTAAGATGTTAAATATCTAAATCACACCTAAAGAGTGAATAGGTGTTTTTCATTCGCAAATGCCCTGTTTTTCATGTTTTGGGGGGGTGGGATAGGTGCCCCCCCCCCCAAAAAAAGTAACTGTTTTAAAATTCCTAACCTGGGTGTTGTTTGTGTGTTCCTGGAATCCAGAGCCCTGTTCTTGAAGCCCTTCATGTTGCCTAACCTGGGTGTTGTTTGTGTGTTCCTGGAATCCAGAGCCCTGTTCTTGAAGCCCTTCATGTTGCCTAACCTGGGTGTTGTTTGTGTGTTCCTGGAATCCAGAGCCCTGTTCTTGAAGCCCTTCATGTTGCCTAACCTGGGTCTTGTTTGTGTGTTCCTGGAATCCAGAGCCCTGTTCTTGAAGCCCTTCATGTTGCCTAACCTGGGTCTTGTTTGTGGGTTCCTTGTCTCCAGGGCCCTGTTCTTGAAGCCCTTCATGTTGCTGCTGGATGAGCCAACCAACCATCTGGATCTGGACGCCTGTGTGTGGCTGGAGGAGGAGCTTAGCCAGTAAGGCCATTTACGTGTGTGTGTAAGCTGTAGGAAATTACTTTTATTAACCTGAAAAAGCCACCTTAGATTGGTTGAAGTCAGGTTTCTGCTATGACCTACTGTGGTTTGGATTGATCCATAACTCCAGAGGTAAACTGGGGGAAAAAATCATGTAAACATTGTTGTTTTCCGCTATCTACTCGTTTTTTAAGCTATTTTTCGCTGCTGTGACATGATGTAAACAAAAGGCCGAATTATAGTGTCCCTGCCTGGCAGCGTGTTGTCAGCGTGTTGTCAGCGTGTTGTCAGCGTGTTGTCAGTGCGGGGGCGCGTTGACAAAAACTAGACCGAAGCGTTTATCTGATCCCAGCAGCGTGCCAAAGAGTATAGAATGGATGCCACAGGGTTTGTTAGTTACATTTTTACATTTTAGTCATTTAGCAGAGGCTCTTATCCAGAGCGACTTACAGTTAGTGCATACATTTTTCATACTGGCCCCCTGTGGGAAACGAACCCACAACCCTGGCGTTGCAAGCGCCATGCTCTACCAACTGAGCTACAGGGGACTACTAGTTCCAAGATGAGATGTTTTAGACATTGCTCATGAAGTTTCCTCATCTGTGCTAACCACTGGCTATATACTTTGACTATAATTCCTGACATTTGATGAAGAATCCCCATGTTTGGTGTAACTCAAGATTTGTCTGTATTTTGAAGTGTCCACATTTTTCTCTCTCTCTCCAATTTTAACAGATTCAAACGTATTCTGGTCCTGATTTCCCATTCGCAAGACTTCCTTAACGGCGTGTGCACCAACATCATGCACTTACACGAGCGCAAGCTGAAATACTACACGGTAAGAGCAGCTGCACTTTGCCATGAGCCAACATGGACCAATGAGGTGTTTATCTGGTTTAGAATAATTTTACATTTACATTTTAGTCATTTAGCAGACGCTCTTATCCAGAGCAACTTACAGTTAGTGAGTGCATACATTATTTTTATTTATTTTTCATACTGGCCCCCCGTGGGAATCGAACCCACAACCGCCATGTTCTACCATCTGAGCTACATCCCTGCCGGCCATTCCCTCCCCTACCCTGGATGACGCTGGGCCAATTGTGCGCCGCCCCATGGGTCTCCCGGTCGCGGCCGGCTACGACAGAGCCTGGATTTGAACCAGGATCTCTAGTGGCACCGCTAGCACTGCGATGCAGTGCCTTAGACCACTGCGCCACTCAGGAGACATACCCGGGCCTAAAATTAACACCGGCCACCTGCCAAACGTGGGTAGATTTTGGCATTGGCCTGTAAGTATGTCTAATTCACCAGCCGCGTTGGCGCGTGGTCACACTCGGGGCTCTACAGTTTGAGCGTTTTAATAAAAATAGTCAAGTATGGGCACAAGGTCGAGTTGTGTTTTTATAGCAAAATAAATATTGCAGTAGCTGTTTTCAAAGTATTTCTGACGTTTTGTTTCATATCTGGTAATGCACAAAGAAATGTGAATCCTAACGTTATAGTTATCCCACCTAGCGCAGCAACACTGCCTGTCTGGGGGGGGCTGTGAGTGCTGAAAGATTAGTTTTTAGAAGCAGCGGCATAAAAGTTGGTCTAATTTACTCAAGTGGCTGGTAGATTATTTGTATGTGTGTGTAGCAGTGAAAAGTTTGGACACCTACTCATTCAAGGATTTTTCTTTTATTTGTACAATTTTTTTTACATTGTAGAATAATAGTGAAGACATCAAAACTATGAAATAACACATGGAATCATGTAGTAACTAAAAAAAGTGTTAAACAAATCAAAATATATTTTATATTTGAGGTTCTTCAAATAGCCACTATATATATATATATATATATATATATATATTAATTATAATTTTTTTTTTTTTTTACCTGCCACAGTGGCTGATATACAAAAAAGTTAGTTTTAGGCCCAGATACTTACTCAGACTTCAACCATCTACTTGTTTTATATTGTATTTGCCCTTGGTGAGTTACTCTGAATAAAAGTTACTATATTCAAGTCATAAGAACAAAGGAAAAGGACTCCAGTGTGCGAGTACATCCCATTTCAAGTGTAAAATGGTACTCATGTAAAAACTGTTTGTTTACTTCCTGGTTAGGGCAACTACGACCAGTACATAAAGACCAGGGAGGAGCTGGAAGAGAACCAGATGAAGAGGTTCAACTGGGAGCAGGACCAGATCAAACACATGAAGGTATATAAGATTCACTTTCTCTAAACACGCTTCCTCATACACTAGTGGTTAGGCAATATTTATGTGAAAGTCGGGCTGACGGCAGTAATATGTGATGGATCAGGCCATAGTGATGGGTTATTTTGGAACCACCAGCTTGGCTTGGTCGTTTCATCCAAACCGTTTTAAAGTTCAATAAAGTAGTGTGACACACGGTGATGAGAGGGAGTGCTTCACCAAACAGTTATTTTTGTAAACCTCCCTCATCTTTCTCTCCTTACCACCCCACCAGAACTACATAGCCCGGTTTGGGCACGGCTCAGCCAAGCTGGCTCGTCAAGCCCAGAGTAAAGAGAAGACGCTGCAGAAGATGGTGGCCTCTGGCCTGACTGAGAGCGTTTCCAATGACAAAGTAAGTCTGTTCAGTGACTTTGACTCGGTGGATGAAGGTGACAGTGCTTCCCATTATAGGGTAGGAACAGGTGGTCTTTTTTTTGTGTAACTAGTTTTGACTACAGCCCGGGGCAAGTCACATGGTCAGAACATTCTCTGGACCATAGTAAAAGTGGATATTATTGAAGGCAGGTCCCCAGAGTTTGGGTGATCTCTATTTGAGAAATTTCTGAACATTAATTCACAACCATAGTTATGGTCAATTGTAACGCAGAAAAGTGTACAGTGGATGCCACGGGGTTAGTCAATTACAGGATAACAGATTTGTTTTATAGAATTGCAAAAGAGAAGCCATAATCACATAGCTCCATTCAGGGTGGTAGGCCACAAGGCAGGGATCAGACAATCTGCAAATCATCCTGAACTCCTACCTCAGAACTGAGGACAGGAAGCTCATTCTTCTTCTTCTCTTTTTGTAGACCCTGTCATTTTGTTTTCCTCCCTGTGGGAAGATTCCCCCTCCGGTCATCATGGTCCAGAATGTCAGCTTCAAGTACTCTGATGACCAGGTAGGTGATTGTCAACCTTCTCTCACTTCTGCCTAACTGAATGTTTATCTATTTTGTTTTTTATTTATGACAAAAGAGAAATTCCGGCTCCAAACTATACTCAATCATGTTTTTCCACTATGGTTTGTGTGAATTTGTCTTGTGTTTTTCCCTTGTTTGACGTTTCAGCCCCATATATACAAGAACCTTGAGTTTGGCATAGACCTCGACACCCGAGTGGCCCTTGTGGGGCCCAACGGGGCCGGGAAGTCCACCCTGCTCAAACTTCTCACTGGAGAGGTGAGTCTTGGCATTATGGTTTATATATGGTAATTTAGCTAACTAATTGTTCTGCTGTTCGGCCATGCCATGAGGCGTTACCTTAAAGTGGTACCATTTTTACTGATAAGTGAGGGTCAATGAGTAGAAACCACCTGTAAACTGTCATTTTTCTATTTTTTTCTGTTCAGTTGCCTATGCTAGTAAAATGATTTTCAAATGTTTTTTAAATGAATAATTTGTGGGCACTTTCAATGGCTCTTCAACTTATCAAAGTATAAATGTTTCTGATCAGACATCCCATCCCGGTCCCCTGTCCGCCCCTGCTAACGTCCCCTGTCCTCCCCTGCTAACGTCCCCTGTCCTGTCCGCCCCTGCTAACGTCCCCTGTCCGCCCCTGCTAACGTCCCCTGTCCGCCCCTGCTAACGTCCCCTGTCCGCCCCTGCTAACGTCCCCTGTCCGCCCCTGCTAACGTCCCCTGTCCTCCCCTGCTAACGTCCCCTGTCCTCCCCTGCTAACGTCCCCTGTCCGCCCCTGCTAACGTCCCCTGTCCGCCCCTGCTAACGTCCCCTGTCCTCCCCTGCTAACGTCCCCTGTCCTCCCCTGCTAACGTCCCCTGTCCTCCCCTGCTAACGTCCCCTGTCCTCCCCTGCTAACGTCCCCTGTCCGCCCCTGCTAACGTCCCCTGTCCGCCCCTGCTAACGTCCCCTGTCCGCCCCTGCTAACGTCCCCTGTCCGCCCCTGCTAACGTCCCCTGTCCGCCCCTGCTAACGTCCCCTGTCCGCCCCTGCTAACGTCCCCTGTCCTCCCCTGCTAACGTCCCCTGTCCTCCCCTGCTAACGTCCCCTGTCCGCCCCTGCTAACGTCCCCTGTCCGCCCCCGCTAACGTCCCCTGTCCGCCCCCGCTAACGTCCCCTGTCCGCCCCCGCTAACGTCCCCTGTCCTGTCCGCCCCCGCTAACGTCCCCTGTCCTGTCCGCCCCCGCTAACGTCCCCTGTCCTGTCCGCCCCCGCTAACGTCCCCTGTCCTGTCCGCCCCCGCTAACGTCCCCTGTCCTGTCCGCCCCCGCTAACGTCCCCTGTCCTGTCCGCCCCCGCTAACGTGTCCTGTCCGCCCCCGCTAACGTCCCCTGTCCTCCCCTGCTAACGTCCCCTGTCCTCCCCTGCTAACGTCCCCTGTCCTCCCCTGCTAACGTCCCCTGTCCTCCCCTGCTAACGTCCCCTGTCCGCCCCTGCTAACGTCCCCTGTCCTCCCCTGCTAACGTCCCCTGTCCTCCCCTGCTAACGTCCCCTGTCCGCCCCTGCTAACGTCCCCTGTCCGCCCCTGCTAACGTCCCCTGTCCGCCCCTGCTAACGTCTCGTCATTCTTTGTCCTCAGCTCCTCCCTACTGACGGTATGATCCGCAAGAACTCCCACGTCAAGATTGGCAGATATCACCAGGTAGCATACCCATTTTAAAGTGCACTAATAGCCTAAACTGTCTTTGACAAGTCTGTCAGAAACCTTTAATTCATGTATGTTCCTACAATGCCAAATTTGGAGTAGACTGCAAATTTTGAGAGAGAAAACAATGGAGCTCCACCAACTGATTCTGTGCTGTGGTTATGAAGGGATGGTCAGTGGCATCTTTTGTTTTATTGTATTACTTGAAGTTAAAGACGTCCTCCAGTGATTTTATTTTAAACTTATGGTTGAAAAGCGACATCCCAATTATAAATAGTGATGTCCACACATTAACACCTTGGAGTCGATGTCTGCGCCCCTGTGGAAATCAAATTAGCATTATATAAAAAAATTCCCATCAAAATCTGTCAGTTTAAGCTAGAGATCAGGTTTGTTTTGCAATCCTCCGCCGATGTCGCCCTTCTGCATCTGCGGTGAAAGGTGACAGAGACAGCGGTGTCTGTCAGAACATGAGACATCCTGAAATTCGGCCTTCTCACGAAAACATCTAGGGTCAGAACGGTTTGGTCTACCAACTTTTCCCTCTATGGAAAGATTACTCGCACAAACACGATGGTGTTCTCGGTTTTGCTCTATGACCCCCCCCCACCCCCCAACAAGCGTCACAGGACAACTTCTGAAGTTAGACATTTTTACAAATCTGCCTGATTCACAAGGCTGAACCTACTCTTTATTTCCTCTCTAAAGCATCTAACAGAGCAGCTGGAACTCGACCTCTCACCCCTGGATTACATGATGAAGTGTTACCCAGAGATCAAGGAGAGGGAGGATATGAGGAAGATCATCGGCCGCTATGGGCTGACGGGCAAACAGCAGGTCAGTTTGATCATTAGTGATCCTTAAAATATTGTCATGTTGCAGACCTGTTTTCAAATACTTTGAACGTTTGATTGAGCCTGTCTGGCATGCCAGGGGAGTGGGGTTTGTACTTTTGGGACTATTCCATTATTTCCATTTGCACCATGCAAGCTCCTAGGGCAGCTTAAGTATTTGGCAAAAAAATGATTTATATTTGAACCCAGGTCTGCAGGGTTGTAGTCAATTTAAATTCAACTCAAGTCTGTAATTAAATTAAAACCCTATATATGAATTGGGGGACTGTCTTACGACAATTGACATTACATGTTAGTCATTTAGCAGACTCTTATACAGAGTGACTTACAGGAGCAATTTGGGTTAAGTGCCTTGATCAAGGGCACATCGACAGATCTTTCACCTAATTGGCTCGGAGATTGGAACCAGCGACCTGTCGATTACTGGCCCAACGCTCTTAACCACTAGGCTACCTGCCGCCCTAATTTACTGACATTGGTGCCAATTTTCTGCATTTTCCCCAGGTGAACCCCATCAGAAACCTGTCTGACGGGCAGAAGTGCCGGGTGTGCTTTGCCTGGCTGGCTGGGCAGAATGCCCATATGCTCTTCCTGGACGAGCCCACCAATCACTTGGACATCGAGACCATTGACGCCCTGGCCGACGCCATCAACGCGTACGAAGGCGGTATGATGCTGGTTAGCCACGACTTCAGGCTCATCCAGCAGGTGCGGATCAAAGAATTGGAACACTATTTTGTATGAAAGGGTTGCTTTTAAATACACTGGTGGACCACTGCCACACTGTCTGAATACACCGGTGCTGCACTGTTAAAATATACTCCTCCATGCTATTGGGACACTGGTGCTGCACTGTTACACTCCACCAGTATACAGTACCGGAGTCAACATGTTTTTTGAATGGGCTTATCATAAATAGTCCTTGTTTACATATACTTACGGGAATTCTTTTTTGGAAGAACTGGGATTGATGCACATTTGTCCCTATTCAACCCCATTTCTCCTTTTCTCCCTAGGTGGCCCAGGAGATCTGGGTGTGTGAAAAGCAGACCATCACCAAATGGAACCGGGACATCTTGGCTTACAAACACCATCTGAAAAAGAAGATTGACAAAAATTCGCATGGTGTATAAAAATTATAAAATGAAACGACCTCCCCAGATTCAAGACTGTGGACTCCCAATTTCCCATTCCATCTTCACTTGACTATATATCTCAAAAAGCATGTTGCTCCATTTCTAGATGCCCAATTCCTTACTGCTTAAAGCCTCTTTACAGGCTGCTGGAAGGTTGTGGTGCGTCCTAGTTGCCTTCCATTGCTACCCCTTCAACAGGCATACATACGGTATATTGATTTCTCTGAATTAAAGTTTTTTAAAAATATATGTATCCATTAATGTAGTGGAGAAGATGTGCACTTTGTTTTTAATTCACGGTTCATTACTTTTCCACAGTTCAGAACTAGTAGGATACAAACTGCCAGCAGGGTTGGGTAGGTTCTAAATGTAATCCGTTAGTTACTAGTTACCTGTTCAAAATTGTAATCCGTAACTTTTGGATTACCCAAACTCAGTAACGTAATCTGATTACTTTCGATAACTTTCCCCTTGGGAGGCATTAGATTAAAATGAATCATAAAACACATTTGTCGTCATCAGTGGTCTCTGACTTGTGGTCGGACTCGCTCAGGTGGAACAAATGTTAACTTTAACCTTTTTTCAATGCTGAATTGAATGTCATTGAGAAAGGTGTCATAATGTATTTATTTTTTCCGCAATCATACGTTCTGCATTAAAAAGTAATCCAAGAAGTAATCTAGTTTTTCAAAAGTGTGTAATCTGATTACAATATTTTTGCTGGGACTGTAACTGATTCTTTTTTTGTAATCAGTTACCACCTATACCGTTTTTATTTTTTTTCCTTTTACTCTAAAAGAGCTTTTATTGTCATTATTTAACACTGTACCTGCAATAATTGGAATGTCTGAATAAAGGAGCAAAATAACTGACATGGTTTGTTTTTAGTAACATGATAATTTTGATTAATCAGTAAGTTGACAAAGTGCTTTAGCATAAATTAATGTGCTTTTTCAGTGTCTTTTTAGACTTTTGAATTTGTGTAGATCATTTGATTGAGCGTTAAGGCGGCCACATACTAGGTTTGGTTTACGCCAACATCTGCTTTGCATACTCTCTTTAAAAGACATTTGCTTGAAAAGCAGCAATATTATAATTTGTCTTGAGATGACATGGCAACAACAGCCAGTATACACTTCCTCAAAATAGTCAACTAAGATAAATCAAGAAATCTGTCATACATTGACATTTTTGCCAAATCGGTCTGTCACGCAATTTTACATTAAGATGTTTGGGGCAGTATTTGTCAAGTGAAATGTGCATTTAAAAACTAGTCTCTTGTTGAATGACAAACATTTCATTGAAGAATCCCGTCCATAGTTGCCACTCCAATTAGTAATACTGTTGACCTTGACATGGTCATGGCTAGAGGGATCTATCTTTTGTCAAATATGGGCAGTGATACTTAAGGAGATGGGGAAACTCCATTGGAATCGTATTTAACGCCCATTGTGTACGTTGTCACAATTGGCGGCGCGGTGCATTCTGGGCGATTCTGGGAAAAGGAAAGCACTCCAAGGAGTCAATCGGGCGCAAGCAACAAAAAAAAAAATACATTTAGCATGAATTTCGTGAACAAGTACAACAAATATTTTCCCAGATGCCAGATCATTTACTTGTTCTCTGTAATATATAGCTTTGGAATCGTGACATTACGTACTTTCGAGGAAAATAGGCAGGTTTCCTTAACTCACCCTGACTTTGGCCATGTTCGAGAGCATTAAAACGACTGTCGACTGATCTACAAATCACCATATACTGTATAAGACTCATTTGTAGACCAGTCACAATGTACCCATTATACATTGCGGTTTTGATCCTCTCGAACACGGCCATAGCACTGAGTGTCTAAACCCAGAGGCGCAACATAACGAGACTTCTGGGAACGCTTGCGAAACAGACCAGGCCGGGATTTTATAAGTCAATGAGAGATGTGAAACATTCTTCCTGAGGAACTCCCCTCACCTGGTTGTCTAGAGCGGTGTTCGAATAACCATACTAACATACTGTAAACGAATGGTATCCTTTCAGTTGAGTGTACTAGCGCTTCGCCTGTCTACCGGAAGTTGATGCTGTTGCTATGCAACTTCTTGCTAGCTTGTTAGCATAGCTAACAAATTACTAGCTAGACGTTTTACGACTTCATTAACAATGTCCATTGAGAACGCACAACGACTATACCACTTAGCTAAGCTAAGAATGACATGAATAATCAAGTCAATAAACCTTGGGTAGTTAGTTAGATAGCATATAGTTAATATACTGGCAAGTTCGATGGATTAGTAGCCAACTAAAGTTAATTAGGTACAGCAGCGACCCCTTGGTTCGATTCCAGGCTGTATTACAACCGGCCCTGATTGGGAGTCCCATTGGGCGGCGAGTTTGGCCGGTGTAGGCCGTCATTGTAAATAAGAATTTGTTCTTAACTGACTTGCCTAGTTAAATAAAGGTTAAATAAACATACAAGCAACTTCTGCAATGATATGTTATGCGGTTCGTAAGGCTAACATTACAGTTACATTACATTTTAGTCATTTAGCAGACGCTCTTATCCAGAGCGACTTACAGGAGCAATTAGGGTTAAGTGCCTTGCTCAAGGGCACATTTACGTCATTTAGCAGACGCTCTTATCCAGAACGACTCACAAATTGGTGCATTCACCCTATAGCCAGTGGGAAAACCACTTTACAATTTTTTTTTGGGGGGGGGGGGTAGAAGGATTACTTTATCCTATCCCAGGTAATCCTTAAAGAGGTGGGGTTTCAAATGTCTCCGGAAGGTGGTGAGTGACTCCGCTGTCCTGGCGTCGTGAGGGAGCTTGTTCCACCATTGGGGTGCCAGAGCAGCGAACAGTTTTGACTGGGCTGAGCGGGAACTATGCTTCCGCAGAGGAAGGGGAGCCAGCAGGCCAGAGGTGGATGAACGCAATGCCCTCGTTTGGGTGTAGGGACTGATCAGAGCCCGAAGGTACAGAGGTGCCGTTCCCCTCACTGCTCCATAGGCAAGCACCATGGTCTTGTAACGGATGCGAGCTTCAACTGGAAGCCAGTGGAGTGTGCGGAGGAGGGGGGTGACGTGAGAGAACTTGGGAAGGTTGAACACCAGACGGGCTGCGGCATTCTGGATGAGTTGTAGGGGTTTAATGGCACAGGCAGGGAGGCCAGCCAACAGCGAGTTGCAGTAGTCCAGACGGGAGATGACAAGTGCCTGGATTAGGACCTGTGCCGCTTCCTGTGTAAGGCAGGGTCGTACTCTCCGAATGTTGTAGAGCATGAACCTGCAGGAGCGGGTCACCGCCTTGATGTTAGCGGAGAACGACAGGGTGTTGTCCAGGGTCACGCCAAGGCTCTTCGCACTCTGGGAGGAGGGCACAACGGAGTTGTCAACCGTGATGGCGAGATCATGGAAAGGGCAGTCCTTCCCCGGGAGGAAGAGCAGCTCCGTCTTGCCAGGGTTCAGCTTGAGGTGGTGATCCGTCATCCATACTGATATGTCTGCCAGACATGCAGAGATGCGATTCGCCACCTGGTTATCAGAAGGGGGAAAGGAGAAGATTAGTTGTGTATCGTCAGCGTAGCAATGATAGGAGAGGCCATGTGAGGATATGACAGAGCCAAGTGACTTGGTGTATAGGGAGAAAAGGAGAGGGCCTAGAACTGAGCCCTGGGGGACACCAGTGGTGAGAGCACGTGGTGCGGAGACAGCTTCTCGCCACGCCACTTGGTAGGAGCGACCGGTCAGGTAGGACGCCATCCAGGAGTGAGCCGCGCCGGAGATGCCCAGCTCGGAGAGGGTGGAGAGGAGGATCTGATGGTTCACAGTATCAAAGGCAGCAGACAGGTCTAGAAGGACAAGAGCAGAGGAGAGAGAGTTAGCTTTAGCAGTGCGGAGAGCCTCCGTGACACAGAGAAGAGCAGTCTCAGTTGAATGACCAGTCCTGAAACCTGACTGGTTTGGATCAAGAAGGTCATTCTGATAGAGATAGCAAGAGAGTTGGCTAAAGACGGCACGCTCAATAGTTTTGGAAAGAAAAGAAAGAAGGGATACTGGTCTGTAGTTGTTGACATCAGTGGGATCGAGTGTTGGTTTTTTGAGAAGGGGAGCGACTCTCGCTCTCTTGAAGACGGAAGGGACATGGCCAGCGGTCAAGGATGAGTTGATCAGCGAGGTGAGGTAGGGGAGAAGGTCACCGGAGATGGTCTGGAGAAGAGAGGAGGGGATGGGGTCAAGCGGGCAGGTTGTTGGGCGGCCTGCAGTCACAAGTCGCAGGATTTTATCTGGAGAGAGAGGGGAGAAAGAAGTCAAAGCATAGGGTAGGGCAGTGTGAGTAGGACCAGCAGTGTCATTAGACTTAACAAACGAGGATCGGATGTCGTCAACCTTCTTTTCAAAGTGGTTGACGAAGTCATCCACAGAGAGAGAGGAGGGGGGGGGGGGGGGGGGGGGGAGGATTCAGCAGGGAGGAAAAAGTGGCAAAGAGCTTCCTAGGGTTAGAGGCAGATGCTTGGAATTTAGAGTGGTAGAAAGTGGCCTTAGCAGCAGAAACAGATGAAGAAAATGTAGAGAGGAGGGAGTGAAAAGATGCCAGGTCGGCAGGGAGTTTAGTTTTCTTCCATTTCCGCTCAGCTGCCCGGAGCTCTGTTCTGTGAGCTCGCAATGAGTCATCAAGCCACGGAGCTGGAGGGGAGGACCGAGCCGGCCGGGAGGATAGGGGACACAGAGAGTCAAAGGATGCAGAAAGGGAGGAGAGGAGGGTTGAGGAGGCAGAATCAGGAGATTGGAGGGAGAAGGATTGAGCAGAGGGAAGAGATGATAGGATGGAAGAGGAGAGAGTAGTGGGAGAGAGAGAGCGAAGGTTGCGGCGGCGCATTACCATCTGTGTAGGGGCAGAGTGAGTAGTGTGGGAGGAGAGCGAGAGAGAAAAGGAAACAAAGTAGTGGTCGGAGACATGGAGGGGAGTTGCAGTGAGATTAGTAGAAGAGCAGCATCTAGTAAAGATGAGGTCAAGCGTATTGCCTGCCTTGTGAGTAGGGGGGGACGGTGAGAGGGTGAGGTCAAAAGAGGAGAGGAGTGGAAAGAAGGAGGCAGAGAGAAATGAGTCAAATGTAGACATAGGGAGGTTGAAATCCCCCAAAACTGTGAGGGGTGAGCCATCCTCAGGAAAGGAACTTATCAAGGTGTCAAGCTCATTGATGAACTCTCCAAGGGAACCTGGAGGGCGATAGATGACAAGGATATTAAGCTTAAATGGGCTAGTGACTGTGACAGCATGGAATTCAAATGAGGAGATAGACAGATGGGTTAGGGGAAAAATTGAGAATGTCCACTTGGGAGAGATGAGGATTCCTGTGCCACCACCCCTCTGACCAGATGCTCTCGGGGTATGCGAGAACACATGGTCAGACGAGGAGAGAGCAGTAGGAGTAGCAGTGTTTTCAGTGGTAATCCATGTTTCCGTCAGCGCCAGGAAGTCGAGGGACTGGAGGTTAGCATAGGCTGGGATGAAGTCAGCTTTGTTGGCAGCAGAACGGCAGTTCCAGAGGCTGCCTGAGACCTGGAACTCCAGGTGTGGGGTGCGTGCAGGGACCACCAGGTTAGAGAGGCAGCAGCCACGCGGTGTGGGGCGTTTGTGTAGCCTGTGCAGAGAGGAGAGAACAGGGATAGGCAGAGGCATAGTTGACAGGCTGTAGCAAATGGCTACAATAATGCAGAGGAGATCGGAATGAAATGAGCTAAACATCAGGGAGAGGAGAGAGCAGGGCCCTCTCACCAAAAACTTCTACCTCAGAAACTATAATTGTTTCACTGAACCACCCGAACAAAAACTCTACCAACTTCCACCTTTAGAAATTAGAATTGTTGTGAACCACAGCGGTTCAATGTTTAAAGGAATAGACTCAACCCACTTTATTCAGCTAGCTAACTATGACACCATAGCTAACTAGCATGCTAGCATCCAATAACACACCGTTTAGCACCAACACTTGGTCACAACAAACCACCAATAGTGTGTTAACACACTAAGCAGATAGTTCGTGTCCGTGTCTAGTTCCTATCATAACGCAGCAATGATTAAACGTTGGCTAGCTAGCACAAATATATTGTATTTTAGCTACTACAGTACAGTTAGCTGGTCGTGTTGGCTAGCTAGCAATGGCCACTGTGTTGACTTTGTTTGAAGAACGGCTAGCTTCGTGCTACCCCCGGCACCGCCGAAAAACAATGCCAACCTACAGTAGCTACCCACAACAGCCCACGATGCCTAGCTATGACGCCATGGCTAACTAGCATGCTAGCATCCAATAACACACAGTTTAGCACCAATACTTGGTTACAACAAACTACCAAGAGTGTGTTAACACACTAAACAGATAATTCATGTCCGTGTCTAGTTCCTATCATAACGCAGCAAAAATTAAATGTTGGCTAGCTAGCACATTAACATTGGAAACAACTCTCCACCGTTGCACTAAACAGATAATTACCAATAAACGTTACCAGTAGCTACCCGCTAGCTAGCTAGCATACCAAGAGTGTGTTAACACACTAAACAGATAATTCATGTCCGTGTCTAGTTCCTTTCATAACGCAGCAAAAATTAAACGTTGGCTAGCTGGCACATTAACATTGGAAACAACTCTCCACCGTTGCACTAAACAGATAATTACCAATAAACGTTACCAGTAGCTACCCGCTAGCTAGCTAGCCTCGTGCTTCGCCGTGCTCAGCCGTAAACAATACTTACCTACAATAATTACCTACGGAAACCTACAATAACTACCTAAATAACTACCTAAATAAACTACCTACAACTACCTACCTACGATCTAAATACATGGTTTAAGCTTTACTCAACACCATATGAGAAGCCAAGCTTACCTCCTGCTAGAGAAAACACAACCTCTCCCAACGAAGCTCCCAACATGCCAAACACAAATGCTTCGTTTGTAAATAGTCAGCCAACGTTACTTATTTGAAAAGTCATTACCTTATTATATTTCTTAACATTTGTCATAATTAGTTAAAGCAATGAATTTGTATAAGCTCTCGTTGGGCTTCGGCTGCATATTTTCCGCCATTTTCTTAAAATATTGTGAAGCCACGCCCATTTTCTGAAGAATTTCATTATGGACCATAAAAGCACGGAAATAGTGTCCACTGCTTGTATACTTCGTTTTTTGACAAATGTAGTACGACATCCGGGAACTTTTGGCATACTAACTGTATCCATACTATGACCAATAAGCATACTGCATACTCAAGTTATGTCACAAATAGTAAGGTTAGTATGAGTATTCGAACACAGCTTAGGTCTTAATTGAACGGAAAAAACAGAACCAGCAGACACTAGGCCCTCCGTGGAATGAGTTTGACACCCCTGGCCTGCCAAAGACAGTACAATCAGGGGTGTCAAACTCATTCCACGAAGGGCCAAGTGGCTGCAGGTTTTTGCTTTTTCCTTTCCAATTAAGACTTAGACAACCAGGTGAGGGGAGTTCCTTACTAATTACAGTGGTGGAAAAAGTACCCAATTGTCATACTTGAGTAAAAGTAAAAATACCTTAATAGAAAATGACTCAAGTAAAAGTGAAAGTCACCCAGTAAAATACTAATTGAGTAAAAGTCTAAAAGTATTTGGTTTTAAATATACTTAAGTATAAGACTCCATTACTATCGCTCGCTATTGCCCAATCGGATTCCCATCTCCTCCTTTTTCTAATATTTTTATTGATTTTAATTTTATTTCACCTTTATTTAACCAGGTAAGCCAGTTGAGAACAAGTTCTCATTTACAACTGCGACCTGGCCAAGATAAAGCAAAGCAGGTTATCTCTGGTGTGGGTGCTTTTATTTTGAAGGCAGAAACCGGAAAATACTTTAGTGGTATGTTTTCTATTAACATCTTTGCTACTCAGAATCCTTGGGACGTCCCAATGCTGACGTTACCCCATTGAAGTTGACATTTAAAATGGTTAAGGTAAGGGTTAATTCCGCGTTCAAAACAACTGGGAACTCGGAAAATACGAGGTCAAATCATTACGTCAGTGATCCTCAAGTCGGAAAGTCAGAGCTCTAGAAAGAGGCCCAAGTTCCAGAGTTGGAATTCTGAGTTGGATGACCGTTCGTAACAATTTTCCCAGTCGGAGCTGATATATTAACACCAATAAACCCATCCTTTTAAAAAGGAATTTAGTAAAGCCAGGCAACTAAAAGCAACTTTCTAAACAATGTTTTGGTTAGTTTCCATCTTGTTAGCTAGCTAGCGGGCTAGCCAGTTCAAATAATGACCAGAGCATAGCTGACAACTTCTTAACTTTTGCCATTTTTATTAATTATTACAGGAAAATAAACTCACAACAAGATAATTATTTAGCTACATGTTAATGGTGAGCTTACAAAAAATAGCTTACAGTTGTGAAGGCAAGAAATAGATATTGGTTAGGAGAAATGCAGTATTATCATAAGGAGACGTATACTTGGATGAATGAGGAGGAATGGAGGGAAAAAGAGAGGCAGAGGAGGTCTAAGAGAGAGAGGGAGGAAGACTGAGTTTGAGTCGGTAAAAAATGGCAGGAAACAGGGAGAAGGTTTGTTAAAGAAGAGTGGTAGGAAATGTAAGCAAAGTGAGCTGAAGACAGGAGGAGAAATGGAAGAGGGTGAAGTATCGGAGGTGGAAGGTGTGGTGAAGTGCTCAGAGCCAGAGGCTTGCACAGAGGGTCAGGATAAAGATGAGTCTGTGACAGTAGGAGTGAAGTTTGTGGAAAAAAGTGGATCCTTGCCTTTTGGCAGAGTTAAACAAATGGGGGAAAAAATTGTGAATTGTTTCGCTCTCAAGAAAAGGGCGCCATTGAAAGGAGTGATTACTGGGGTAGCAGTAAATGTAAAAGTGGATCAACTGAAGGAGAAGTGGATCAACTGAAGGAGAAGATGCTCGTCATTTGGTGCGACGTAAACAGGGTGGCGAGAGTGGGGAAACAGAAGAGTCATTGTCTGTTCTTTTGAGTTTTGAAGTTGAGTCTTTGCCGGATAAAGTGAAGTTAGGATATATAAGTTATCCTGTGCAAGCGTATGTGCCGAGTACGTTACGATGTTACAGGTGTCAAACTTATGGGCATGTGGCAGCAGTATGTAGGAGAGAGATTCCAAGGTGTGTGAAGTGTGCAGAAGGGCATGAGACTAAGGAGTGTGCAGCATTGGGGAAAGAAGTGGTATGTGCTAATTGTAGGGGTGGCCATGGGGCTGGGGATCAGACATGTCCAGTGCGAGAGAAGCAGGTTGAGGTTTCCAGGGTAAGAGTAGTGAAGAAGTTGTCATGCTGAGGCAGTGAAGAAAGTAGAGGAGGAGGGGGGGGGGGGGAGTGGTGAGAGTAGGAGATATATACCAGTACAGTGGGATAGGCAAGCAAGTGATATATGTTTCAGTAAGATTGGGTTTTTAGCGTTTATAGCAATGGTTATTAATTGTACTGCAGGGATCAAATGCAAATCGAAGAAAATTGAAGTTGTGGTGGCAGCTGCAGAGAGATATTTGGGTGATGTCCCATCATTTCAGGTTGAGGGCATGAGGTAGGAGTGAGTATATTTAAATAGTGGAGAAGGGTGGGGTTAATTATTAGTTGTAGTGTTGAAGTTGTGACTGTAGTGTTAGATGGTAGGATATTTCTTTGCTTTGGTTTATTTTATTTTTCAAGAAAAGATAAGGGAGTTGTACTCCAGTCTAGTAGGTGGCGGTAATGCAACAAATTGGATGCCAACCGCCATTAAACCTCATTGAAGAAGAAGAAGGAATACCAACTCGGGAACTCTGGCCTCTCTCTAGAGCTCCGACTTTCCGACCTGAAGATCACTGACGTCATGATTTGACCTCGTATTTGTTCCAAGTTTTACTCCCAATGTTTGACTCTCTTGAAGATTATTGTCCTTCCATTCTCTTCACCACCCTCTGGGCCCAATTGTATCGCTACAAAATGACCATGTCACTAACTTCAAGTACTTCTCACAGCATTAATTGTACAATGTCCAGAAAATAGCTTTTTTAGCCTATACATGTATAACGAGTGTGGACTTGCAATACAGTCTCCAGATCTGTTGCATCCAAACCTTTTAGTTGTTGCAATAAGTGCTGAGCTAAGTTTTCAATGACATGGTCTGTTCTGAATGAAATGAGCGCCACTTTATTTGCCAAGTTTTCCTCTCCCCTTCTAATTCTCTCTTTTTGCCTCTGTTAGGCCCGGGCTACACCAGCCTCTACGCTTCCGACATGTCCTCTCCCTTCTCCTACCCCAGCACTAGCGACAGCTTCGATGGAAGCAACTGGGAGGCTCTAGTGTCCTTTTCTTTTGTCAACATCTTTTTATTGACTCTTGACATTTTTATTGACAAAGGCTCACCGCCACAACACATTCAAGAGGTGGGGATGAGGGTCTGCTTTTGGTTCGGTTCATGTTGAAATTCTCTACTGTATGCTAGTAATGATGATTTTCATAATTTACAAGTGTTTCTGATATAAGACAATGATCAGAGAAATAAGCCTTTCATGGAATAGCCAAGCACTTTGGATCGATCTGCCATCAATTTCTAATGAGTTCTCTGGACAACTTTTTCTTCCAAACCTCTGCGTGGCTTTCCTATATTTACACCTAGTGCTTGATATAATCTTCACCCAATAAAATGATTAATTCATTAAAGGTTTATACAAATATGTCTATTCCGTCAGAAAAACAATAGTCCAAACCCCATGTCTCTACCATATATGGTTAAAAAGATAGACGATTTACTCTGAGAATGTAGCATGTTTAGAGTGAATGGAATGTCATCATTAATTTACAAAGCTAACAGACTGAATTTCAATATCCACCCTCCGTGAAGACAATCTGTTCCTGTTTTCATTGTGTATTTCTGAGTCTTTCCCTTTAAATCGCCATCGAAAGGGTCCCTCTCAATTTAGATTGATCGCCAATATAGGCAATGAAAGCCAATGATCTGTAGGTGACAATGACAAAGGTATCAAGTTGATTTTGATTGGTCCAACTAGCAGAAACACCTCCAAATGGTACCACCTCACAACACCAAAAAATATGGAAGAGATACGCCCAAGAGCGGTGCAGTCTGACCTAGCAACGGTCACAGCAAATTAACGTTCTTATTTCATCAACACTGTCATGTACAAGTCTATTAAGGCTATAATATTGTAGAGAACAATCTAATGATTCATTCTATGTAATTAATAATGAGATAGGGCAAAGAAAACTACGTTTTGACATTAATTTCGTAGCACCCTCTTAAATTGCCCCATTTTTCTCAACATTGTACAGCAGTGAGGGGATGCCCTATATAATGGAAGTTACAGTGGGGAAAAAAAGTATTTAGTCAGCCACCAATTGTGCAAGTTCTCCCACTTAAAAAGATGAGAGAGGCCTGTAATTTTCATCATAGGTACACGTCAACTATGACAGACAAATGGAGGGAAAAAAATCCAGAAAATCACATTGTAGGATTTTTTATGAATTTATTTGCAAATTATGGTGGAAAATAAGTATTTGGTCACCTACAAACAAGCAAGATTTCTGGCTCTCACAGACCTGTAACTTCTTCTTTAAGAGGCTCCTCTGTCCTCCACTCGTTACCTGTATTAATGGCACCTGTTTGAACTTGTTATCAGTATAAAAGACACCTGTCCACAACCTCAAACAGTCACACTCCAAACTCCACAATGGCCAAGACCAAAGAGCTGTCAAAGGACACCAAAAACAAAATTGTAGACCTGCACCAGGCTGGGAAGACTGAATCTGCAATAGGTAAGCAGCTTGGTTTGAAGAAATCAACTGTGGGAGCAATTATTAGGAAATGGAAGACATACAAGACCACTGATAATCTCCCTCGATCTGGGGCTCCACGCAAGATCTCACCCCGTGGGGTCAAAATGATCACAAGAACGGTGAGCAAACATCCCAGAACCACACGGGGGGACCTAGTGAATGACCTGCAGAGAGCTGGGACCAAAGTAACAAAGCCTACCATCAGTAACACACTACGCCGCCAGGGACTCAAATCCTGCAGTGCAAGACGTGTCCCCCTGCTTAAGCCAGTACATGTCCAGGCCCGTCTGAAGTGCATTTGGATGATCCAGAAGAGGATTGGGAGAATGTCATATGGTCAGATGAAACCAAAATATAACTTTTTGGTAAAAACTCAACTCGTCATGTTTGGAGGACAAAGAATGCTGAGTTGCATCCAAAGAACACCATACCTACTGTGAAGCATGGGGTTGGAAACATCATGCTTTGGGGCTGTTTTTCTGCAAAGGGACCAGGACGACTGATCCGTGTAAAGGAAAGAATGAATGGGGCCATGTATCGTGAGATTTTGAGTGAAACCCTCCTTCCATCAGCAAGGGCATTGAAGATGAAACGTGGCTGGGTCATTCAGCATGACAATGACCCCAAACACACCGCCCGGGCAACGAAGGAGTGGCTTCGTAAGAAGCATTTCAAGGTCCTGGAGTGGCCTAGCCAGTCTCCAGATCTCAACTCCATAGAAAATCTTTGGAGGGAGTTGAAAGTCTGTGTTGCCCAGCGACAGCCCCAAAACATCACTGCTCTAGAGGAGATCTGCATGGAGGAATGGGCCAAAATACCAGCAACAGTGTGTGAAAACCTTGTGAAGACTTACAGAAAACGTTTGACCTGTGTCATTGCCAACAAAGGGTATATAACAAAGTATTGAGAAACTTTTGTTATTGACCAAATACTTATTTTCCACCATCATATGCCAATAAATTCATAAAAAATCCTACAATGTGATTTTCTGGAATTTTTTTTCTCATTTTGTCTGTCATAGTTGACGTGTACCTATGATGAAAATTACAGGCCTCTCTCATCTTTTTAAGTGGGAGAACTTGCACAATTGGTGGCTGACTAAATACTTTTTTTCCCCACTGTATAATGGAAGTTACCTCCTCTTCCAGCACTAATGTGTAGCACCACCGTGTCTAAATGTTGTTCTGCCAGAATTAGGCCATTTCACAGTGCCCTTCTTGACTGGCCACAGTGAATGTGTCCATATTTACTTTCCTGGATTGTAACTTTTAAAAAGGGACCAAAATGAGCCTTCTTCCTGTTGTAACCGCACTTTGTTTCTCCTTGTCGTTGTTACCATATATTTAAGTAATAAGGCATGAGGGGGTGTGGTATATGGCCAATATACCACGACTAAGGGCTGTTCTTATGCACGACAACGCGGAGTGCCTGGATACAGCCCTTAGCCGTGGTATATTGGCCATATACGACAAACCCCCGAGGTGCCTTATTGCTATTATAAACTGGTTACCAACGTAATTAGAGCAGTAAAAATACATGTTTTGTCATACCCGTGGTATACATTTACATTTTAGCAGACGCTCTTATCCAGAGCGACTTACAGGAGCAATTAGGGTTAAGTGCCTTGCTCAAGGGCACATCAACAGATGTTTCACCTAGTCGGCTCGGGGATTAGAACCAGCGACCTTTCGGTTACTGGCACAACGCTCTTAACCACTAAGCTACCTGCCGCCTTTTACGGTCTGATATACCACAGCTGTCAGCCAATCAGCATTCGGGGCTCGAACCACCCAGTTTAAAAATGTGTTTTAACAGCTTCCTGTTTCAACAAGTCATGACACCCACCGTTTCTGAACAATCTGAGATGGTGGGTGTCAGAATCCTCTTTCTTGTGTTCATTTTGATATGGAATGACCCATTAGTCTTCATTTAGTCTCGTTTCCATTTAACTCTAATCCTCTCAACCATCCTCTTCGGACACTCTCCTATTCTTTTTAACAGTCTTTACATCACTGTCAAAAGACTACCATCAGAACGTGAAAGCATGTGCCCACAGTGAGTGATATTTCATCAGTACAGCACTAGACGTATCCTTAGAAATGTAGTTGAATCTTATTTGGTGGATAGAAGATATACACTGTTTCACACTGTACTATCGCGCCGACCTAAACTAAACTGCGCTGTCACTTTTTTTACATGATCTTCTTAGGCAACTATGTTGGATGGTTACCAGGCCAGTTCAGTGCAGCTTGGTATGGCTCGGCTCGATTCGCCTCAGTAGTGTGTAAAGTTCGATAGTTTAGTTCTCTCAGCTAGGCTCTGTCTAGTAGTGTGTAGTTCTCTCAGCTAGTTCTCTCAGCTAGGCTCTGTCTAGTAGTGTGTAGTTCTCTCAGCTAGTTCTCTCAGCTAGGCTCCGTCTAGTAGTGTGTAGTTCTCTCAGCTAGTTCTCTCAGCTAGGCTCTGTCTAGTAGTGTGTAGTTCTCTCAGCTAGTTCTCTCAGCTAGGCTCTGTCTAGTAGTGTGTAGTTCTCTCAGCTAGTTCTCTCAGCTAGGTAGTGTGTAGTTAATTAAGAACAGATTCCTAATATTGCGTTGCCTCAATTCGTTGGGGGCATGGACTCTACAAGGTGTCGAAAGTGTTCCACAGGGAGGCTGGCACATGTTGACTCCAGTGTGTGAAAAACCCAGCAGCATTGCAGTTCTTGACACAAAACCTGGCACCTACTACCATATCCCGTTCAAAGGCACAAATCTTTTGTATTGCCCATTCACCCTCTGAACGGCATACATTCTCAATTGTCTCAAGGGTTAAAAATCCTTCTTGAACCTGTCTCCTCCCCCTCATCTACACTGATTGAAGTGTATTTAACAAGTGACATCAATAAGGGATCATAGCTTTCATCTGGATTCACCTGGTCAGTCTGTCATGGAAAGAGCAGGTGTTCATAATGTTTTGTACATGCTGTGTGCTTCTCACTGGATGGTTTGATAAAGATGAGGCTAAGTACAAAAATAATCATAATTTGAAGCTGAAAAATGGGTGCCCATCCACTCATAAGTTGTCAAAACGAATGTATTCTCGCTCAACTTTACTGTGAACCATACCGGCTGTTTTGTGCAGTACAACCGAATCCTCTACCTTTCCTCTACCTTTCCTCTACCTCTCCTCTACCTTTTCTCTACCTCTCCTCTACCTTTTCTCTACCTTTCCTCTACCTCTCCTCTACCTCTCCTCTACCTCTCCACTACCTCTCCTCTACCTTTCCTCTACCTCTCCTCTACCTTTCCTCTACCTCTCCTCTACCTCTCCTCTACCTTTCCTCTACCTTTCATCTACCTCTCCTCTACCTTTCATCTACCTCTCCTCTACCTTTCCTCTACCTTTCCTCTACCTCTCCTCTACCTCTCCTCTACCTCTCCTCTACCTTTCCTCTACCTCTCCTCTACCTCTCCTCTACCTCTCCTTTCCTCTACCATTCCTCTACCTTTCCTCTACCTCTCCTTTCCTCTACCTTTCCTCTACCTTTCCTCTACCTCTCCTCTACCTTTCCTCTACCTCTCCTCTACCTCTCCTCTACCTTTCCTCTACCTTTCCTCTACCTCTCCTCTACCTCTCCTCTACCTCTCCTCTACCTTTCCTCTACCTCTCCTCTACCTCTCCTTTCCTCTACCTTTCCTCTACCTCTCCTCTACCTCTCCTCTACCTTTCCTCTACCTCTCCTCTACCTTTCCTCTACCTCTCCTCTACCTCTCCTCTACCTTTCCTCTACCTCTCCTCTACCTCTCCTTTCCCCTACCTTTCCTCTACCTCTCCTCTACCTTTCCTCTACCTCTCCTTTCCTCTACCTTTCCTCTACCTTTCCTCTACCTTTCCTCTACCTCTCCTCTACCTTTCCTCTACCTCTCCTTTACCTTTCCTCTACCTCTCCTCTACCTCTCCTTTCCTCTACCTTTCCTCTACCTCTCCTCTACCTCTCCTCTACCTTTCCTCTACCTCTCCTCTACCTTTCCTCTACCTCTCCTCTACCTCTCCTTTCCTCTACCTTTCCTCTACCTCTCCTCTACCTTTCCTCTACCTCTCCTTTCCTCTACCTTTCCTCTACCTTTCCTCTACCTTTCCTCTACCTCTCCTCTACCTTTCCTCTACCTCTCCTTTACCTTTCCTCTACCTTTCCTCATAGTGAGTGCCCAGTTCCAACATTATTATTTAATATTAATTAACAACTCATTATTATGCTCACTCAGCTGTACCTCACAAGTAATACAACAAATGATCTATTACCAGTGTGATCATATACCTACATTTTGTAAATATAATTTCAAAATGGTTTCAGAAGTCTGAAGTTTACATACGCCTTAGCCAAATACATTTAAACTCAGTTTTTCACAATTCCTGACATTTAATCCCAGTACAAATTCCCTGTCTTAGGTCAGTTAGGATCACCACTTTATTTTAAGAATGTGAAATGTCAGAATAATAGTAGAGAGAATGATTTATTTCAGCTTTTATTTCTTTCATCACATTCTCAGTGGTTCAGAAGTTTACATACACTCAATTAGTATTTGGTAGCATTGCCTTTAAATTGTTTAACTTGGGTCAAACGTTTCGGGTAGCCTTCCACAAGCTTCCTACAATAAATTGGGTGAATTTTGGCCCATTCCTCCTGACAGAGCTTGTGTAACTGAGTCAGGTTTGTAGGCCCCCTTGCTCGCACACGCTTTTTCAGTTCTGCCCACATATTTTCTATAGGATTGAGGTCAGGGCTTTGTGATGGCCACTCCAATACCTTGACTTTGTTGTCCTAAAGCCATTTTGCCACAACTTTGGAAGTATGCTTGGGGTCATTGTCCATTTGGAAGACCCATTTGCGACCAAGCTTTAACTTCCTGACTGATGTCTTGAGATGTTGCTTCAATATATCCACATAATTTTCCTTCCTCATGATGCCATCTATTTTGTGAAATGCACCAGTCCCTCCTGCAGCAAAGCACCCTCACAGCTTGATGCTGCCACCCCCGTGCTTCACAGTTGGGATTGCGTTCTTCGGCTTGCAAGCTCCTCCTTTTTCCTCCAAACATAACGATGGTCGTTTTGGCCAAACAGTTCTATTTTTGTTTCATCAAACCAGAGGACATTTCTCCAAAAAAGTACAATCTTTGTTCCCATGTGCAGTTGCAAACCGTGGTCTGGCTTTTTTATGGCGGTTTTGGAGCATTGGCTTCTTCCTTGCCGAGCGGCCTTTCAGGTTATGTCAATATAGGACTTGTTTTACTGTGGATATAGATACTTTTGTACCTGTTTCCTCCAGCATCTTCACAAGGTCCTTTGCTGTTGTTCTGGGATTGATTTGCACTTTTCTCACCAAAGTACGTTCATCTCTAGGAGACAGAACGCGTCTCCTTCTTGAGCGGTATGACGGCTGCGTGGTCCCATGGTGTTTATACTTGCGTACTATTGTTTGTACAGATGAACGTGGTACCTTCAGGCGTTTGGGAAATTGCTCCCAAGGATGAACCAGACTTGTGGAGGTCTACAATATTTTTTACTATTATTTTGTATTTCTACGACTTTCTTGCTTTTCATTCTTCTTCTTTAACTAAAATGATAATACGATTATCCATTTTTCATTTACGGCAATTAGAATTACTTTTTTTTTTTATCAAGTTTTGTGCTAAGGTTTTATCTGGCAATGCTTCTCAAGTCTTAACTCTGAATTGGTGCTCTGCTCATACTAAAATGTTCTCATTGTATCCCATTGTCTTTTTTTACAGGCGACAGTACCCCACCAACCTCATCCTCTTGGGGATATTTGTAAGTGTCCGCCAGAGCTACAGCATCTCTGCTTGATAGTTAGTGGTATGATTAGTTAGTGCCTCAGTGATATTATGACCATTGTACTGACGTTGTGCTACTCCAAATTATGTGATGTGCAATTCATACTATATCTGTAATATTTTTGTGTTTGTGATCTTCTTCTTATCTACACTGTTTGACTTTGGCAATGTCTTACATGGCAGGCATGCTGGCAAGGTAAATTGTGTGTGTGTGAATGCAGACTGTCCCATCTTTTTCTATATGTGTGGAAATGCTGTCTACGGATGTTAATTTGAGTCTATGACGATCACTGTGTGTGTATCAGCGGTAGTAGTAACTTGGTTATCCCTCCCGCCGTGTCCATAGTTACCACGACACCATGGCGGTGATGCTGTGGCTGTTCATCACCCTCTTCTGTTTCCACACCGAGGTGAGCTTTTACAAGCAGACGGGCTAACGGCACAATCTGTGTTTCTCTTTTGTCAAGTGAAATCATTCTGTTTTGTGAAAGTAGTGGCGTTTTGATAATTTAACTAGGTTGGTTTGACGTCATTTTGATCATTTAACTAGGCTGACTTGACGTCATTTTGATCATTTAACTAGGCTGACTTGACGTCATTTTGATCATTTAACTAGGTTGACTTGACGTCATTTTGATTATTTAACTAGGCTGACTTGACGTCATTTTGATCATTTAACTAGGTTGACTTGACGTCATTTTGATTATTTAACTAGGTTGACTTGACGTCATGTCATGTTCAGCAGAGCAAAACGTTATGGAACATTTTAGAGTGGCCTTTTATTGTCCCCAGCACAAGGTGCACCTGTGTAATGATCATGCTGTTTAATCAGCTTCTTGATATGCCTCAGCTGGATGGATTATCTTGGCAAAGGAGAAATGCTCACTAACAGGGATGTAAACACATTTGTGCCCACAATTTGAGAGAAATAAGCTTTTTGTGTGTATGGAACATTTCTGGGATCTTTTATTTCAGCTCATGAAACATGGGACCAACACTTTACATGTTGCGTTTATATTTTTTGACCAGTATAATTAAAGCTGGGTTACACCTTTTAAATGAAGTGCAAGTCAAAAATCCTGCATGATCCATTGATAAAGCCTTCACAAACACGGCACACATACATGTGGTCCTCTGTAGCTCAGCTGGTAGAGCACGGCGCTTGTAACGCCAAGGTAGTGGGTTCGATCCCCGGGACCAACCCATACACGAAAATGTATGCACGCATGACTGTAAGTCGCCTTGGATAAAAGCGTCTGCTAAATGGCATATTATTATTACATCAGGTTTATAAATAATTAACGAGCTTGTTTAAAACGTGTGTAACCGAAACACCTCCACAAGGTGATCTGCCACCTAACAGTATATGGATGATTTATAAAGCCTTCATGTCTTGTGACTTTTGGGTGATACAAAATTGTAACATTCAGGTTTAAGCTTTTTTTTTTTCAGCAAACATTTCTGGGTGGTTGATACCGACTACAATCATCCTTGATTTTGTTAATATTGACAAAATAAGGAAAGGTTTTTAGAAAACAATGTGTAAATACATTCCTAATTATGTGAAATAGATATTTATAAAGATGTGAGTAGTTAATGTAATTTATTATTTAGCCTACCCTTGCTAAAAAATGAGTTTTATTATTTTATTTTACTTATTCTTGTTCACCAGCCAGTGTAGAGGCCTGGTAAGCACGCATTTTTAAAACTTAATATGTATCAATGCTTTAATTAGTAGGGTATGGGCTTGTTATGTAATGAGGGGCAATTTTGGTCATTTCTTAGGTCAGGTGAAAAACATGTAAATGAACATTTTACTTAAGTACTACTCCTATTCCTACTTATTCTTGTATATTACTTGGAATTTTTCATAGATGTCACCAGTTTTGAGGAAACGGTTTTAACCAGATAATCAAGAGAATGGCGGTGGACTGGATGTGTATGAGTAATTGCACCTGTAAGTTGCTCTGGATCGGAGCATCTGCTAAATGCCTCAAATGTATTCTGTATGCTAATACCTGTATGACTCTTTTGATATAATTTAGAATTTTACTTCATTCACTCTGGGTCACAACTCTGGTGGATCAATACTGTTCGTACTACTTCCCCCTCTAAATCAGTATTATTTTACATTGGAAATTAAAGACGATGTTTGACTCAATTAGAGTGGGCTGACATGAACCAACAACAAGGTTGATACGTCGTAAAATACTCATACATATCAATCAATTTTATTTTATATAGCCCTTCTTACATCAGCTAATATCTCGAAGTGCTGTACAGAAACCCAGCCTAAAACCCCAAACAGCTAGTAATGCAGGTGTAGAAGCACGGTGGTTAGGAAAAACTCCCTAGAAAGGCGAAAACCTAGGAAGAAACCTAGAGAGGAACCAGGCTATGAGGGGTGGCCAGTCCTCTTCTGGCTGTGCCGGGTGGAGATTATAACAGAACCATGCCAAGATGTTCAAAAATGTTCATAAGTGACAAGCATGGTCAAATAATAATCAGGAATAAATCTCAGTTGGCTTTTCATAGCCGATCATTAAGAGTTGAAAACAGCAGGTCTGGGACAGGTAGGGGTTCCATAACCACAGGCAGAACAGTTGAAACTGGAATAGCAGCAAGGCCAGGCGGACTGGGGACAGCAAGGAGTCACCACGGCCGGTAGTCCCGACGTATGGTCCTAGGGCTCAGGTCTCTCAGTTGGCTTTTCATAGCCGATCATTAAGAGTTGAAAACAGCAGGTCTGGGACAGGTAGGGGTTTCGTAACCGCAGGCAGAACAGTTGAAACTGGAATAGCAGCAAGGCCAGGCGGACTGGGGACAGCAAGGTGTCATCATGCCCGGTAGTCCTGACGTATGGTCCTAGGGCTCAGGTTCTCAGAGAGAAAGAGAGAACGAGAGAATTAGAGAGAGCATACTTAAATTCACACAGGACACTGGATAAGACAGGAGAAGTACTCCAGGTATAACCAACTAACCCCAGCCCCCCGACACATAAACTACTGCAGCATAAATACTGGAGGCTGAGACAGGAGCGGTCCGGAGACACTGTGGCCCCATCCGAAGAAACCCCCGGACAGGGCCAAACAGGAAGGATATAACCCCACCCACTCTGCCAAAGCACAGCCCCCGCACCACTAGAGGGATATCCCCAACCACCAACTTACAATCCTGAGACAAGGCCGAGTATAGCCCACAGAGGTCTCCACCACAGCACAAACCAAGGGGGGGCGCCAACCCAGACAGGAAGATCACGTCAGTAACTCAACCCACTCAAGTGACGCACCCCTCCCAGGGACGGCATGAAAGAGCACCAGCAAGCCAGTGACTCAGCCCCTGCAACAGGGTTAGAGGCAGAGAACCCCAGTGGAGAGGGGAACCGGCCTGGCAGAGACAGCAAGGGCTGTTCGTTGCTCCAGAGCCTTTCCGTTCACCTTCACACTCCTGGGCCAGACTACACTCAATCATATGACCTACTGAAGAGATAAGTCTTCAGTAAAGACTTAAAGGTTGAGACCGAGTCTGCGTCTCTCACATGGGTAGGCAGACTGTTCCATAAAAATGGAGATCTATAGGAGAAAGCCCTGCCTCCCGCTGTTTGCTTAGAAATTCTAGGGACAATTAGGAGGCCTGCGTCTTGTGACCGTAGCGTACGTATTGGTATGTACGGCAGGACCAACTCGGAAAGATAGGTAGGAGCAAGCCCATGTAACGCTTTATAGGTTAACAGTAAAACCTTGAAATCAGCCCTTGCCTTAACAGGAAGCCAGTGTAGGGAAGCTAGCACTGGAGTAATATGATCAAATTTATTGGTTCTAGTCAGGATTCTAGCAGCCGTATTTAGCACTAACTGAAGTTTATTTAGTGCTTTATCCGGGTAGCCGGAAAATAGAGCATTGCAGTAGTCTAACCTAGAAGTAACAAATGCATGGATTAATTTTTCTGCATCATTTTTGGACAGAAAATTTCTGATTTTTGCAATGTTACGTAGATGGAAAAAAGCTGTCCTTGAAACAGTCTTGATATGTTCGTCAAAAGAGAGATCAGGGTCAAGAGTAACGCCGAGGTCCTTCACAGTTTTATTTGAGACGACTTTACAACCATCAAGATGAATTGTCAGATTTAACAGAAGATCTCTTTGTTTCTTGGGACCTAGAACAAGCATCTCTGTTTTGTCCGAGTTTAAAAGTAGAAAGTTTTCAGCCATCCACTTCCTTATGTCTGAAACACAGGCTTCTAGCGAGGGCAATTTTGGGGCTTCACCATGTTTCATTGAAATGTACAGCTGTGTGTCATCCGCATAGCAGTGAAAGTTAACATTATGTTTTCGAATAACATCCCCAAGAGGTAAAATATATAGTGAAAACAATAGTGGTCCTAAAACGGAACCTTGAGGAACACCGAAATGTACAGTTGATTTGTCGGAGGACAGATCATTCACAGAGACAAACTGATATCTTTCCGACAGGTAAGATCTAAACCAGGCCAGAACTTGTCCGTGTAGACCAATTTGGGTTTCCAGTCTCTCCAAAAGAATGTGGTGATCGATGGTGTCAAAGGCAGCACTAAGGTCTAGTAGCACGAGGACAGATGCAGAGCCTCGGTCTGACGCCATTAAAAGGTCATTTACCACCTTCACAAGTGCAGTCTCAGTGCTATGATGGGGTCTAAAACCAGACTGAAGCATTTCGTATACATTGTTTGTCTTCAGAAAGGCAGTGAGTTGCTGCGCAACAGCTTTTTCTAAAATTTTTGAGAGGAATGGAAGATTCGATATAGGCCGATAGTTTTTTATATTTTCCGGGTCAAGGTTTGGCTTTTTCAAGAGAGGCTTTATCACTGCCACTTTTAGTGAGTTTGGTACACATCCGGTGGATAGAGAGCTGTTTATTATGTTCAACATAGGAGGGCCAAGCACAGGAAGCAGCTCCTTCAGCAGTTTAGTAGGAATAGGATCCAGTATGCAGCTTGAAGGTTTAGAGGCCATGATTATTTTCATCATTGTGTCAAGAGATATAGTACTAAAACACTTAAGTGTCTCTCCCGATCCCAGGCCCTCGCAGAGCTGTGCAGATCCAGGACAGCTAAGCCCTGGAGGAATACGCAGATTCAAAGAGGAGTCCGTAATTTGCTTTCTAATGGTCATGATCTTTTCCTCAAAGAAGTTCATGAATTTATTACTGCTGAAGTGAAAGCCATCCTCTCTTGGGGAATGCTGCTTTTTAGTTAGCTTTGCAACAGTATCAAAAAGAAATTTTGGATTGTTCTTATTTTCCTCGATTAAGTTGGAAAAGTAGGATGATCGAGCAGCAGTGAGGGCTCTTCGGTACTGCACGGTACTGTCTTTCCAAGCTAGTCGGAAGACTTCCAGTTTGGTGTGGCGCCATTTCCGTTCCAATTTCCTGGAAGCTTGCTTCAAAGCTCGGGTATTTTCTGTATACCAGGGAGCTAGTTTCTTATGACAAATGTTTTTCGTTTTTAGGGGTGCAACTGCATCTAGGGTATTGCGCAAGGTTAAATTGAGTTCCTCAGTTAAGTGGTTAACTGATTTTTGTCCTCTGACGTCCTTGGGTAGGCAGAAGGAGTCTGGAAGGGCATCAAGGAATTTTTGTGTTGTCTGAGAATTTATAGCACGACTTTTGATGCTCCTTGGTTGGGGTCTGAGCAGATTATTTGTTGCGATTGCAAACGTAATAAAATGGTGGTCCGATAGTCCAGGATTTTGTGGAAAAACATTAAGATCTACAACATTTATTCCATGGGACAAAACTAGGTCCAGAGTATGACTGTGGCAGTGAGTAGGTCCAGAGACATGTTGGACAAAACCCACTGAGTCGATGATGGCTCCGAAAGACTTTTGGAGTGGGTCTGTGGACTTCTCCATGTGAATATTAAAATCACCAAAAATTAGAATATGATCTGCTATGACTACAAGGTCTGATAGGAATTCAGGAAACTCAGAGAGGAACGTTGTATATGGCCCAGGAGGCCTGTAAACAGTAGCTATAAAAAGTGATTGAGTAGGCTGCATAGATTTCATGACTAGAAGCTCAAAAGACGAAAACGCCATTTTTTTTTTTGTAAATTGAAATTTGCTATCGTAAATGTTAGCAACACCTCCGCCTTTGCGGGATGCACAGGGAATATGGTCACTAGTGTAACCAGGAGGTGAGGCCTCATTTAACACAGCAAATTCATCAGGCTTAAGCCATGTTTCAGTCAGGCCAATCACATCAAGATTATGATCAGTGATTAGTTCATTGACTATGACTGCCTTTGAAGTGAGGGATATAACATTAAGTAACCCTATTTTGAGATGTGAGGTATCACGATCTCTTTCAATAATGGCAGGAATGGAGGAGGTCTTTATCCTAATAAGATTGCTAGGGTGAACACCGCCATGTTTAGTTTTGCCCAACCTAGGTCGAGGCACAGACACAGTCTCAATGGGTATGGCTGAGCTGACTACACTGACTGTGCTATTGGCAGACTCCACTAAGCTGGCAGGTTGGCTAACAGCCTGCTGCCTGGCCTGCACCCTATTTCACTGTGGGGCTAGAGGAGTTAGAGCCCTATCTATTATTAGTTAGAGCCATATTATTATGATGTCCACCAACTGTTAGATTCTGTTTGGTACATTTAACCTTACATCTGACCTTATATTACACTTAAATCATGCAAATTGCTAGCCTAGCTATTAAAACCACACTGACCACTACTAGCCTAGCTATTAAAAACACACTGACCCCTACTAGCCTAGCTATTAAAAACACACTGACCACTACTAGCCTAGCTATTAAAAACACACTGACCACTGCTAGCCTAGCTATTAAAAACACACTGACCACTGCTAGCCTAGCTATTAAAAACACACTGACCACTACTAGCCTAGCTATTAAAAACACACTGACCACTACTAGCCTAGCTATTAAAAACACACTGACCACTGCTAGCCTAGCTATTAAAACCACACTGACCACTGCTAGCCTAGCTATTAAAAACACACTGACCACTACTAGCCTAGCTATTAAAAACACACTGACCACTACTAGCCTAGCTATTAAAAACACACTGACCACTACTAGCCTAGCTATTAAAAACACACTGACCACTACTAGCCTAGCTATTAAAACCAGACTGACCACTGCTAGCCTAGCTATTAAAAACACACTAACCACTACTAGCCTAGCTATTAAAACCAGACTGACCACTGCTAGCCTAGCTATTAAAACCAGACTGACCACTGCTAGCCTAGCTATTAAAACCAGACTGACCACTGCTAGCCTAGCTATTAAAAACACACTGACCACTACTAGCCTAGCTATTAAAACCAGACTGACCACTGCTAGCCTAGCTATTAAAACCAGACTGACCACTGCTAGCCTAGCTATTAAAACCAGACTGACCACTGCTAGCCTAGCTATTAAAAACACACTGTCCACTACTAGCCTAGCTATTAAAACCAGACTGACCACTGCTAGCCTAGCTATTAAAAACACACTGACCACTACTAGCCTAGCTATTAAAACCAGACTGACCACTGCTAGCCTAGCTATTAAAAACACACTGACCACTACTAGCCTAGCTATTAAAACCAGACTGACCACTGCTAGCCTAGCTATTAAAACCAGACTGACCACTGCTAGCCTAGCTATTAAAACCAGACTGACCACTGCTAGCCTAGCTATTAAAACCAGACTGACCACTGCTAGCCTAGCTATTAAAACCAGACTGACCACTACTAGCCTAGCTATTAAAAACACACTGACCACTACTAGCCTAGCTATTAAAAACACACTGACCACTACTAGCCTAGCTATTAAAACACACTGACCACTACTAGCCTAGCTATTAAAACCAGACTGACCACTGCTAGCCTAGCTATTAAAAACACACTGACCACTACTAGCCTAGCTATTAAAACCAGACTGACCACTGCTAGCCTAGCTATTAAAAACACACTGACCACTACTAGCCTAGCTATTAAAACCAGACTGACCACTGCTAGCCTAGCTATTAAAACCAGACTGACCACTGCTAGCCTAGCTGTTAAAAACCAGACTGACCACTGCTAGCCTAGCTATTAAAACTAGACTGACCACTACTAGCCTAGCTATTAAAACCAGACTGACCACTGCTAGCCTAGCTATTAAAACCAGACTGACCACTGCTAGCCTAGCTATTAAAACCAGACTGACCACTGCTAGCCTAGCTATTAAAACCAGACTGACCACTGCTAGCCTAGCTATTAAAACCAGACTGACCACTGCTAGCCTAGCTATTAAAAACCAGACTGACCACTGCTAGCCTAGCTATTAAAAACACACTGACCACTACTAGCCTAGCTATTAAAACCAGACTGACCACTACTAGCCTAGCTATTAAAACCAGACTGACCACTACTAGCCTAGCTATTAAAACCAGACTGACCACTGCTAGCCTAGCTATTAAAAACCAGACTGACCACTGCGCTCATGTTCCGCTTCACTTCACGAGGCTAGCAAATTGCAAGGACGGATAATATTGTGGATTTTTCTGTTCGTAGAACAAACCTGCACACTCGTGTATGCTCCTCCCTTACTTTTCTTACTAGAACGATGGTTCGACCCACAATGGGTCTTCTTTGGAATCTTCATCTTCTAAAACTTCAGTGGTGTGATGTATGTGTGTGTAATTTGGTCCCATATTTTGTACTTCTGAGTACTAGTAACTCTTGACTAGCCTGCATGCAGTGACGGTGGTTAAGTAGTGCATGACCCGACCCTCTGTTACAAAATACCTCCCCTAAGTTGAAACAAAACAACAATTTGATGACAGCTCCATTAATTTGGAATCATTCCCTGTTTGTTGAAGTAAAAGATGTTGGTTGAAAGATTTGTGTTGTGGGTCTTTTCTCGCTCATGTCCATTTTTTAGTGTCAAAGTTGCGTCAATTCAAATCTGGTATTAGGAACAAAAGAGGTCAACACGACTTCTAAGATATACTAGTTATTTTAATTAATGCAAAAACCTTCAATGGTAAATATGATGTTTCGTATATACGGGCTCTTTGAATACCTCGCAGGGCACTTCAGATAACTAATCCATTGTTCTAGGTTCTTGCTCAAATACTCTGACAGAGAGAGTTTCCCACCTCTCTGCTGGCCAATCAGAGCAGAGACTTGAGCATGGTTTAGACTTACTCAGCCTATCCGTTGGCGCACCCCTGTTGCCAGGCACAAGTCCATATCATAACAACCTGTCATAGTGAGAAGAGCCAGCTCCCTTAGACACCATTCCTACGTCCAAGGAAGGTTCACAGATCACAAAGAACCAGTATATTCCAGTATCTGGAGACACAAATCCTTATCTCATTTTACCCCCTAAAACAGCTCTTCACAACAATCACAGCCTGCCAGGTGACACAACCTACATTAGCCCAGTCAAGAATGCATTCTTTCTAAGTTAGTCATCCCATCAATTAGGATAATAATAAATCTCTCACAATCCCCCTTTTCACACCTACTAAGGTGTGATTCAAAAAATAAGAAAACACAGGGTGTCATTCATTATAATACAATACAAACAAAAAATCACACTTTTATTAATAGGCTATGATGATACTAAAAAATAAAAACCCTCAGTCCATCTACACCCAACTTGCAAATTGTTACCAGTCACCAAGGAACTTCAAACCATGAAACACAGGATTAATAGAACACAAAACATAAGACTATTAAAACATAAAACACAAATAGAGAAGTATATTTTGGCCCCCTTTAGACACCCTCTAGTGTCACTCCACCAAGCCTGGTAGGTCATATCCTCCATTCCTAGGTTGGAGTCCAGGATTGGGCCGTATCTCACCATCTGTTGGGAAACCACCTTCCCCATCTCCTTTCTCACCAAACCTCAGACACAGGAAATAAGACAACATCCACAAAGAACAAGTATACCCATAGAAGCTATAACTTCACCCAGAATAGTTACAACAATAGTTTTCCATTTACCAAATATGTTATCAAACCAACCGTTTATGGAGCTATCAATACCAGAGTTCTCAGCCAGTTCGTTCGTCAGCGTAGTTACTCCCCTGAAGCTCTTTTGTCACGGACCCGTCCGGTGCTATGTTGTTTGAGGATGAAAATACAGCACATATATCCAAACAGAACACAAACTCCGCCCCGCTCAGCCAAAAGCATATCTAAAGCTATTCTATTCTGCCATGTCATTAAGCTAGTTGCCGCTGTCTGCTCAGCTAATCCCTTTAATGCATCACGAGTGTGGTTTATAAATCTTTGCTGGTTATAGTAAATATAATTCATCCAATCTACGTTTTTATTAATTGTTGACCACCAAAAAAGACTTGATTCAAACTCAACTGCGATCTGATTCCTAGCTTTGAATTGTTCTGGAACCCCTCGAGGTACTCCTATCCCATCAAAGGATCCTTTCATCAAAGGATCCCGGGAGGAGGTCCCACTTTCTACGTGACAACTCACCAGTCTCTGACACGTTTGATTATTTGCGTATGTAGGTGAATTCACAATCAGTTATCACCACACAACCATCAGATGTCAGCACGGGCCTGGTTTTGGTTCCTAAAATCCTCTGGCTGCAACAAAGAGGAGAGATTAGTCATGGTCTCTTTTAGTTGTGATATTCTCTGTGTAGGAGCAGGAGCTAAAATGCCCTACTCTGTATCCTATCTTACTAGTCCTAGAAAAACAATTAGAATCCCCTGAGACTTCAAACGTAGGCAACCTAGGTCGGAATGACTTTGTTATCGGGGGATACAGATAGTTCAAGTTACTACAAGACTCTTTCACCACATTCCCAGGTGGCTTGCATGGAGGATAAACCTGTTTTTGCGTACTTCAGACTTTCAGACAGTACCTACCCTTCTATGGGTCGCACTGCCATTTCTGGTAATTCCCTACTTTCACAATACTACACCTGTCCCTAAACTGTGTATGGAGATTTACATATCCCCCCCCCCCCCCCCGCTCGGTATGAGCAACTACATAATCCCAGGATGTACATGGTGACATACATATGGTGATGTCCTCCCCTAAAGTCCCTAGTACTTCCCCTTTCCCTACGTCTAGCTGTCTCCTATGCCTTCGTAGACTGTGCTCAGGTATTATTTTATCAACTTGTGTTAGGTTAACTACTACTTCTGGCTGATCAGGAGGGTTTGAGTGTGTTAGGAATATGGCCCCCACAATCAGACAGCTACCTACCGTCAGGAGACCTGTGAATCCCCACCCTCGCCCTGAGAACATGTCAGACGCTAACCCATTGCTTCACCTTCTACCGAACTCACACAGGGATGATCAGACAGGGTAAGGGAATCTTCGTTAAGGAGCCAACCCCCGAGCCCTAATGGTGATCGGTTCTTTCTCCTAACTCTGTGTTTGTTCTTCAGGTGTAACTGGGTTTACCTTTTTGCAGTGTGTGACATGCACCCAGGTGGATCTAATAGGACTTGATAGGGCCCTTCCCAACAGGCCTGCTTCCAGTTTTTCTTCTTTTAGGGACTGGATCCACACCCAGTCTCCTGGTGAGATAGAGTAGGTCACCTTCTCCTTTAGTTCACCTGTGGGGCACAAAACCTCTGACATACAGGTGTGGTTAATAAACTATCTTCACACATACATGTTGAGCTCTCAATTACTTTTTTTTTATTTTTTTTTAGTATTTTTTTATTTAATCCTATCATTATTATTTAATCCTATCACTCCCCCTTTTTGACACATGATTTGCCCATGTGTCAATATTACCACCTTCCTAAACCATCCCTTAGGTAATTTATCATCCAATTGCCATGCCTTTCATTTTTGAGATTGTCTTTTGCTTCTTTATTGCTCCTCCCACTTCCTTTGTCTTTTATGGCAGCTAAATTCACCTTTCATCCAGTTCAGAATCAATTAGTACTCCAATCTTCAATCTCTTATCTTGTAAAAACACTCATGTTTAGTTCAAACTCTGTTCTACCCAGGCTCTCCCGGGCTTGACCTGAAGACTGATTGTTGGACATGACAAGTCTATATTTAGGTCACCTAAGTCTTCTGTCTAGCAACAAAGAATAAAAATCTCTATGTTCATGATTAACCCAGTTATATCTAATAGCCCACCAAAAAACCTCATCATCTTTAAATCACGACCAATGTCATATCCCTCTTTACTCTCTACCATTTGGATAACATCCCTGATGTATATCTGCCTCCTTAGAGTTCCAAATTACTTTACCATGGGCTACCATTGCCTTCCCATAGATAAGATCACTTAATTTACCCGTATGCAGTACATAATGGAGTACATAAGCTTTACAGCAGTTTATCATTACCAAAAAGCTCATCATTTGTTTTTTGTTTTAACGGTTTTGGTGCTTCAAGTATAGCAGTTTTCCTGGATGAGTTTAACATTCGCCCCTCCTGAGTTATAGTGTGTCCTAGGTAAATGACCTCGCTCTGCCAAAGTTTAAGTTTCTTTTTGCTCACTTTGTGTCCCTGTTCTGCCAGGAAGGTTAACAATTGGATTGTATCCCTCTTACATCCCTCCTGAGTGGGATTAGCCAATAGAATATCATCTACATAAACTAACATTTGGCTTCCTTCCCTAGGTTCAAACTTTCCCAAATTCCTAGTTATAGCCTGGGCTAAGATTGTAAGACTTTCCGAGTAGCCTTGAGGCATCCTAGCGTAAGTCCATTTCCGTCCCTGAAAAGTAAAGCCAAACCACCCCTGACTATCCGGATGAACTGGGATACTAAAAAAAGCATTAGCTAAATCTATCACTGTAAAATAGGAGTTCTCTGGTTTCAATTGGTTCAGCAATGTATGTGGATCTGGTACACATGGAACTCTGGGAATTATATTTCTATTAACCCCCTGCAAGTCCATGACCATCCTCCAGTCGGCACTAGGTGCCGCCTTTTTAACAGGAAATACTGGAGAGTTGCATTGTGCCTCATCTCCAGGAATTATCACCCCTCCCTTAAGTAAATGCTGAAATGTAGGTGTTATCCCTTTTATTGCTTCTGGTTTCATAGGGTATTGCTTTTGTTATGGTCTATTATCGGATCGAGGAATCACTTGTACTGGAGCTACCCCCTTAATTAGTCCTACATCTGCTGTCCTTGTGACCATAATTTGAACGGAATTGCTGCTAACTCAGCCTCCTGTTCCTGAGTTAAGAAAATCTCTTCCTGTCATCCGTTAAACTTATCTCCAGGTGGACCCCGGGCAGGGTTTTTGCTCTCCAATTTAACTTTCTTCTATATCTCCCAGTGGAGTGGCCATACTGATCCCCATTTGGTGTATTCTGCCAGTCAGTAATGTTTTTCCCCTGTTTTATCCATTTACCTAGTGATAACCATTCCTCCGAATGTTCTTTCACTAGGGCAACATGGGGGCTCCACCTTTCTCTGTACAGCCTCTGGCTCTGTGAACCCATTTTAACCCAATTTGAAAAACAACAATCACAAACAGCCAGCCTCACTTAATTTGGTAGCTCATTTTTATGACCTAAATACTGCCTAACTGAGATGAGCTAATCTCTTTCTCCTGGTTATAATCTAAAGATGGTAGTATACACAAAACATGATACAGATATCCCCAGTCTTAACCCATCAATAATTGTTTGTATCAATCTAATTCCTCATAACTAATCCATTAAACCACTCAAAATTCCTCGAGTATACAATGATTATTTAATTGATTACCCTAACTCTGCTACATGTGATCTCATCTCAAATGATCCATTATCAATTATTTGTTCAACCCCCTAGGAATATCTGTCTCCCCTTCTATTGTTCCTGTCCCCACTGTTTCACCAATCCAGAACCCACCACAGGCTGGCGCTATTTCCCCAGCACAACAGCCAATGCATACTTGCATCCTAACCAAAATAAATTATAGTTCTAAAATTGTCCAACTATTTTGTATTTTCCCGCTAACCCGTTTCAGTTCGCTATTCAATTTCTTTAACCGTTCTCTCTGATTAGGCCCTAATTAATAAAACAAATACTTGCTATCGTTGATAAGCATACATTTAATGATGTTCCTACCATCTGAACTGTACTGTCTCTCACCCTCCCCTTGCTCCTTCGGGGAAAGCGCATGGTAACCTTATAACATATTTTCATAGACCTTTCTAGTATACTTATATTTAAGCTATCTAATTCAACCTTTCACATTTCTCAATCCACATAGTAATCTAGGTATATAGCCCCACTGCGAAAGCTTTGTCTACTGTCCCTACCTGTGTTCGAACCAGGGACCTTTAGATACATCGCCAGTCACTCCACACCATCTACGATTCTCTCAAAGTAAATACTTTCACGTCGCACATTCAGCCACGTCATCACCCCCGTCTAGCCAGCCCTTCCGTCTCAAACACCCTAGTAGCAAAAATGAAACACACTCTCTAACAGCGTTCTGCATTTACCTCTATCATCGGGTTTAAGAACTAACGTAACAACATTAACCATTCTCTATTGCTGTAGTAACGTCTTGTTTGGTTCAGTTTATTGAGTGTCCATAATACTATAATAATACATAATCGAATTCCCCTCATGCATACAGATTTCACCTTATGCCATTGAAATGCCAAATAAACCATAATAGTTCAATGGAGCCCCCTATTGGCTCTCCCCTACCTATACATTACTTCCATAACCACATTAGTTATGGTCCGATTAGCCATTAAACCTTATCACATGATCAAACAACGCCACAACCTTAAACTCATATGGGGCGGCAGGCAGCTTAGTGACCAATAGCGCCGCGCCAACAACCGAGAGGTCACCGGTTACAATCCCCGAGCCAACCAGGCGAAAAATCTGCCGATGTGCCCTCGAGCAAGGCACTCAACCCCAATTGCTCCCATAAATCGTTCTGGACAAGAGCGTCTGCCAAATTACAAAAAATGCAAATGTAAAAATTCTCTACTTTCTCACCCATGACGCACGTCTATGCTCGGGTGAGCAAGTTTAGAACATTCTCTCGTCAGATACCCACATGCGTTCCCAGCCAACTCCCAGTCTTTCCTGGCTCCAAAAGCCACACTTTCGCTCTCTCCAGCCCCTCCCCTCGCAACTCTACTTCTTTCCTGTTCAGGGGGAACAGGCTTTTTGAGGAGCTGTGAGGAGCTGTTTCTCGTTTTAGCGCGTTTCCAATATTCTGCCGTTATTCAAAGTACTTTAGTCTATTTATTTAAATCAAACAATTCCCACCTAATTAGTTAAAGTTGGTGCACGTTTATTTCAGCCTTAATTATTTGAAAGCAGTATTCTTACAGTGCCACACATCAAATGGTAAATCAAAACAAATAATCCAAAGTGTTTCAATTATTTAACCAATGATTGATACGTCAAATTAAACGCCACACATCAAATGGTAAATCGAACGAATAAACCCAAGTGTTTCAATTATTTAACCAATGGTTGTTATATCAAATCAAGCGCCACACCATATCACTTCAATTTACTTATTTAAAACCAGTACTATGCTATGTCAAACATCAAATGTTATATTTCAAATATATCAGTTCAAACGTTTTAGTTCAGTCACACTCATTCATCACTTTTCATTTCATGTTTTCGATTGTCACTGACGGGTTATATGGTTTGAGTAACCACAAATCCAACATTTATTCCCAAATTATACCGTTTGGACAGCCACAGACGTCTTTTGATTCCTAATTTGTTTTCTATCAAGGTATACAGGTTTATCATTCACACTCTCATGCATACGACAACACTCGCACTGTCTAACTTTTTATAGTACCTCCTATGGGTGTCTTTTGTTAACTGTGTAATGGTAAAAAAGAAACAAACATAGCTTTCTGAAGCAAGAATTTGCTAGGACTGTCTGGGAATGAATGAATGAATAACATTTTATTTTCGTGTCAAATCGCCAGTTGGCAACCCATCCCTTATGGGATTAATTGACACAAACAAACATTACAATAATTCACTGTGATAATTCATTAATAATTATTCCTGTGTTTTGTGCAGTGCGCACCGCATAAAGAGTGAAAAATAAATCTATACATAACAGCAAAAGTTATCCAAGCAATAATTATAACCCTAGAGCTGTAAAAAAAAAAAATACAAATACAGAAACATTCAACGAAATGCATTTGAACCCAGCCTGGCACAAAGAGAAGTGGTTTGAGTGGGGAGGGGAAAACTGAAAACGAGCTGTTATTGGCAGAGGTTTGGAACTCTTTGTTATTGGTCTATTAACTCATTAACAGCCTGGTGACGTCAACAGGTAGCCTCGTACGAACCATCCTGATCTCACGAGTTTAAACATTCCATGTAGCGAAACAGAATATTAGATTTGATCGAATATACGTTTTGTAATGCTTAGGTTGTTACAGATGTACTGAAATAATTGGACGCACGTGGCATTCCAGCAACTTTGAGAAAAGCGATTTTATATCAGAGTTGTGTCTGTGGTTCACACGCCTATCTGCCACTTGACCTCACCTCCTCCCACTTGATCTCGCCTCCTCCCGCCTGCCGTCAGCCTTTGTGGACGTGTATGTCTTGCCTATGGTTCTATTTGAGTCCTTTTTCCTCATGTGTGCTTTATTTTTGAATTGATTTACTTAGAGAAGTGCTTTAATATGTATTTATTCCTCTGCTGTGTTTTAGTTAACATCTTATTTCAGTGACTTCCGTTCCTTTGAAAAAGGGTGTCAATGTTGCGTCAATTCAAATCTGGTATCAGGAACAAAAGAGGTCAACACGACTTCTAAGGTATACTAGTTATTTTAATTAATGCAAAAACCTTCAATGGTAAATATGATGTTTCGTATATACGGGTTCTCTGATATGCCTCGCAGGACATTCCAGACAACTAACACATTGCTCCAGAAAACAATACCCAAATACTAGACAGAGGAAGTTTCCCACTTCTCTGCTGGCCAATTAGAGTAAAGACTTGAGCGTGGTTTAAACTTTCTCAGCCAATCCGTTGATGCAGTGGTTGCTCTCATCTCCTCGGCGCCATTTGTTACACACATAATCCAGGCACAAGATTATCATAACAACCTATCATAGTGAGAAGAGCCAGCTCCCTTAGACATCATTCCCATGTCAAAGGAAGACTCATAAATCACAATGAACTATTATAGTCTAGCATTTGAAGACACAATCCTTATCTTCTCTTCACATCAATCACAGCCTTCCAGGTGTCACAGCCTACATTAGCCCAGTCAAGACTGCATTCTTTCTAAGTTAGTCATCCCATTAGTTTAGAAAAATAATAAATCCCCAATAGTCCCCCTTTTCACACCTCATAAGGTGTGATTCAAAAAACAAGAAAATACTGATTGTCATTCATTATTAATACAATACAAACAAAAAATCACACTTTTATTAATAGGCCATAATGTTACTAAAAATGCAAACCCTCAGTTCATCTACACCCCACTTGCAAATTGTTACCAGTCACCAAAGAACTTCAAACCATCACATAAGAAAAGACAAACATTCACATGGTTAACTTGATTAATAAAGCATAAAACACAGGATTAATAGAACACAAAACATAAGACTATTAAAACATAAAACACAAACAGAGAAGTATATTTTGGCCCCCTTTAGACACCCTCTAGTGTCACTCCACCAAGCCTGGTAGGTCATATCCTCCATTCCTAGGTTGGAATCCAGGATTGGGCCTTATCTCACCATCTGTGGGAAATCACCTTCTCCATCTCCTTTCTCACCAAACCTCAGACACAGGAAATAAGACAACATCCACAAAGAACAAGTATACCCATATAAGCTATAACTTCACCCAGAATAGTTACAACAATAGTTTTCCATTTACCAAATATGTTATCAAACCAACCGTTTATGGAGCTATCAATATCAGATCTCTCAGCCAGTTTGTTTGTCAGCGTAGTTACTCCCATGAAGCTCTTTTGTCACTGACCCGTCCGGTGCTATATTGTTTGAGGATGAAAATACAGCACATAGATCCAAACAGAACACAAACTCCGCCCCTCTCAGCCAAAAGCATATCTAACGCTATTCTATTCTGCTTTGTCATTAAGATAGTTGCCGCTGTCTGCTCATCTAATCCCTTTATTGCATCACAAGTGTGGTTTATAAATCTTTACTGGTTATAGTAAATATAATTTATCCAATCTAAGTTTTTATTAATTGTTGACCAACAAAAAATACTTGATTCAAACTCAACTCTGATTCCTAGCTTTGAATTGTTCTGGAACCTCTCGAGGTACTCCTATCCCATCACAGGATCCTTTCCTCAAAAGATCCCAGGAGGAGGTCCTACTTTCTATTTGACAACTCACCAGTCTCTGACACATTTGATTGTTTACATATGTAGTTGAGTTCACAATCAGTTATCACCACACAACCATCAGATGTCAGCACAGGCCTGGTTTTGGGTCCTACAATCCTCTGTCTGCAACAAATAGGAGAGATTAGTCATGTTCTCTTTCAGTTGTGATATTCTCTGTGTAGGAGCAGAGCTAAGATGCCCTACTCTGTATCCTATCTTACTAGTCCTAGAAAAACGATTAGAATCCCCTGAGACTTCAAACGTAGGCAACCTAGGTCGGAATGAGTTTGTTATCGGGGGATACTGATAGTTCAAGTTACTACAAGACTCTTTCACCACATTCCCAGGTGGTTTGCATGGGGATAAACCTGTTTTTGCGTACTTCCGACTTTCAGACAGTACCTACCCTTCTATGGGTCGCACTGCCATTTCTGGTAATTCCCTACCCTCACAACACTACACCTGTCCCCAAACTGTGTATGGAGATTTACATATCCCCCACGCTCTCGATATGAGCAACTACATAGTCCCAGGATGTACACGGCGACACACATATAGTGATGTCCTCCCCTAAAGTCCCTAATCTTCCCCTTTCCCTACGTCTAGCTGTCTCCTATGCCTTCATAGACTATGCTCAGGTATCATTTTATCAACTTGTTTTAGGTTAACTACTACTTTCGGCTGATCAGAAGGGTTTGAGTGTGTTAGGAATATGGCCCCCACAATCAGACAGCTACCTACCGTCAGGAGACCTGTGAATCCCCACCCTTGCCCTGAGAACATGTCAGACGCCAACCCATTACTTCACCTTCTACCAAACTCACACAGGGATGATCAGACAGGGTAAGGGAATCTTCGTTAAGGAGCCAACCCCCGAGCCCTAATGGTGATCGGATCTTTCTCCTAACTCTGTGTTTGTTCATCAGGTGTAACTGGGTTTACCTTTTTGCAGTGTGTGACATGCACCCAGATTGATCTAATAGGACTTGATAGGGCCCTTCCCAACAGGCCTGCTTCCAGTTTTTCTTCTTTTAGGGACTGGATCCACACCCAGTCTCCTGGTGTGATAGAGTGGGTCACCTTCTCCTTTAGTTCACCTGTGGGGCACAAAACCTCTGACATACGGGTGTGGTTAATAAACTATCTTCACACATACATGTTGAGCTCTCAATTTCTATTGTTGTTTTTTTTTTTTTTTTTTTTATCCTATCATTATTATTTAATCCTATCACTCCCCCTTTTTGACACATGATTTGCCCATGTGTCAATATTACCACCTTTCTAAACCATTTCTTATGTAATTTATCATCCTATTGCCATGCCTTTCATTTTTTGATTATCTTTTGCTCCTTTATTGCTCCTCCCACTTCCTTTGTCTTTTATGGAAGCTAAATTCAACTTTCATCCAGTTCAGAATCAATTAGTAATCCAATCAATCAATCTCTTATCTTATAAAAACACTTATGTTTAGTTCAAACTCTGTTCTACCCAGGCTCTCCCGGGCTTGACCTGAAGACTAATTGTTGGACATGACAAGTCTATTTCTTAAGTCACCTAAGTCTTCTGTCTAGCAACAAAGAATAAAATCTCTATGTTCATGATTAACCCAGTTATATCTAATAGCCCACCAAAAAACCTCATCATCTTTAATTCACTACCAATGTCATATCCCTCGTTACTCTCTACCATTTGGATAACATCCCTGATGTTTGTATGTCTCCTTAGAGTTCCAAATTACTTTACCATGGGCTACCATTGCCTTCCCATAGATAAGATCACTTAATTTACCCGTATGCAGTACATAATGGAGTACGCAAACTTTACAGCACTTTATCATTACCAATAAGCTCATCATTTGTTTTTTGTTTTAACGGTTTTGGCGCTCCAAATATAGCAGTTTTTATGGATGAGTTTAACATTCTCCCCTCCTGTGTTATAGTGTGTCCTAGGTAAATGACCTCGATCTACCAAAGTTTAAGTTTCTTTCTGCTCACTTTGTGTCCCTGTTCTTCCAGGAAGGTTAACAATTGGATTGTATCCCTCTTACATCCCTCCTGAGTGGGATTAGCCAATAGAATATCATCTATATAAACTAACATTTGCATCCTTCCCTATGTTCAAACTTTCCCAAATTTTTAGTTATAGTCTGGGCAAAGATTGTAAGACTTTCCGAGTAGCCTTGAGGCATCCTAGCCTAAGTCCATTTCCTTCCCTGAAAAGTAAAGCCAAACCACCCCTAACTATCTGGATGAACTTGGATGCTAAAGAAAGCATTAGCTAAATCTATCACTGTAAAATAGGAGTTATCTGGTTTCAATTGGTTCATCAATGTATGTGGATTTTGTACACATGGAACTCTGGGAATGATATTTCTATTAAACTAACTGTATGTCCATGACCATCCTCCAGTCGGCGCTAGGTGCCTCCTTTCTAACATGAAATATTGGAGAGTTTCATTGTACCACATCTCCAGGAATTATCACCCCTCCCTTAAGTAAATTCTCAAATGTAGGCGTTATCCCTTTTATTGCTTCTGGTTTCATAGTATATTGCTTTTGGTATGGTCTATTATCGGATCGAGGAATCACTTGTACTGGAGCTACCCCCTTTATTAGTCCTACATCTGTTGTCCTTGTGACCATAATTTGAACAGAATTGCTGCTAACTCACCCTCCTGTTCCTGAGTTAAGAAAATCTCTTCCTGTCATCCGTTAAAACTTATCTCCAGATGGACACTGGGCTGGGTTTTTGCTCTCCCATTCAACTTTATTCTATATCTCCCAGTGGAGTGGCCATACTGATCCCCATTTGGTGTATCCTGCCAGTCAGTAATGTTCTTCCCTTGTTTTATATATTTACCTAGTGATAAACATTCCTCTGAATGTTCTTTCACTAGGACAACATGGGGGCTCCACCTTTCTCTGTACAGCCTCTGGCTCTGTGAACCCATTTTAACCCAATTTGAAAAAACAACAATCACAAATAGCCAGGCCTCACTCAATTTGATAGCTCACTTTTATGACCTAAATTCTGCCTAACTGAGATGAGCTAATCTCTTTCTCCTAGTTATGTTCTAAATATGGTAGTACACACAAAACATGATAGATATTCCCAGTCTTAACCCATCAATTATTGTTTGTATCATTCTAATTCCTCCTAACTAATCCATTAAACCACTCAAAATTCCTCGAGTATACTATGATTATTTAATTGATTACCCTAACTCTGCTACATGTGATCTCATCTCAAATGATCCATTTATCAATTATTTATTCAACCCCCTAGGAAAACCTGTCTTCCCTTCCATTGTTCCTGTCCTCCCTGTATATGTCATATTTGAGTTTTTAGCCAATACAATCACAGTTACATCAAATGTTCCCTCATTTAATGGTATTTTCTTCCTAATATAACTTCCCTAAATGAGATTAAATCCCCTGCCTTCCTCTACTATCCTTATATCATTACTGGATCAATGATAATAACCGTAACAACTATCAACAACAATTGTAATAACTATTTCACATTAAATTGTGTCTTTTTTTTTTCTGATTATGCTACAATTGTAGCCTATTCTATCACCCCAGTCCAAAATATAAGTTTATGTAACAAATCCATAACCCACCACAGGCTGGCGCCATTCCCCAGCACAACAGCCAATGCATACTTTCATCCTAACCAAAATAAATTATCGTTCTATAATGGTCCATCTATCTTGTATTTCCCCGCTAACCCATTTCAGTTCGCTATTCAATGTATTTAACTGTTCTCTCTGATTATGCCCTAATTAATAAAACAAATACTTGCTATCGTTGGTAACATATTTTCATAGACTTTTCTAGAATACTTCTATTTAAACTATCTAATTCTATCTTTCACATTTCTCAATCCACATAGTAATTTAGGTATATAGCCCCATTGCGAAAGCTTTGTCTACTGTCCCTACCTGTGTTCGAACCAGGGACATCGCCAGTCACTTCACACCATCCGCGATGCTCTCAAAGTAACTACTTCCAGTTCATAGAGCAAGTGACGTCACCAAATGAAAATCGCAGTAGCTTTCACCTCAGCAAAAAACTATCTCTCTCTTTGATTCCCTATTGTATAATTTAGTTTTTCTATTTACCCCCTAAACACGCTCGCTACAAATAGTCCATTCAACATTACCAACCCAAATACTCATCGTACCCATTCAATCAACACACCAGCCGTGGAATTTACACTCATAAATGCAGATTGTTACTCCATGCCTTGAAATGATAAATAGATTTCCACCAATAGTACATTTAATGATCTCATCTTACACTCTGACACAAAATGAAGTTCCCTCACTGTACTACGTTAGCTCTACCATGATAATTAGTTCAATTTAACCCTCTATTTGTTTTGTACTATATTATACATTACGTCTAAAACAACATTACTTATGGTCAGTTTATTCCGCCATCATATTATCCAACAACGCCACAATCTTAAACTCATATGGGGCGGCTGGCAGTTTAGTGACCAATAGCGCCGCGCCAACAACCGAGAGGTCGCCGGTTCCAATCCCCGAGCCGACCAGGCGAAAAATCTGCCGATGTGCCCTCGAGCAAGGCACTCAACCCCAATTGTTCCCATAAATCGCTCTAGACAAGAGCGTCTGCCAAATTACCAAAAACGCACATGTAAATATTCTCTACTTTCTCACCCAACGCACGTCTACGCTCGGTGAGCAAGTTTAGAACACTCTCTCGCCAGATACCCACATGCGTTCCCAGCCATCTCTCAGTCTTTTCATGGCTCCAAAAGCCACACTTTCGCTCTCTCCAGCCCCTCCCCTCGCAACTCTACCTTTTTGAGGAGCTGTGAGGAGCTGCTTCTCGTCCCAGCGCGCCTCCAATATTCCGCCGTTACTCAAAGTACTCCAGTCTATTTATTTAAATCAAATAATTCCCACCTAATTAGTTAAAGTTGGTGCACGTTTATAACCCGAATCATTTCGCTCTAATTGTTTAACCAGTATTTTGCACGGTCAAACATCAAACGTTAAATCAAATAATAAACCAAATAGCCCAAACCAAGCACATAAACCAGTATTATTCTACGTCAAACATCAAACCTCAAATCAAATACTAAACCGAATTGTTTCGACACAACTATTCAAAAGCAGTATTATGCTTTTTCAAACACCAAACGTTATATTTCAAATATCAGTTCAAACGTTTTAATTCAGTCACACAATTAATCACTTTAGCTTTATGTTCCCAATTGTTTTTAACGGGTTATATGGTTTAAGCAACCACAAATCCAACAGTTATTCCCAAATTATACCGTTTGGACAGCCACAGACGTCTTATGATTCCCAATTTGTTTTCTATCAAGATATACAGGTTTATCATTCACACTTTCATGCATACGACAACACTCGCACTGTTTAACTTTCTATAGTACCTCCTATGGGTGTCTTTTGTTAACGTTTGCACAATTTAAACCTTATTTCCTATTTGTAATTCTCATTATTTACTGTTTTAAAATATTCTTTGTATTCACAGCCAAAAATGGTACACAGTTAAGCGTAGTATACAGTTATCACCCAGCAAAAATAGTGCACAGTTATCGCCCTCACTCACAATACACAGTCATAATCCTATCATACAGTCAAATATGTCACACAGTCATCAATTACACCCATGTTCCACACACAATCTATTTGGGCACACAGCCTCTTCTATTTTATTCAAAACACTGTGCTGAACCTAGCCGCAACCCTTAGTTACGGACCTTGCCAGTCACCAGTATTATCTAAAATTTCCCGAACCTTAGCCGTATCCTTGTATTTACGGACCTTGCCGGTGTAATTCTTCGAACCTAGTCGTACTGTCGTAGTTACGAACCTTGTCGATAGCAATTACTTAAGCCAATTATTCCCTGTATCTTCGAACCTAGCCGTACCCTCCGCAGTTACGGACCTTGCCGATAGATGTCAGTATTTTCTCCGAACCTAGCCGTACCCTTGTAGTTACGGACCTTGCCGATAGAACAAATACTCTCTGGTACCATGGTTTTTTAAACATCACATTTAGCAAAGGTTTGCATGTCACAATATTGTGCTTGTCTACTCATAATAGTTTCATAATTTAGTTCACTTACATCAGACAGTTGTTTCACAAAATTAATTTGAATAAAGCCAATTTGCAGATTTTCAGTTATTTAACAATAGGCATCTGCTTACCTTTAATTTTGTCCGGACTTTTTGTGAAACACAGTCCAATGAAAGAGATGACCAATGGGCCAGAAAGTATCCAGCGAAGTCCCTTCTACCAGACCGCGTCGGGGTCACCAATTGTCAATGTTGCGTCAATTCAAATCTGGTATCAGGAACAAAAGAGGTCAACACGACTTCTAAGGTATACTAGTTATTTTAATTAATGCAAAAACCTTCAATGGTAAATATGATGTTTCGTATATACGGGTTCTCTGATATGCCTCGCAGGACATTCCAGACAACTAACACATTGCTCCAGAAAACAATACCCAAATACTAGACAGAGGAAGTTTCCCACTTCTCTGCTGGCCAATTAGAGTAAAGACTTGAGCGTGGTTTAAACTTTCTCAGCCAATCCGTTGATGCAGTGGTTGCTCTCATCTCCTCGGCGCCATTTGTTACACACATAATCCAGGCACAAGATTATCATAACAACCTATCATAGTGAGAAGAGCCAGCTCCCTTAGACATCATTCCCATGTCAAAGGAAGACTCATAAATCACAATGAACTATTATAGTCTAGCATTTGAAGACACAATCCTTATCTTCTCTTCACATCAATCACAGCCTTCCAGGTGTCACAGCCTACATTAGCCCAGTCAAGACTGCATTCTTTCTAAGTTAGTCATCCCATTAGTTTAGAAAAATAATAAATCCCCAATAAGGGGTAACCCCTTTTTGAGTGCTTGTCACGTTGTGTGAATTAGGGAATGAGTGTGTTAATTAGGGACTTCCCAGTAAATCGAACATGATTGTGTTCATGTCCTTTTAGAAGTCTGAACAATTCTTCAACCAGTACTACTTGAACTTGCTAACGTTGTTGATAAGTTAGTTAGCTAGCTTGCTTAACATTGACAATATGGTCAAACTAGCGACATTATCCACATTAAGTTTGTAATTGTCAAGCAGACATATCTTTTGGTGAAAATGTCAACGCCCATAACAGTTTCTTGGAGTCCGACTTGGACGGTCGTGAAAGTGAAACTTCCCAGTCGGTCACTCCAAACTACGGATAACTCCGAAAGCACGAACGCCCCATTAATCTGAACGCATATGAGAAATTAAATAATATGCAATTTTGGTCAACTTTAACTGAGGGTTTGTAGACAATGAATGCAACATCGACCATATTGAAACTATCTAAATATTACATTTTAATATTCAATAGAATATTTAAATCAATGAAATATTCAATTTATGCATTACAAATTCAAGTTTATGGAATTTAAATACAATTTCTGTTGGCACTGAAATTACTCCGTATGCGACACCACCCATGCATCAAATGATGGCTGTCAGTAAATCTGTCAAATAAAAATTGGTTAGTGCCTTTTAAAGTAGGCAAAGTCAGTGGTTCCGAAACAGTTCCATTCTGGGGACCACGCAGTCAAAAGCTCTTGACATCTATTAATAGCGGAATGTTTTTAGTATGATATCTTGGCGGTCAATTTTAGCAGTGAATGTAAGAAATTAAAGGCAACCACTAGGCTAGGTAGTGAAAAGTTAAATGACAAACATGATTAGAAGTAGGCCTACAAGCTTATGCCACTTTGTCAAAAAAATAACGCACCGTGTGCGTAATCCATATTTGTACAGGGAAAGTTTCCACCCTTTTCTCAGGAAACGAAAGTACAGTATATCGTGCATTATATCTTCAAACGACTTTCAGTATCAACCAGACGAGTTGACAGCTTGAAGAAGAGTCGACAAAAAGGGAAGACGATGCTTATTGAGTGACTCGAACTAATTACCATGTAAAAGGTGAATGTATATTTTTGTATGTTGTATTTGTCAATATTATTGGGCTTAATATTTCATTGTTTTGTCAAAATTATGTTAAATGGAGTGGCGCAGCAGGTGTTAAAATTACTCGTTGACCATGATCTTACAGGTAAAACTGGTTATCACCGGCACAGCATGACAAAAGCAAAAACAAATCTTGGTTAATGGGACAAGTAAGCTAGTTTGGTCAAGTCCTCTTCTTGATAGAAAAGTGAGAAACTGTTTCTTACAGTTCTGCAGGTAGTTGAAATTAATTCCAAATCACAGTTACCTCAATATTCATTGTAATTCATTTTTGATAGGCTAGAGCGATAGCCTACTTTGAAAAGTCATGAGCCCAACGATAACTTTCGATGAGGCGTTGGCAGATTGAAAGTGAAAGCATACTGATCAGGCTGCTGAATCGTTATATGAATGGTTTGTAATCATGGCGTGTTTATGATCGCAAACAGATCGACTACATCAAGATGAATTGTCCTGAATGTGGGCACCAAGCGGCAGAATCGTCTAAATTCTGCAGTGAATGCGGCTTCAAGTTAACGTTAGCTGCTCAAGTTTGCACCACAGGTAATATATCATTTATCTATATATTTGTTTACTATTTCAAGTATGTGATATATGAATGGCGGCGAATAAAGCTATCATATTTTGATGCTTACACTTAGCCCAAGATGTACTCATAAGGAGCCTACCGTTACTCCTTAAAGTCCAAGGACCTTTTGTTATTTTCGGAGGTAGACTGGATCTGGCAGTTAAAACAACCAAATAGTACCACAGTATGAGTCATAATAACCATTAAACCTAGCGGTCAAACGGGGAAATGGCTCCAATTGTTTTCCACCATTCAATTTTCCCAAGGGGGATTTTAGAAACACCCTAAATAAGGGTTGTGTTTCGTAAAGGTTTACCCTGGTGTGACGTTTTGATAACCGTGTAAATCTCTCTCGGAGAAGGTGATATTTATCAATACATTCGCCTGTATTTACTCCCAACAAATGAAACGCTAATTAGCTGCCAATATGGCTATCATAAAGAACTTCAAATGCCATGATGATCTGGACAAGACTGTCGAATCGAGGTAAAGGTAAGAATCTCTGGATTAACTATCTAATGTTTGCTAAATGTAGTAATGAATAAATTGGCTACATTTCTTTAAATGGACAATTCTGTGAACTGTCTTGGGCAAGTTTTAAATTGACACTACCTGTTAGCAAAGGTGTCAGCTAGAGGTGAGGTGCAGGAGCTTGCAGGGATTTGTAGTCTTGCATAATGTCTACTTTGATGCTAATTAGCATTTTCGAATCTGAAAGTAAATAGAGCCGGATATATTGATAAAAGTCACCTTGTCCGAAAGAGATTTACATAGTTATCAAAACGTCATGCCAGGGTTATCCTACACGAAACATCGCCCTTACTTTAAGTGTTTCCAAAATCCAATATGGGAAAAATGAATGCTCACTGTTTGCATCTGCATTTTTTTCCTACGACAACCGAGAAACTCAGGGCAGGATCAACTAGGTAATTATCGTGTAATGTAATGCACCAACATCCTGGGGTTGAGGATGGACGGAATGAAAGATTTGGGACCAAGGAAATCAGGAAATGTGAACATGTCCAAGTTGTTATGATATTAGAAGTTTGTAGTGTATGACCAGCATTAGGCTATGCATTATAACAGGCTAGACTAACTAGATGTTATGCAACCACACCCTTTTAGTAGGCTCAACCTGGACTCGGGTAGACCTAACATAGTAAAAGTAAATCCGGGAGTTAGTATGATATGTTACGTTTCGTATGGTGTGTATTCATTAATGGATGTCCATCAACCATTTCATATGATATGTTTACGAATTGCAATTCGTACATGTTAAGAATTGCAATTCATGCAATACTTTTACGAATTTTGCAAAACGTATGATATGTTATGAATTCCAATTTGTTGTAGCTAACATTAGCTAGGTGGCTAACGTTAGCTAGGCAAGGGGTTCAGGTTAGGGGTTAAGGTTAGGAGTTGGGTTAGGTTTAGGGGAAGAGTTAGCAAACATGGTAAGTAGTTGCAAAGTAGATAAAAAAGTAGTTGCAAAGTTACTAATTAGCTAAAATGCTAAAGTTGTTCGTGATGAGATTCGAACACGCAACCTTTGGGTTGCTAGACCCTACTAGATTTTGCCTTAATATCCTTCTCCACACCAAACATAACATAACATATATTAATTTGAGTGTCTCAGATTTACTTTTACTATGTTACGTCTAGTCTATGAGACCAGGCTGGTAGGCTAGGTTCATTACTGTTGTGTTTTATTATACTGAACAAAAATATAAAAAGCAACAGGCAACAATTTCAAAGATTTTACTGAGTTATTTGCCCACTGAAGTTGGTTACGACGCCGAACTGCAGTCAGGTCATGACCCTGGTGAGGACGACGAGCACGCAGATGAGCTTCCCTGAGACCGTTTCTGACAGTTTGTGCAGAGATTTTTTTCAGTTGTGCAAACCCACAATTTCATCAGCTGTCCGGGTGGCTGGTCTCAGACGATCCTGCAGGTGAAGAAGCCGGATGTGGAGGTCCTGGGCGGGCGTGGTTACACGTGGCCTGCGGTTTTGAGGCCGGTTGGACGTACTGCCAAATTCTCTAAAACGACGTTGCAGGCGGCTTATGGTAGAGAAATGAACATTAAATTATCTGGCAACAGCTCTGGTGGACATTCCTGCATAAAGCATGCCAATTGCACACTCCCTCAAAACTTGAGACATCTGTAGCATTGTGTTGTGACAAAACTGCACATTTTAGGTTGGCCTTTTATTGTCCCCAGCACAAAGTGCACATGTGTAATGATCATACTGTTTAATCAGCTTCTTGATATGACACACCTGTCAGGTGGATGGATTATCTTGGCAAAGGAGAAATGCTCACTAACAGAGATGTAAACAAATTTGTGCACAACATTTGAGAGAAATAAGCTTCTTGTGCGAATGAAACATTTCTGGATCTTTTCTTTCAGCTCATGAAACATGGGACCAACACTTTACATGTTGCGTTTTATATTTTTGTTCAGAATGTTATTCTATTAAAATACTGAATTTAAATCAACATATAACGTGTGGTCCATACTGCCAGATTAAAAAACATATCAATAAAATAATTTACTAAAATATTTTTTACATTTAATTTTAGAAGTAAATATTACAAACAACAAATGATTGAACACAGTTTGGCCATGGGATCCGTGGAATACATTTAGAGGGTGTAATAAAATACAATGTAATATTATTAATAGACAATTTATGTTTTTAACCCTGGGCATCATGGGCCTGGAAGGCTCACAGCACAGAGTTTCTAAAACCCAGAGGAACAACATCGCGAGACTTCCGGGGACGCTTGTGAAACAGACCGAGCAGACCAGGCCGGGATTTGGGGTTTCAGAAGTAAATGAAGGAAGTGAAATATTCTTCCTTGGTTGTTAATTTTCTAGAATTCTAAAGTCACAACGTAGATTCGAGCCGATGTCTTAAGTAGTTGAACATGGTATTACTCCCAACCTCGTGAAAAGTGACAAACTGACACGTTTTAATTTTAGTCAAAAACTAATTTATATCGAATGCCTTTGATTTGACTGCCTGCACATGCGTAGTGTCTCTGCCACATGACAAAATATATAGAATTGCAGGAAATTAGCTTGAAAACTACATAATTTTCTCTCCGATGCCAAGAGGCGGGGCTTTAAAATGTTATTTCCCAGGGCTCGAGACTTGGTTCATCCGGCCATGCACTGCAGAAGTCATAGTAAAACTCCTTGTAGGCTATTTTCTATCTCACTTGAGTTGTGTTCCTATTATGAGGGGGGTTAATTTGCTATCACAAAAAGGGTCATTTGGACGGGCATTTGATTTCCATGGGCGGTCCCGTTTTTTTTTTTTTTTTCAGGGAGGTGCCAACAGCCTTCTTTATTGAGATGTAAAAAATACAATTTATATAACGGGTGGGGTTGGAATTCAAATTCCCATTGTTATAGAGCATTTCAAACCCGTAATAACATAAGCCTACATATCCGTGGTCATGTTCCACTTGTTGACGTGGCCTGTTGGCGATCAGCAGGCTTCCTCATTTAACTTCCTCGTTTAACTTCCTCATTAACTTCCTCATTGACAGTACATTGATCTCTAACTTCAGCACCATGATATTTGTATCATGCATGGCCTACTGCATGAAATAGCGAAATACAGTAAGATTTCAATGAAGTTCAAATGCTTTTACTAACACTCCTCTTAGCTGTTCATGTTGATATCGCCTTTATAATAGGCTAATGCGCATCTTTGTTCGCATTTGCAGACCAAGGCAATATGAATTCCGACAGTAATTAAATAGATTGGGAAGCATCCAAAATAGAATTGCCTCTATATAACTACCTAGTTATGTAGAGGCAACCTAGTTCACAAAAATAAAATAGAAATAACAACATTTTTACCACATTCTTGCCGGCATAAGCCTTTTGTACCTCCCATGCGCATGCCGGCGCCACCTTTGACGAGTGGGAGTGTGCGATGTGAGGTGGGCATCTGTTTTAATAAATCCATTTGAATATACGCCATCACAAAGAAATTCCGTTATTACTTTGTCCTAAGAAACATTATAATACTAATAAAATGAACTCTGTGGGCGTTGCCACGTTGCCATGATCGCCTAGCAACTGTAGCAGCGGTTTCGGCGAGTGGAGTTTCAGCTGTACTTGTTGCAGCAGTTGATGTATTCTTTTTTTAAACCAATTTCTAATATCCATTTTGTAGCCAGCCAGGCCTACTGATCACTGAGGCTGTTGTGTTTAACTAACGCTCCACCCACTGCTAATTTGAAATGGCGGTAAAAAGAGAGGTGACTTCATGATGCATATGATAGGTCTAAAACCCTGTCAGTCGTAATTACTTGAGCCATATTTAATTTTTAATTTAACAATACAATTATTGTTGAGGTAATTTTAACTTTAAATGGCCTATATCATACATTAAATCAGTGTTGTAGCAAAACGCACAGTTGAAGTCGGAAGTTTACATACACTTAGGTTGGAGTCATTAAAACTCGTTTTTCAACCACTCCACAGATTTCTTGTTAACAAACTATAGTTTTGGCAAGTTGGTTAGGACATCTACTTTGTGCATGACACAAGTATTTTTTGTGCAACAATTGTTTACAGACAGATTATTTCACTTATAATTCACTGTATCACAATTCCAGTGGGTCAGAAGTTTACATACATTAAGTTGACTGTGCCTTTAAACAGCTTGGAAAATTCCAGAAAATTATGTCATGGCTTTAGAAGCTTCTGATAGGCTAATTGACATAATTTGAGTCAATTGGAGGTGTACCTGTGGCTGTATTTCAAGGCCTACCTTCAAACTCAGTGCCTCTTTGCTTGACATCATGGGGGAAAAAAATAAAATAATCTGTAGACCTCCACAAGTCTGGTTCATCCTTGGGAGCAATTTTCAAACGCCTGAAAGTACCACGTTCATCTGTACAAACAATAGTACGCAATTATAAACATCATGGGACACACAGCCGTCATACCGCTCAGGAAGGAGACGCGTTCTGTCTCCTAGAGATGACCGTACTTTGGTGCGAAAAGTGCAAATCAATCCCAGAACAACAGCAAAGGACCTTGTGAAGATGTTGGAGGAAACAGGTACAAAAGTATCTATATCCACAGTAAAACGAGTCCTATATCGACATAACCTGAAAGGCTGCTCAGCAAGGAAGAAGCCACTGCTTCCACCGCCATAAAAAAGCCAGACTACGGTTTGCTACTGCACATGGGGACAAAGATCGTACTTTTTTGAGAAATGTCCTCTGGTCTGATGAAACAAAAATAGAACTGTTTGGCCATAATGACCATCGTTATGTTTGGAGGAAAAAGGAGGACGCTTGCAAGCCGACAAACACCATCCCAACCGTGAAGCACGAGGGTGGCAGCATCATGCTGTGGGGGTGCTTTGCTGCAGGAGGGACTGGTGCACTTCACAAAATAAATGGCATCATGAAGAAGGAAAATTATGTGAATATATTGAAGCAACATCTCAAGACATCAGTCAGGAAGTTAAAGCTTGGTCGCAAATGGGTCTTCCAAATGGACAATGACCCCAAGCATACTTCCAAAGTTGTGGCAAAATGGTTTAAGGACAACAAAGTCAAGGTTTTGGAGTGGCCATCACAAAGCCCTGACCTCAATCCTATAGAAAATGTGTGGGCAGAACTGAAAAAGCGTGTGCGAGCAAGGAGGCCTACAAACCTGACTCAGTTACACCAGCTCTGTCAGGAGGAATGGGCCAAAGTTCACCCAACTTATTGTGAGAAACTTGTGGAAGGCTACCTGAAACGTTTGACCCAAGTTAAACAATTTAAAGGCAATGCTACCAAATACTAATTGAGTGTATGTAAACTTCTGACCCACTGGGAATGTGATGAAAGAAATAAAAGCTGAAAGAAATAATTCTCTCTACTATTATTCTGACATTTCACATTCTTAAAATAAAGTGGTGATCATAACTAACCTAAGACAGGAAATTTGTACTAGGATTAAATGTCAGGAATTGTGAAAAACTGAGTTTAAATGTATTTGGCTAAGGTGTATGTAAACTTCCGACTTCAACTGTATATATTTTTTTCATTCAACCATTTTATTTGAACGGGCCAGGATGTACGGTAGGGCTGGCCACGCCCCCCTAAGGCCCGCCCATAACGCCGGCCCTGAGTTTGAGAACCCCTGCCATACAGTATCCATATCTATGGCCAGGAGTATGCATACGGTTATTGCTATCCGGGATTCTTTGGGACGTCCCTACGCTAAACCTCTACCCTTACCCTAACCTCGTTTTGAAATGACTCACAATGGCTGCCATTAAGTCAGAATATCGCCTTATCCTAACCTTAACCTTTTTTTTTTAATTTCAACTTCAATGGGGTGATGTCAGAGTTGGAAGCCCCAAGGATCCAATTTAGACTGTTCCATATGCATACCCTTGCAGTCGCTTTTCCTGATCACGTGACCTTACCCAGAAAGGCCCTATGTATACAGCGTTGTCCAGGACAAGGAAGCAAATCAGAAAAAGTAATATGTGAAAGGTAGGAGTGGTTGCATGACTATCATGAGGTTGCTGTTGATCTAAATGACTTGCCCTCCATGTCAGATGGGACCACTTCAGAGCACCAAACATCTGTGGTCCGTGAAGCAGAGCCCCAGAAGGAGGATGAACCACTGACATCATCAGGGAACAAGACCGACACACCTCTGAAACACTCCAGTGAAGAACCAGGGGGCAATCTCAAGAAAAAGGTCTCAATATCCACTTGAATACAGTGTATGCGGAGTCAGAGGATTGTTTTACATATTTAAACATTTGGTAACACTTTACTTAAAGCGGACAGTTATAATGTTTTATTTCCTGTTATAAGCACGGATGAGCCTTTATAATGTCTTATTAAACGGCTTATAATATTTTCTCTATGTAACTTGTTTTTAAATGACTCAACGGCTGTCATTAAGTCAGATTATCATTATTATGAGATAAGGCATTTACAGTTTATATATATTTTTTTACAGAACCAGTCACACTTTCACTTTGTGCAGTTAGGATGTGACCAGACGTGGGTTTTACATCAAGGGAACCCAGTGAAATTAGCGTGGAATGGGAATGCTTTAATCTTCAGTGCTAGCAGGGATTATGAATCAGAAATGCTGATCCTTAATGATTGCGATGTGTTAAAAGTCTTCATTTTTGTATACTTTGTTCATAGAATGGAGGCTCTCCCAGCGCTACTGAGCTGAGCACCGACACACGTCAAGAGAAAGAGGAGTTGTCTGGCAGTGAGAGCTCTACTCCTACTCCAGCGGTGGATGGCCCTCCTGTCAACACTGTCACACCGGCTGGCCCACTTCCTGTCAACACTGCCACACCGGCTGGCCCACTTCCTGTCAACACTGCCACACCTGCTGGCCCTCCTGTCAACACTGCCACACCGGCTGGCCCACTTCCTGTCAACACTGCCACACCGGCTGGCCCACTTCCTGTCAACACTGCCACACCGGCTGGCCCACTTCCTGTCAACACTGCCACACCTGCTGGCCCTCTTGTCAACACTGCCACATCTACTTGTACTCCAACCATACCTATAGCCTCTCCAATCCCATCCCCCCACCAGACACTGCCAGAAGACCAGGCCAATGGTCCATCAAAGGTAAATGTAGGCGCACCAATGAATGAGCCAAACCCAAGTCTAACACGACCTAGTCCTACATCAGTCACACAGGAGTTACCTGAGAAGATCGCCTCATCCACACCCGAGACAGCTGATCAGAACACAGGAGGACCTGCCTCAAACCCGACTCAACCAGCCAGTAAACTCTTGGATGAGGATGTCCTGAAGGGGACATCACACGGGTCAAGGGAGACATCAAAAAGCCTTGAAGGTGAAGATAACACAGAGGTTAGAGGTCAGAATGAACTGAAGACCTCTAGTTACCAGGCCGACGAGAATACCACCAATGAGGCAGACCCAAAGAAGTGTGTTGACCAATCCCAAGTGTCCCCTGATGATCAGAGGGGTTCTGACCCAACCGATGGGCCAAACACTAGTCAAGCACAACCTGCTAGTCCTGCTGCCTCAGTAACACAGGAGGTGCCAGAGAAGACATCTGAGAGAAAAGATCAGAACAAAGCAGGACCTGCTTCAGTTCCAAGTCAACCAGTAGGGCAGCTGTCATATAAAGACGTTCTGGTGGGGACCTCTCAGGAGACGGGAGATCTGTCCAGGAGGCATGGGGTTGGAGCCAGTAACCACAGAGACCAGAGCAGCAAAGATGAAGCAAACTTCCGGAACTTTGTTTCTGGATCCCACAAGGCAGAGGTAATAAATATATGTATATTCTGTTATTGTTCAGCATGTGGAATGAACTGCATTTTTTTTTTTGTACTGTAACATTCTTGCACTTTAATTAGGCTGGTGACAAGCCTCAAGAATCAAGACAAGTGGCTTCCAAGGCAAACAAGGAGCCAGAGAAGCTGAGTAATACGGGTGGTGGTGATGCCTCCAAGTCATCTACTATTGACGCCCCACCTGCAGATAAAGATCTGCCTCCGAACCAACGCAATGAAGACCGCTTCCAACATCAGCCACTGCCTCCTCAGTTGTAAGTTCAGTCTTATATTTAAATGTATGTTTCCTGTCACAGTTTAATCTTCACCAACCAGTAGTCCCAATGCCATTTGTAACACATGTTTGCATTTGATGAATTTTTGTCATTTTATGGCTGCTTTGGCCATGGGTAAAGCAACATTGGAAGGGACTAGTGTAACTTTCCTGGACCCAGTGGTGGGAGGGAACAACCATCTAAGACTAGTGTAACTATCCTGGACCCAGTATTTTTTTGGTGCAAGAATATCATAACATTTAACAGCAGAAAAAGTAAATAATGTAAATATAAATTATTTTGAGTGTTGAATGTTATGATCAATTAGATATTGGAAATGTAATGTTTTTCCTCTTGTTACTTGTCTTTTCAAAAAGGCCACCAAGCACACAACAGGTCCATAGAAGTGATGACCTCACCATCTATTTCCATGCCATCATTTCCAAAGACTTCAAACTGAACTTAACTGACCGGATATTCTTAAGATCTGAAAGTCTCTTTGGAACTTGGGACATAAATGGCAAAGAAATGTTTATCACCCGGTATGGTCTTTAATTCAAATAATTGAATTGTGTGTAGAAGGATAATAGTATACCCTGAATATATTACTGTAATTTAAAAAAAATTATCACCTTTATAACTGATAACAATTTCAAGATGGATGTTTAGACTAGTTGTACATTATCTTCATTCAACTTATATCAACATGATATTTAGTCACCGCTGAACATATTTTCTGTTGTTTACACAGAGATTTGGGGAAAGATAGATTCCTTGTTGCAGGACAAGTGGTGATTCCCAACAGGAGTAAGAATGAAATTCGCTCCATACCCTATAAATACTTTGTTTATAGTAAATGGAATGGGAAGCAATATGATCACGGTACATATGAGTACATCTACAAGACAAACTCCGGGTATAATGTCAACAGGTGCCTGTCCATCAGTCAAGATCTTTTGACACATGAAGGTACAGTTGAGTGTCTTATACCAAATACCGCCCTTGCAATTATAACACATTTTGTTGAGATAAGGTTAGACCAGGGATGGGCAACTGGCGGCCTGCGGCCCCTTTTGAAGGCCCTTGGATACATTTCCCCAAAGTAACCCAATATTTTTTTTATTTTTTTTTGGGGGGGGGGGGGTTGGACTCAGTTGGGGTCTCAATTTACTGTTGCGAGTTAGAATAGGAGAATACACAAGGTCCAATTTTGAAATTTGGTTGTGCATCAGCAGTTTTTATCTTATGTCAGTCACTGATAGTCAGTCAATTAGCCCATGTCAGCAAAACATTTTTTCTTGCTAAGTTCATTTAGCGGGCATCTATCTGAACTAGTTATCATGGTCGAATTACCGGCCGGGGGGGGGGGGGGTTGTTAGTTTTGTTAGTCAGTCTCTCTCAGATATCATATTAAAAACTGCAAACAGTTCTCTCCACCCATCGCAAAATGTGTAGAATTGCAGCACACTTGTTTAAAACTGCAACATTTTCTCTACACCCCATAGCAAAATGTGGAGAATTTAACGAAATTAACTCTAAAGCTTAAATTTCAAGAGGTGGGCTACACCCCCATCAAAGTTGCCCATCCCTGGGTTAGACAATGTGTATAGATTTTTTGTTTGTTTTTTTTATAAATAAATAATGTATGCACTCACTAACTGAAAGTCGCTCTGGATAAGAGTGTCTGCTAAATAACTAAAATTTAAATTTAAATGTATTAACAGCGCATCTCTTTTGTTAGCATTCATCGCAAAGCCCATGCTGCGCAATTCAAAAAAGTAAATGTAAAAATTGTAAATGTAGTCTGATAAGATACATTTTATTGTTTGTTTACAAATAGTTATATACACTGCTCAAAAAAATAAAGGGAACACTAAAATAACACATCCTAGATCTGAATGAATGAAATAATCTTATTAAATACTTTTTTATTTACATAGTTGAATGTGCTGACAACAAAATCACACAAAAATTATCAATAGAAATCAAATGTATCAACCCATGGAGGTCTGGATTTGGAGTCACCCTCAAAATTAAAGTGGAAAACCACACTACAGGCTGATCCAACTTTGATGTAATGTCCTTAAAACAAGTCAAAATGAGGCTCAGTAGTGTGTGTGGCCTCCACGTGCCTGTATGACCTCCCTACAACGCCTGGGCATGCTCCTGATGAGGTGGCGGATGGTCTCCTGAGGGATCTCCTCCCAGACCTGGACTAAAGCATCCGCTAACTCCTGGACAGTCTGTGGTGCAATGTGGCGTTGGTGGATGGAGCGAGACATGATGTCCCAGATGTGCTCAATTGGATTCAGGTCTGGGGAACGGGCGGGCCAGTCCATAACATCAATGCCTTCCTCTTGCAGGAACTGCTGACACACTCCAGCCACATGAGGTCTAGCATTGTCTTGCATTAGGAGGAACCCAGGGCCAACCGCACCAGCATATGGTCTCACAAGGGGTCTGAGGATCTCATCTTGGTACCTAATGGCAGTCAGGCTACCTCTGGCGAGCACATGGAGGGCTGTGCGGCCCCCCAAAGAAATGCCACCCCACACCATGACTGACCCACCGCCAAACCGGTCATGCTGGAGGATGTTGCAGGCAGCAGAACGTTCTCCACGGCGTCTCCAGACTCTGTCACGTCTGTCACGTGCTCAGTGTGAACCTGCTTTCATCTGTGAAGAGCACAGTGGCGAATTTGCCAATCTTGGTGTTCTCTGGCAAATGCCAAATGTCCTGCAAGGTGTTGGGCTGTAAGCACAACCCCCACCTGTGGACGTCGGGCCCTCATACCACCCTCATGGAGTCTGTTTCTGACCGTTTGAGCAGACACATGCACATTTGCCTGCTGGAGGTTATTTTGCAGGGCTCTGGCAGTGCTCCTCCTGCTCCTCCTTGCATAAAGGTGGAGGTAGCGGTCCTGCTGCTGGGTTGTTGCCCTCCTACGGCCTCCTCCACGTCTCCTGATGTACTGGCCTGTCTCCTGGTAGCGCCTCCATGCTCTGGACACTACGCTGACAGACACAGCAAACCTTATTGCCACAGCTCACATTGATGTGCCATCCTGGATGAGCTGCACTACCTGAACCACTTGTGTGGGTTGTAGACTCCGTCTCATGCTACCACTAGAGTGAAAGCACCGCCAGCATTCAAAAGTGACCAAAACATCAGCCAGGAAGCATAGGAACTGAGAAGTGGTCTGTGGTCACCACCTGCAAAACCAGTCCTTTATTGGGGGTGTCTTGCTAATTGCCTATAATTTCCACCTGTTGTCTATTCCATTTGCACAACAGCATGTGACATGTATTGTCAATCAGTGTTGCTTCCTAAGTGGACAGTTTGATTTCACAGAAGTGTGATTGACTTGGAGTTACATTGTGTTGTTTAAGTGTTCCCTTAATTTTTTTGAGCAGTGTGTATATATACACATTACCAGTCAAAAGTTTGGACACCTACTCATTCAAGGGTTTTTCTTTATTTTTATTATTTATTAATTGTAGAATAATAGTGAAGACATCAAAACTATGAAATAACACATATGGAATCATGTAGTAGCCAAAAAAGTGTTCAACAAATCACATTTATATTTGAGATTCTTCAGAGTAGCCACCCTTTGCCTTGATGACAGCTTTGCACACTCTTGGCATTCTCTCAACCAGCTTCACCTGGAATGCTTTTCCAACAGTCTTGAAGGTGTTCCCACATATGCTGAGCACTTGTTGGCTGCTTTTCCTTCACTGCGGTCCAACTCATCCCAAACCATCTCAATTGGGTTGAGGCCGAGTGATTGTGGAGGCCATGTCATCTGATGCAGCACTCCATCACTCTCCTTCTTGGTCAAATATCCCTTACACAGCCTGGAGGCTGGGTCATTGTCCTGTTGAAAAACAAATGATAGTCCCACTAAGCCCAAACCAAATGGGATGGCGTTATGCTGCAGAATGCTGTGGTAGCCATGCTGGTTAAGTGTGCCTTGAATTCTAAATAAATCACAGACAGTGTCACCAGCAAAGCACCATCACACCTCCTCCTCCATGCATGCAGAGATCATCCGTTCACCTACTCCGCGTCTCACAAAGACAAAGCAGTTGGAACCAAAAATCTTAAATTTGGACTCATCAGACCAAAGGACAGATTTCCACCGTTCTAATGTCCATTGCTCGTGTTTCTTGGCCCAAGCAAGTCTCTTCTTCTTATTGGTGTCCTTTTAGTAGTGGTTTCTTTGCAGCAATTCGACCATGAATGCCTGATTCACGCAGTCTCCTCTGAACAGTTGATGTTGAGATGTGTCTGTTACTTTAACTCTGTGAAGCATTTATTTGGGCTGCAATTTCTGAGGCTGGCAACTCTAATGAATTTATCCTCTGCAGCAGATGTAACTCTGGGTCTTCCTTTCCTGTGGCGGTCCTCGTGAGAGCCAGTTTCATCATAGCGCTTGATGGTTTTTGCGACTGCACTTGAAGAAACTTCCATAGTCCTTGAAATGTTCTGTATTGACTGACCTTCATGTCTTAAAGTAATGATGGACTGTCATTTCTCTTTGCTTATTTGAGCTGTTCTTGCCATAATATGGACTTGGTCTTTTACCAAATAGAGCTATCTTCTGTATACCACCTTTACCTTGTCACAACACAACTGATTGGCTCAAACGCATTAAGAAGGAAAGAAATTCCACAAATTAACATTTAACATGGCACACCTGTTAATTGAAATGCATTCCAGGGCCCAGATTCGCAAAACACTTCTTATGCAAAAACTTAAGAAGCTTCTTAAGAAAAAAAATAAGAAGTTCATAAGATAGTTAGTACGTGCATTTCCTCAAAAATATCTTAAGATTTAATGATTTTCCTACAAACTTCTCAAATATCTTGTTAGAATCTTCTTTAAATGTTTGTTGCTAGGCAACCGGCAATCATGTTAGCATATTTCCTACTGAGATTACTGTTCTAGAACATGTTCTTGGGTTTAAAATAATAAATACTGAAACTTTCAGATGAAGTTTGTGAGTGAATTAAACATGTCCAGTTGCTTTCATGAGCTTTTTCTCTCACTGCCCTGAGTTTAAGACAAAGGTTTAGCTATCTTGGAATTAAGAACAAATCAAAAAACGTTATTTTCAAGAATCGAATTTCTTCTTAACTTTTTGCTTAAGGAGAAACATCAGAAATACCGCAAGAACATTTCCAATAACCTTTTTGAGGAATAGCAACTTTGCTTAACTTTCTTCATAAGTCTATAGTTAAGGGAAAAAATGGCAGTTAAGAAGAAATTTATTCTTAAAAAGGTTTTGTAAATCTGGGCCCAGGTGACTACCTCATGAAGCTGGTGAGAATGCCAAGAGAGTGTGCAAAGCTGTCATCAAGGCAAAAGGTGGCTATTTGAAGAATATGTTTAACATTTTTCTTGGTTACTACATGATTCCATATGTGTTATTTCAGAGTTTTGATGTCTTCACTATTATTCTACAATGTAGAAAATAGTAAAAATAAAGAAAAACCCTTGAATGAGTAGGTTTGTCCAAATGTTTGACTGGTACTGTGTATAAAATAAAGATTTAAAATACTGATCTATATTGTATGCTCATAGGAATAGGGAAATTATATAATTTTATAGTAATGCAATTGCTCAGAGAAAGATTATGTTGAACAAGTAATACTTTTTCTCTCTCAAAAAGTTAGGGGTCAGAATTATTGACACCCCTAAATATTCTTATAAATGAAGTAGTCAAAGGTTTAGTATTTGATTCCATATTCCTAACATGCAATGACTACGTCAATCCTGTCACTCTGCAAACTTGTTGGATGCATTTGTGGTACATTTTGATTGTTTCAGATTATTTTGTGCCCCCCCCCCCCCCAATTATTCAAGATTAATTCATGATTATCTGTAATCATGGTAGCATCCACATTAATGTAGAAGTGTTCAGAAATATATTACGTTCTTATTTACAATAAAAGTGACTCCAAAATGACACAATACATTATTTACCATTAATTTCTATTGGACACATCATAATCCGAAACACAACCAAAACAAATTGTAAAGGCATCCAACAAGTTTGTAGTCACAAGCTTGATGTAGTCATTGCGTGCCAGGAATATGGGACCAAATACTAAACTTTTGACTAAATGTAATACACTATTCGTGAATTTGTCCAAATACTTATGACACCTTCAAATGGGGGGACTAGATAAAGTATTTGCCCCCTTTCTGGTTTTCTCTATTTTTGCATATTTTTGATACTGAATGTTATCAGATCTTCAACCAAAACCTAATATTAGATCAAGGGAACCTGAGTTTGCAATATAAAATAAAATCAATTATTTTATTTATTTAAATAACAGAGTTATGCAACACACAATTCCCCAAATAGTGTGTATTATAAGATGTATTTTAACAAAACTCTGACATTTTTTCTCTTAAGGGGAATGGCACCAGTATGACGATGTCATATATCCAGAACCAAAACAAGACGTTCTGTCACTTGTTACCAACTGGTTTCAGTGGTGGAATAATGTGAAGAGCAACTTAGTAAAGGGAAGACAGCTGGCTGGAAAGGTGATGTTGGAAGGCATCTTTGATCTTCTGAGAACCTGGACTGAAGTGAATGTGAGGAGTTTCTTTTCCCAGCTCCAGCAATTCTTCACCACATACAGCTATCCCCGTGTCCATGACGGTGTAGAGGCACCATGGGAATTATCGTTTGGAGCAGAACAGGTATATTTAAATTTGACATCTATAGAATGCTGCAATATATGTATAGTGTCTATAGAAAGTCTATACCCCCTTGGACTTTTTTCACATTTTAATGCGTTACAAAGTGGGATTGAAATAGATTTAATTGTAATTTTTTGTTATTGATATAAACAAAATACTTGATAATGTCAAAGTGAAAAGAAGATTTGACAAATTCATAAAAATGTAATAACTACACAGGATCTGGTGTGACCACCGTTTGCCTCATGCAGCGCGACACATCTCCTTCGCATAGAGTTGATCAGGCTGTTGATTGTGGCCTGTGGAATGTTGTCCCACTCCTCTTCAATGGCTGTGCGAAGTTGCTGGATATTTTGGCGGGAACTGGAACACGCTGTCTTAAGGGCTGTTCACACCGGCGGTCACGAGTCATGAAGGTCACGAGTCATGAACGCAGTCAAATTCCATGTGACCGTTTAGTCGCGGTAATTAGGCTTCTTCAAGCTCTGATGCTGCTGATGGTCATTAGTAGCCTACCAAACTTGCTAACTGCCTGGTACTCAGCACTCTATTGTCTCTCTAATCACTTTGACATCAATGCAAATGTTTTCAAAAATCTAATCATACACTTCATGAGAGCACATGAGCTCATGTTGCGCAACATTTTTTATAGGCAATGCAATTGCGAGAGAAAACGGAGTGATGGCCTCTATTAAAAAGAGGAGGATCCCATCAGCTTTCTATAGGCTGGGTCTACTATATTTATTTCTCAACTTTACTAATATTAAGCACATTGCTTCTCTTTACAACAGGAGTATAGCCTACCTGGCTGGCATGAAAATGAACCATGGGAAAAGTGTCCTCCATTCGCTATTTAAGATTACATGTATTTTTTCTCCTGCCCCTGTTTCGAGACAGGTGCATGATAATGTTCCATTCTAAATCAAGACAAATTTCACACGCACACTAGGAGTCAAAAGTTTGTACACACCTACTCATTCAAGGGTTTTACTTTAATTTTTACAATTTTTTACATTATAGAATAATAGTGAAGACATCAAAACTATGAAATAACACATATGGAATCATGTAGTAATCAAGAAAGTGTTAAACAAATCAAAATATATGTTATATTTGAGATTCTTCAAATAGCCACCCTTTGCCTTAATGACAGCTTTGCACCCTCTTGGCATTCCCTCAACCAGCTTCACCTGGAATGCTTTTCCAACAGTCTTGAAGGAGTTCCCACATATGCTGAGCACTTGTTGGCTGCTTTTCCTTCACTGCGGTCCGACTCATCCCAAACCATCTCAATTGGGTTGAGGTCGGGTGATTGTGGAGGCCAGGTTATCTGATGCAGCACTCCATCACTCTCCTTCTTGGTCAAATAGCCCTTACACAGCCTGGAGGTGTGTTGTGTCATTGTCCTGTTGAAAAACAAATGATAGTCCCACTAAGCCCTAATTTCACCATAGAAATCGACCTTTATAATAAAAGCATTACATGCGTAGTCGCATTTGCGGTCACTTTTGAGAATGGTGTTTTCCGCTAATGGAACATTCCCGCTTATAGCCTACTGCCATGTGCACATTGATGCGCTTATAATGTGAAGATATAGCCTAATAGTTTATCAACATTAAACGTTCTGATCTGTTGCATCAGCCTCATTGCGTAAAAACGTTTTTTTTGTTTAAATACTAGTGGTTGTATTAATTTGTGATCTACAGCATCCCACAACTAGAAAAGGTCAACTTGTGTACTACGGGGGATAGTAGATTGACATAGGCTAGTGCTTTTGCTGTTCGTTAGGCCTACTCATCCTGTTGGCTGACGAAAAGTAAATGTGGACAGTTCTTCCAAAATCTACAATATGCACCTCGGAATTGGATAAGGACGCGAGCAGTTGTGTCCCCGAAGTGTCTGTCTTCACTTGTAGCCTGTGAGAAAGACCCGATCACGTGATGGAGAATCACAACAAATTACAATTAAATACATTTTTATCCCACTTTGTATTACAATAAAATGTGAAGAAATCCAAGGAAACCGCCCAGGACTTCAAATCTATAGCTGTCATATTCGTGTGTACAGTCAACAAAATGAAACATGCGTACGCAAACACAAAATATTTTCCACATTGTAAAAGGTAAATCTGTCTTTTTTAAAATGTTTATATGTGAGGTCATATAAAGTAATTCTGTTTCAAATGCGAAGTGATATTAATAAAATGTTGAGTGATATTTTTCATTCATTATTTCTACGTATTCCCTCAGGTGAGAAGCCTCATGAAAGACTTCATGGAGGAAAATCTAGATCCTCAGTCCCAAAAGAGAAGAGAAAAGCATGACGTTTTCCTCTCAGACCCACTGAAAGCAGGAATTATCATCCTGATTGTGTACAACAAGTACAGATTGAAAGAGGACAACAGAGATCAACTCTCTCATCTTTGTCAGCTGCTCTGCCTGCCAAAAAAGTCAAGAGACGATTTCCTTGCATACTGGACAGACTTCACCCGAGGCCTACCCGAGCATATTGGGTATATGTTTGTTGTCTTTTATTCAGTTAAAAGCACGTAACCTTGAAATCCGGAGGTTATTATGAATGTCAAGCTAATATGTGGTTATATGTATATATCTAGTGTTGCAGAGGAAGTTGAGTGGCTTTGCAACTTTGCAAGAGAGGGGAGTGTTGTGAGCTGGATCTTAGTCATCCCTCTCCTGCATCTGCTTAGAGGGGACAGCAAGCCTTTTGAACCCATTCCATCCACCATGGATCCACCGTTGACCACCTGGGCAGGGCTTAAAGGGATCCGAATAAAAGACCCCTACAGAAGCACAAGGTATGAATCCGTGAAAATGTTGAATGAGATTGTTTCCAATTGCTGGAGTTTAAATGGAACTTGAATACAACCGTTTTTGATGAGCTGCATTTTGGAACTTGTATCAGAAAACATTTCCTTCTCACTGTAGAATATGTTTAATATCTTAAAATCTTAATGAGACTGACTCTGAATCCAGGGGCCTGATGAAGGTCATGACAGATCACTCACACCTGGTGGAGGTGGATCATCTGCTTGTGCGCTCCTGGATGTGTCTGCTGGAGTTGGAAGACTTGATGAGCTTTATATCGGTCATCCATGTGGGTGTCTTGGACACACTTCAGCAACTCCAGTTCAGTCTCAAGTCTCACTACAACCATGGGGTATGTGTCCTTTGTTGAAAATGCAGTTATTGCTTGCAACAGTGAGGCAAAAATAATGAGTAGGAAATGTGTTATGCCCTGTGATTGAATTTTGGATGCAGTTCATAACTTTGTGAGTTCATCGTCTGCTTTGATTTGAGAATCGCGGCATATTATATATTATATTATTATGTAATCATATCAAGGTAATACAATGTCAAAGATTTAGTGGTCATATCAAATCAAATCACATTTTATTGGCCACATGCGCCGAATACAACAGGTGCAGACATTACAGTGAAATGCTTACTTACAGCCCTTAACCAACAGTGCATTTATTTTTAACAAAAAAGTAAAAATAAAACAACAACAAAAAAAGTGTTGAGAAAAAAAGAGCAGAAGTAAAATAAAATAACAGTAGGGAGGCTATATGTACATGGGGGGGGGGGGGGGGGGGGGTACCGGTGCAGAGTCAATGTGCGGATACTGTACTTAACAACATTATGTTATTTGCCTAGCAACCAGTGAAAGCCATTTTGTCGTATCTTATTGAAACGACTGGACAACACTTCAGGTAAAGAAATTCTATTTTGACGATGTTATATCTGGAGAAAACATCCAACAATTGAATGTGACATTCCTTAATATATTGTATTAGAAATAATCAGAGCTTCATGCAGGTCCTGTAGTGTTCCTTGACCCTTGACCCCTCAAGTTATTCCTTGTTATTATCAGTGATAACAGATATGGAGAATGTTGCTTGAAAACAGCTGTGAGCGTTCTGGGGACAATCTGTAAGAACACTGCTGATTCAGACCGCTGTGAGCTTCCACTGGACTGCCTGCACCTGGTCAGTCTGATTCAGACCGCTGTGAGCTTCCATCCACAGGTAACCCCTATGTGAATGGAAAGTATTTTGCTTTCTGAATATTTGCCGGTTCTGAATATCTTTTGCTGTTCATTTCCATGTGATTTAAGTATAATAAGTACAATATAGTACAACGTAATGGTTCTGACAGACTAAATCAAATGACATAATGAAGATAGTCCAGGAATTCTCAACTTGTTCATGTTCTGATAGTTTTGTATTGCTTTATTTGAGCACAATTCTTGGTAAAAGTGATTGAATGCAAACACATTTTTAAATGAGGAATGAGAGAAAAATATGAGTGCTATTCTGCATAATTATAATATGATCATTATAGTATAATATTATTACCGTAATAAGAATAACTCAATTTGATCAATGTCTTGGTTCCCAGTCAGCGGAAAACGAAGTTCTGGAGGAGACACTTCGAACAATGAGGGAATGGCGGCGAAAAGCATTCCCAAAGAAACTGGTTTACCATGGGTCCTGTTTTGAGCTTACGGTAGGATTGTTAGGCTTAAAGTCCAAGCAATGGACTGTGCAGTTTTAAATCCTCATCAGAAGAATCAGTCAAAAATGATTTTTTACATAGCATAGCATTTTGTTGTGTTTACAGTGTTTGTTTCACGTTCAGAGAGATTAATCATGAAGGTTATTTTCTCTAGGTCTGGAAAAGGTTGATCTCAGTCACTTTTGGGAATGAAGAACTCACTGAACGATGGAGAAGTACTTTCCTAAATGATTTTGAAGGAAAACTAAAAACGGTATTAATTATGCTTTAAATAAATTGTAAAACATATATTTAAATAAACTTTAAAACATATAATACAATTTAAAAGGGTCAATCCGGGATTGGTACATACATTTTTTGACTTATTATCATACGCTTAGGTGAACTGTCATTCCCCATCAGAACCAAAAAAGAAAAGCTTGTTTGTAAACAAGGTAATTGTAAGCAAACATTGTATAGATTCACAACATAGTTAAAACTATAATTTTGATCTCATTGATGGTCCTTGCATTCATAGCTCTGTCTATGAAGTGGTTATATTTCTCCAGCCCCATACCTCAGCTGTTTACCAGAACACGCGGCGGGGTGGCTGCTTTATAGTTTTCGATTTCCGGATTGCCCCTTAAACTAAAATAATAGCCATTTGTACTACTATGAAAGTAAAAACTGTTGATCATGTGTGTGTCGTCCATCAGGAGAAGCCCATGCATCTGATTGAAATCTACTGTGACAAGATGGAGGAAGTGGGCAAGATAAGTCCCTCTTTGTGTAACTCTCTGGAGAAATGTGCCTTGGAGGCAGTCACCGCCATTTGCCAGGCAAGATTACGTTTTTAATCATACTGTATGAACCTCGAATGCTACAATTCTTTGAAGAGCGTATGACAGTAAATGCTTCATCCTATTTTAAAAAGTTGAACGGTTTCCATGTTGGATTGTGTCTCACCACGTCTTACCACTTTTCATTATCAGGACACATCTAATCTTCGTGAGCTGTTGAAGAAACATGACTTTAGCAAGTTTGAGAAGCTGATGTCTGTGATAGTCCTGAAGTCCTGGCCCAAAACCGACGATGGACGGTACGTCGAGGGCGAGGAGTTAGTGATGAAGCACCTTCTGAGCTGGCCTATGGCCAGAAGCATCTTTCGAGTACAAGGTGCATATATTATACATGCATTGCATTGCAACACATACAAAAAAGAAAATAACACATACCTGCCTTTATTGCATTCAGAGAATTTGCATTCAGCTATTTCCTTTGCATTCAGCTATTTCCTTTGCATTCAGATATTTCCTTTGCATTCAGAGCCTTTGCATTCAGATCCTTTGCATTCAGATCCTTTGCATTCAGATCCTTTGTAAGTAAGGTCATTTTCCCCCCATTTCTTTCTACCCTCAATTGACACGTTTGTCTACTTTCAGGCGCAAATGGAGCAATGATTAACCGGTTGACAGATGAAGCTAAAGAGCGGATGGCCGTGGCAAGCTCTGCGTTCTGTTCTGTCGCAAAGAAATTCATCAACGGGGAAATCCAGATTAAGACTCTCAATCAAGTCCTCCAAAGAAAAACAGAATTCACTGAGCTGCTGAATATAGGTGATTGTTCTGGGCAATAGTCAACAATAAAAAAAATATATAGTTCATATTGTTTCACTCCAGAAGGAAAAAGAACATCTCAAACTGTAGGATGTGTGTTTTTCCACAACAGATGTCCTGTGTGATGATGGTCGTTGTCAGGACGGGAAAGCCATGAAACAATTGCTGAAATGGAGAGAGGAGGAAATGGAGGCTATCACCAATGACAAGGAGATGGTTGAAGGCCTTCTCATATTTTGCCACAAACTGCAGGAACATCTCAAAAGTGAGTTCAATGTTTTTACCACTGTATATATTTCTTAAGAGCTTATGATATTTAAGTATTTGCAAAATTTTCCTCATGCAAAACAGCACTGATATTTTTTGTTGTTGACATTTTAGTCATTTTAGCAGACGCTCTTATCCAGAGCGACTTACAATTAGTGAGTGCATACATTTTTCATACTGGCCCCCCGTGGGAATCGAACCCACAACCCTTGCGTTGCAAGCGCCATGCTCTACCAACTGAGCTACAGGAGGGCCAATATCAGTGGCGTATCACAAGCCCCCCCCCCAAACATTTGTTGAATATGCTGAACAAAAATATAAACGCAAAGTGTTGGCCCCATGTTTCGTGAACTGTAATAAAAGATCCCAGAAATGTTCCATATACACAAAAAGCTTATTTCTCTCAAATATTTAGTACAAATGTGTTTACATCCCTGTTAGTGAGCATTTCTCCTTTGCCAAGATAATCCATCCACCTGACAGGTGTGGCATATCAAGAAGCTGATTAAAAAGCATGATCGTTACACAGGTGCACCTTGTGCTGTGGCGGTCACGAAATGTTGTGTAGAAAATGTAGTCTATTTCAGAAGAACAGAATAGCATACTCTGAGTTGTCCTTATGTGGCTATGCCAAATGGCTGTGGGCTACACTAGTTCATTTAGCAGACAAGATTTGCTTAGAATTCTGTGGCATTATTTTATATTATTTCATAGTATGAAGAATACAATTGAACAAAGCTAAATAAAATAGAGAGGATATTTTCTCCAAACGATTTGAGGGAGTGCGAACATGCGGCTATTCTGTGTTGAGCGGTTAACAAAGAAATAGGTATTCCTATATGCTTAATTTAGAGTTATTAATGTAACTTTAGTTGTTCTACAAACGTTATTTATTATTTTAACGGCTATTGTTTTGATTTTTAATAAGTCTTTTACTTTTGGTTTTGTACACCAGCTTCAAACAGCTGAAAATACAATATTTTGGTTCTGGAAAATATGTTTCGTAGTGGTTTAGATGGTATAGTGATTCTCTACCAGGGGTTCCCAAACTTTTTCACTCTGGGCCCCCGTTGCAGCATTGGGGAACATCCTGCTATAATAGTGAAGACATCAAAACTATGAAATAACACATATGGAATTATGTAGTAACCAAAAAAGTGTTAAACAAATCAAAATATATTTTATATTTTATATTCTTCAAAGTAGCCTTGATGGGTCAAGGGTCAAGGGTCAAGGAACACTACAGGACCTGCATGAAGCTCTGATGATTTCTAATACAATATATTAAGGAATGTCACTTTCAATTGTTGGATGTTTTCTCCAGATATAACATCGTCAAAATATAATTTCTTTACCTGAAGTGTTGTCCAGTCGTTTCAATAAGATATGACAAAATGGCTTTCACTGGTTGCTAGGCAAATTATTTCCCTTTCACTGGTTGCTAGGCAAATAATTTCGCTTTCACTGGTTGCTAGGCAAATAATTTCCCAGAGAAGGAGGCGATTTAAGAAAACTGTGTGATACCGTTACAGAATGCAGAACTTTGGATTATTGTAGTTTTGTTAATTGCATACATTTCTTTGCTTGAGGAAATTGTAGCCCTATGACTTCTTGACATAACACTCCTGGTTAATGTTCTCGTAAATACCATATTAATCCACAGTCAATATGAGAGAGCTGCAGCACAAAATCCAAGGGAACATCGATCAGATGACGCTGGATGAATTCATGGAAGTTCACAGACTTGACCACGCCTCCTCTGACGTAACTGGGGTGGTCACATACTTCAACCTCTGTGATGTCACCAGGCAGATGGCATCTACCCTACATGATATCGGGGACAGCTACATTTTCACCATGTGTTGGGAGAACCAAGCCAAAGAGCTTTCACACAACCAACTTGACACAGATGAGACAGAACCAAAGCCTGAGAGGGAGACAGAAGATTACACTCTCGATCTGATCCACAGCAAAATATTCCAGAGTTGCATCGATAACTACACGAGGATCTATGAGAGTTTGAGATCTGGCACTATGTCATTGAAGGAGGTGGATAGCATCTTTGAAGCCTACAAAGACAAGTACAAAGACATGGAAAAAGATCTGAAGATCATGCGCAGGATCAACTCATCTGATGATGGAAGATGGATCAAGAGCAGGATCCAGCAGATCCAACAATACCATGACCTTCATCTAGCATTGGAATCAGCCAAGGTCATTATGGATGTTAGAGAGACTATCTGTCCTCAAGGGGACTTCAAAGTGCTACAGACACTGCTGGATATGGTGAGTTGGCAAAAATTCTCACAGTCCACATTTTCACTTCACAAAAGTGATCTTGTTTCAATATATTAAGCATTTCTACACTCTTAGAAAAAAAAGGTGCTATCTATAACCTAAAAGGGTTATTCGGCTTTCCCCATATGAGAACCCTTTTGGGTTCCATGTAGAACCCTTTCCACAAAGGGTTCTACATGGAACCCAAAAGGGTTCTATCTGGAACCATGTAGCATTACTATACTCTATTCATATAAATTATTTATGGTGTTTTCCAGAATACTGAGGACTTTAAAGAAGAGAGTCTGAATCGCATTGATGACAATCTGCTGGAGATCAAGAAGGTTCTTGAGGACATCACAGAACCTCGCAGACGGTGTCTTCGAGAGCTCAGCCTGAGGATAAACTTTGTCAAATGGGTCAAAGAAGCTCTTGAAGGTGAGATCATACCAGAAGACAAGGCAGAAAAAAAGCAGCACCAGTAACAGCCAACTAGTTAGGGTTCGCCATAACGAACTCAAAGTTTTTTTTGCAAAAGGGATAAATGTTTTATGTTTTTGCTGTTGTAGATATCAACGAGCTGAAAGTGTTTGTTGACCTGGCCTCCATCTCCGCCGGAGAGAACGACTTGGATGTGGACCGTGTATCCTGTTTCCATGACGCTGTTCTTGGTTACTCCTCCATGCTCTATGGGCTTCCACCAGATACCGACTTTCATGCCTTCAAGGAGGCTTTGACAAAACTATGGAAGGCGCTTGGAAATGACAGCAACATACCAAATAAGCTGGTTAGATGTTATGATAATTATGGCATGTTTAATATTTTGGGAGAGCTTGTCAAACCTGAAGGACTGAGGCCTGTATTTGAACATTGCAGATAGTGGATTTTCAGCACTACACTTTCAGAATTGTGTTTGATTTGCAGAGCACCATTTACCGGACATTACATAATATATAATGTAATATATTTAGCAGATGCTTTTATCCAAAGCGACTTAGTCATGCGTGTGTAAATGTTTTACTTATGGGTGGACCCGGGAATCAAACCCACTATGCTGTCGTTGCGAGCGCCATGCTCTACCAACTGAGTTGGACAAAAATAATGCTTTAAAAAACCAATTCACGATTGTTTCCTCCCTGATTGCAGCGGGATACCGCACGCCATTTGGAGTGGCTGAAAACGGTAAAGGACAGCCATGGTTCTGTGGAACTCTCTTCTCTATCATTGGCCACATCCATCAACAAAAGAGGCATCTACATCATCAGTGCACAAAACCAGAATAAGGTTTGTTCAATAAAATTGGGAGGTTACTGTGTTTTATACATAAAAAAAAAAAAGATTAATTGACATGAGTTTGTTGGAAGATGTATCTTCATTAAGGAGTCACTGTCTATTAGTGCTGAGTGATTCCCGCCCTCTAAAGGCACTAATCGCTCAGCACTACTGTCTATGTTTGTACTCATACAAGGTCTTCCATTTCTTTCCGCTATTGTTTAACAAACATCTGTAAGCACTTTCCTGAAGTAGATCGATGCTTCTTATATTGGATCTTGTCCATTTTGTCTTCTTCAATAGCTGAGTTTAGACACTGCCCTGAAGCTGCAGATTCCAGAACAGCAGGAGGAAGGTCAGATGCGTAACTACTCCTTAGAAGACCTGAGAGATCTGCAGAACAAACTCATGCTGATGTCTGGAAAGGGGGAGCAAAGCCAGAGTGAGGTGGATCACTTTGCTGAGGTAATGCGATTGGGTGACCTTGAGGATCATCACACACCTGAAAATAATAATTACTGAAAATATCATGCTATCACAGGTCTCTTTTTAAATTAAAATACCCTGGGATGATATTTTTTATTTGTAATATATGATTGTATGTACAGAAACTGAACTGAACAATAAACAATAACTTGCTTTATCTTCTCAGGTTTTTGACAGTGTCCAGAGGCTAGCTGTAGCGTTTGTAGACCTTTATGCAGCTGGGAACCCACTGTTTAGGTGTTGGGAGGCCAAGATTCACTGTAATACTGAAAGTGATACTGGTATTGTAATGGAATTCAACCTTGGCGACCTCCTACAAAACATCAGGCTGGAGGGCAATGCAATGGACCATCTTACAGACCTGTGCAGGAAGATAGAGGTGTGTTTGGATGACTGGAACAGATTCATGGACAAACAAAGATCTCAGCACTATTACCTCAACTATTACACCGCAGAGCAGATAGTCTACCTTTGTAATGTTTTGACAGAGAAAAATGTGAACACTAAATTGGATGAAAAGGTGTTGATGATGCTCTCTTTCATCAAACCTGACTGCTCTGTGTCAGATGTGTGGGAGGCATGGATGACTTTTCAGAACAGAATGACAGAAACTCTGAAAGACAAAGACACCAGATATCAGACATTCATTGACCTTCATGATGACTTGGGAGACTTTGATTCTTCTTTTGCTGGTGAGGGAAAAGGTGCCATCGATGTTCTGCAGAGCCTTTTGGACAAGGCTGTTGGTTTACAAAAACTGGATCTGGTCTGGGATACTTACATGAGAGATATGAGGAGCATTCTCCAGGACTCCTTAGACACCATAAGCTTTGGTCGTCTGCTAGAGATGTTGGCCAACAAAGAGAACCAGGAAGAAGATGATGGAGAAGAACCCATGCTTTTAGAACCAAGTGAGAATACGGTCAGGAGAAAGCTCCCAAAAGGCCTCTTCAATTGTCAACCTAATCTCATAATCTGCCCACAAGATGAAATCTTGACTTCAAGCATCTGCTTGTATATGACCAGTGATTATGAGCAGCTGCCTACCTACGACGAAGTCCTCCTGTGTACCCCTGCCACGTCCTATGAGCAGGTGGAGCTTTTCTTCCGGCGATGTCTCACACCGGGCTACATGGGTGAGAAGATCTATACCATGCTCTTCGCAGACCAGCTGAGCTACGAGGTGAGCTATGCAGTGGAGAAGCTCTTTCAGAAACTGAGTTCATGCTCCAGAAGCAGCTATAGGCTGGTGATCATCTGCAGCGCAGAAAGAGAGCACGCCTACATCCCCTCTGCCTTCAGTCACTTCAAACGGAACATGGTGCCACGGGAGTCTCTTGAGAGGATTCAGAGATACCTGTCCAGGCACTACACTGTCCCCTCACACCAGACCAGTGCGGCATCTGTGTTCAAAGGTAGACACTTTGTTGGGATTGTGTCTTCACAGAGGGCTGGAGTTGGTGAGTTTTATACCGTAAAGAGTTTTGTTACTTCATATAGTCCCACAGAGCCAAACGTATACATATATTTCATATTATGAATGTGTTCTTTTAAAAATGTGCGTTTTTTTGATATTCAGTAGTTTCAGTTGCAAGTCTTGAGTTTCAGGAATACTAATAGTTTATACTCTCTCAACACATATGAGTTCTTTAAGCAGAAAATATTCTATGCCTATACATTTGACCTAGGTCTTTGTAGAGCTGAATCAAATGTTTTATTTATTTGTAGGAAAATCCCTGTACATACAGAGGTTGTATGAAAAACTGGAGGGAACTGTGACAATGGGAACCACATTCCGCAAATGCATTCGCTTAATTGAGCCCAAGGTTGATGAGCATATCATTCTTCAGTCCTTGTTTGAAACGCCAGAGAGCAAGGAACACAAAGTCTTTCATTTTGATGTCACATCCTCGGTAAATACTCCTCTAGCATTAATAAGATATTGAAAATGTTGATGTTTTTCTGTGCCGGCAGATTTACATGCGTGCTATTGATGTTCTCCAGGTACAGAAAGGACTGCATGAATTTCTATTCAAACTGTTCTTCCTGCGTTATCTGACGGATTCCGATGGACTGATGTGGAAATGCAGCAACAAGCACTTGTATGTGATTGAGACACTACAATCCACCAAAGAACCGCCCGGACATGCCTCAAGATCTGTAAGTGTCAATCCATTTTTATTTTGTCATTTCACGTGAAACGGTTTGAAGTATACCGTTAAGTAGCCCTTCCAAACGCAGACAGGTGGCTAGCTGCTAGCATGCTAAATGGACATTTCTCCACTCTTCAACCTAATATTCATCATCTCCAGCACCACCTCAACATCAACATAATGTGTGAACTGCAGGTTTCAATGTTTTGTGGTCAAAAAGATAGTGGAACATAAGTGTTTTCCGATGCCATCATCTGGTGTGCATCATGTAACTTTAACCAACTATGAGCAGGAAAAGTTTGATTTACTACATTTTAGGAAAACTCTATATTAAAGGGGAAGGATCACAAAAATTATTCTATCACGTTATATTTTCTTTACCTTGAAAGTAGTCCATGGGGTGGAGTCAGCAACGCAACATTTGACTTTGTTTACTAAGCTACAGTGATCTACGTCTAGCATTAGCATTGTTTTCGAAAAAGTGTGATGATGATGCGTTTCGCTTCATATGATGCATTTTGCATCATCACACTTTTTGCTTTGTCCAGAAAATAATTTTATCTTAATAATTTTACTGCTGACATGCACACTTTTTTTGGGACCATATCAACAGTGGACTAATGAACAAAATACACAAATATTTAATGCATATTTAGTAATAGTATTTTGAGTAAAATATATATTTAAATACTTTTTCTGTTGGACATCCCATTTTAATCGTGGAGGTATTGTTTGTCAAAATACTTCATATGGTTAATATTATATAAATATATATTATATATATGATATATTAATAATATTAATCGTAATCTTAAATGTGTCTGTTTAGGATCCAAAGGGACACTTTCCTCTCTTTGAGGTCTTTCCTAAGGTCTTCTGCCGTCCACCAAAAGACGTTATGGGGTTGGAAGCGAGAACTGGAGATGATCCGGTGCTGGACACTGAGGACCCACTCATGGATGACCAGTGTTTCAGGAGTGAGGCCTTTCAAAGACCATACCAGTATCTAACACGTTTCCATAGGGGTGAGAATCTTGACAGCTTCAACTACAAAAGAGTTGAAGGAACTCATGCAGAGTGCCTTCAAATGCTCTTCATCTACTGTGGTATAATTGATCCATCCTGGGCAGAACTGAGGAACTTTGCCGGATTTCTCAATCTTCAGTTGCTAGACTGTGAGACATCTGATTTCTGCAACTTTGAGTTTGTTGGAGACACTCTTAGGGGATTCCGAAACTTTGTGGTTGACTTCATGATCTTGATGGCCAAGGACTTTGCCACTCCATCTCTCTGCATCGCTGACCAGAGCCATGGGAGGCAGCCGATGGACAATGGACTCAACGAAATAGATCTAGCCCCGTTCCTCATCAGAAAGAGATGGGAATCAGAACCGCATCCATACATATTTTTCAATGATGACCATGCGTCCATGACCTTCATTGGATTTCACCTACGGGAGAATGAGCAAAATGGGGTTGATGCCATTAATCCATCAACAAATGTGGTGATCAAGAGAAACATCATGACCAAAGACCTGTACAATGGCCTCAGACATCAAAGAGTTCCCTTTAACATCGACTATGACCAACTTTCTCGAGCAGATAAGATTGAGCGTCTATGTAGTGTGCTGGGGATCAAGTGGCCAACAGACCCTGATACAACATATGAGCTCACCACCGACAACATACTGAAGATGATGGCCATCCACATGAGGTTCAGGTGTGGCATTCCAGTCATCATAATGGGGGAGACTGGCTGTGGGAAGACACGGCTCATCAAGTTCCTGTGTGAGTTGAGAAGGAGTGGGGCGCCCACGGAGAACATGAAACTCGTCAAAGTTCACGGTGGAACTACGTCTGACATGATCTACAACAAGGTGCGGGAGGCAGAGAAGATTGCGGTTGCCAATAAAGAGGAACATGATTTTGATTCTGTTCTTTTCCTCGATGAAGCTAATACCACTGAAGCAATAAGCAGCATTAAGGAGATCCTGTGTGACAACACTGTGCAAGGACAACAACTCAGCTCCCAAACTGGCCTGCAAATCATTGCTGCATGCAATCCTTACAGGAAACACACAGATGAGATGATCAAGAGGCTGGAGGCAGCTGGTTTGGGGTACAGGGTCCGAGCTGAAGAGACTGAAGAAAGACTTGGATCCATCCCTCTTCGCCAGCTGGTGTATAGGGTCCAAGTGTTGCCCCCGAGCATGATCCCTCTGGTGTGGGACTTTGGGCAACTCAGTGACCACACAGAGAAAATGTACATCCAGCAGATTGTGCAGAGAGTTGTGGAAACAAATTCAATCAACAAAGGATCCATCAGGATGATCACTGATGTGCTGTCGTCATCGCAGACATTTATGAGGGAGAGGAAAGATGAATGCAGCTTTGTCAGTCTCAGGGACGTGGAGCGCTGCATGCAAGTATTTGTGTGGTTCTACAACAACCACTCGCTGTTTCAGGATGAGTTAAAGGCATTCCTCCAGAAACAACCCCAGGAGGAGAGGAGCAGGAGTGACCAGCTACACTCACCTGCCAGTGATCCAGTTGATTGGTCACTGTTGATGGCTGTTGGTGTATGTTATCAAGCCTGTCTAGAAAGAAAAGGTGAATACCAGACCGCAATCTGCAAATTCCTTCCCCAAGTCACCCCAAAGAAGATGAAGCAGGAGATCTCAGTCATGCAGGACCTTCTCCTAAGCGGTGTCCCAATGGGAGAGACAATAGCAAGAAACAAGGCTTTGAAAGAGAATGTCTTCATGATGGTGATCTGTATCGAGTTACGAATCCCCCTGTTTTTGGTTGGCAAGCCTGGGAGCTCCAAATCTCTGTCCAAAACTTTGGTTGCAGATGCCATGCAGGGCCAAGCTGCACATTCTGAGCTGTACAAAAGACTGAAACAGATTCACATGGTGTCCTTTCAGTGCAGCCCTCACTCCACGCCAGAGGGCATCATCAACACTTTCAGACAATGTGCCCGCTTCCAAGAGAGCAAGAATTTGGAGGAGTACATCTCCGTTGTTGTGCTAGATGAAATTGGACTGGCAGAGGACTCCCCAAAAATGCCTCTGAAAACATTGCACCCTTTACTGGAGGAAGGCTGCATTGATGACGAGCCACTGCCTCATAAGAGAGTTGGATTCATTGGCATCTCCAATTGGGCTTTGGACCCTGCCAAGATGAACAGAGGCCTCTTTGTGTCCCGTGGTGACCCGGACCAAAATGAGCTACTCGAGAGCGCGAAAGGCATATGCTCGTCTGACAAGATGATTCTGGAGAAGGTTAAGCACCTCTTCAAAGCTTTCTCCCAAGCGTACATGACAACTTGCAAGAAAGGAAAAGGGTTTTTCGGTCTACGAGATTACTACAGTCTGGTGAAGATGATGTTCGCCATCACCAAGGTCTCTAAGCAGAGCCCCAGTACAGTTCAAATCATTGAAGCAGTCCTAAGGAACTTCAGTGGAAGAGATGATGTGGACGCAGTGCGTATATTCACCAAAGAGCTGCCGGGCCAATCCATTCAACCTGATTTGGATGGCATCAGCACTATTGATCTGGTGAAACAAAACATTGTTTCCATTTGCCAAGATGAGGAGTGTCGATATCTCCTTGTCCTCACCAAAAACTATGCAGCCCTCCAGATTCTCCAGCAGACATTCTTCTCAGATCACAACCATCCAGAGATCATCTTTGGTTCCAGCTTCCCAAAGGATCAAGAGTACACTCAGATCTGCAGAAATATCAACCGAGTGAAGATCTGCATGGAAACTGGCCAGACTGTTGTGCTTCTGAACCTTCAGAATCTGTACGAAAGTCTCTACGACGCTCTCAACCAATACTATGTTTCACTTGGGGGTCAGAAGTATGTCGATCTTGGATTGGGAACCCATCGTGTGAAGTGCAGAGTTCACAAAGACTTCCGTCTAATTGTCATTGAAGAGAAAGAGGTGGTCTACAAGCAGTTCCCGATTCCCCTGATAAACCGGCTGGAAAAGCACTACCTGGACATCAACACTGTCCTCAAGAATGACCAGAAGGAGATTGTCAAACAACTACAGGAATGGGTCAAACAGTTTCTCTCCTTGAAAAGTCAGCAGTCCAAGACAAACCGCTACCTGCCACATGATGTCTTCATTGGCTACCACTCAGACACATGCTCCTCTGTGGTCCTGCAAGTGACAGAGAAGATGAAAACCGAGTCTGACGAATCTGACTCTCAGAGCAGAGTCCTGGATGAAGCCAAGCTCATCATGCTGAACTGTGCAACTCCAGATTCTGTCATTCGGCTTGACGGGACTAAATTATCTGATGTTGAGACCGAGAACCTGACGCAAATCTATTTTGAGGAGCAGAATCATCATTCCCTGGCAGACTTCATTGCCTCTCACACACAAAAGGAGGAATGGAGGAATTACCACTTTACAGAGGTAATTCACGTGAATCTTATCTTTTTAAGAATATACCTTGAATAGAATGCATCTTATATAGCTCATAAATCTTTTTTGCTCTTTTTAAAGGTCACAACATTTTCCCGGCTATTGACAGCAGCAGATATCCATCAGTTACAGAACATCACAGAGCGTTGCAACGTCAAGCTACTCTCACTGCAACAGTTTGACACAGAGCACTCCTTCCTCAAAGAAATCAGGTCTGCTTAAAAAATGTGAACAAAAGCTCAGTTGTGTATAGGGGTTGCACAATTCCAATTACTTTCCCAAAATGTCCAGGTTTTCCAGAAATCCCCCGGTTGGAAGATTCCTAGATTTCCTGCTTATTCCCCTCTGATTCTAGGAATTTTCCAACCAGGATTTTGCAACCCTAATTGTATCATTTGTGGGTGTGTGTGTAACCTTGTAGAGCATTCATAAGAATGATTATAGGATTAGGAAAATAACTGTGTTCTCTGTAGGCAATTTATTGACTCCACATCTGCCGACAAAGTCCTCATCATCCAAACAGACTATGATGAGGGTTCCCAGAGCATGAACATTCTGGCATCTGCCAAGTGAGTGATTCTCATTTAAGATTTGTCATCACAACTATTGTATTAGGTTCTAAACTGAAGTATTAGGTTATACTGTTGTATTGTTTGACTTTTTTTTATTTTTTTTATATGTTTGATCTTTGTATCTCCTCAGATATTCATCCATAAATGAAATAAACAAACCAAAAGCAGATGGTGACAACGGAAGGGTGTTTGTGTACTTTGTTACCAAACTGCCCCGAATTGAAGGTGGAACCTCCTATGCTGGATTTCATGGAGGTGAGTTATGTTAAATGCTATACAACAGGCTGATTTAATCATTTTTTTTTGCACGGTAACAATTGAATAACATGAAAGAAAAGAGAAAGCAGCACACTGCTCTCGCTAGTATCACTGTTCTTTATTAAGCTTTACGTATCGGTCTCAAGGCAGTGCAGTGTGGCGGTTTCTCTTTTCTTTAATATTTACCGGTATGCAATTTCCATCCTATTTTTCTTTGCACAGGACCCTGGAAATCAGTTCACATTGACGATCTTAGAAAATCCAAAGAGTTTGTATCAGATGTCCAGTCCTTGAGAAACCTACCCATCAGCCAGCTTTTTGAGAAAATTGAGGAGCCGCCCGAGGGTACATTTTACTTGTCTTATAAATGATAAATATCCAAAATGACTTACATACCATTTTTATGGGTAGCCTCAGCGGGAAGAGAAACCACGACCCTTTCGTTGCAAGTGACATGCTCTGCCCACAACATAGTCACTGCTATTATGCTCAGTAGCACAGATGCCATAGTTGGGAATTAACTGTAAATAATCCTTGATAATTCGTTTTTTTTCATAGTTTTCTTTCTTGTTCCAGCAATGCAAACAGATGACACAGACATCGAGGCACATGCGGCAGAGCACTCTGTAAGTATTATATACTCGTATACTACATATTGTAAACAGGTTTTTATATTGCAGTTCTTAATTATGACATGCAGGCGCTTCTGGCATCTGTAAACCTAACAAGGTATGGGTGTGTTATTCATGTGAGGATGTTGTTGTTTTAGGCTGAGTTTGATGTCACAAATCTGGTGCGAAGCTGTGTGCAGAGTGCAGTGAGCATGCTCAGAGATCAGGAGGACAGTGGAGCTCTTAGCACCAGGAGGGTGGAGCTCCTGCTAACACTTCTGGACGATAGCGAGGACCTGAAAGGTTACTAACCCACAATATTTCCAGTGTGTTACTTAAGCAATAAGGCCCGATGGGGGGTGTGGTATATGGCCAATATACCACGGCTAAGGGCTGTTCTTAAGCACGACGCAATATCCTTAGCCGTGGTATATTGGCCATATATCACAAACCCCCGAGGTGCCTTATTGCTATTATAAACTGGTTACCAATGTAATTAGAGTAGTTAAAATAAATGTTTTGTCATACCCGTGGTATACGGTCTGATATACCACAGCTTTCAGCCAATCAGCATTCAGGGCTTAAACCACCCAGTTTATAATGTAGTTTCAGAGGTTAAAGACAAGACCTAGAACCCTCTCACTACAGTTCACTATAAAATACTACAGTACTTGCTGTAGAATTCTGTAATAAACTGGAACAGTATTACGACACACTGTAGTATCCCTCCATCCTGTAGTTCTTACTATAGAATGTTGTAGTATGTGTAAGGGATAAACGCCAACGTTCTGTACATTACCTTGGAGATAATGGACGACGCAGCGGGACAAGGCGGAGACGAGTCCCTTTGCAATGTCTGTTTTTTTTTCAAGTTAATAGGTATAGAAAGGAGGTCGTTTATCCCGCTAATACCACGGTTGCCAAAGAACAGAATACTAAAGCACACATTTAAGAAACAAAAAAATATATATTGATATTTGAATGTTTATAAAAGCGAATTCATACTTTCGGTTGCTAGAGATGCGACCCAGTCGTTTGTTTGATATTTATGGGCGTGGCCAGTTGTTCGTTCTATATGTGTTCCGTTGCCATGCTCACTGGCAAAGTTCTTATCCTTTTTTGCTAGCTAGCCAAATGGCTACGGCTAACACATTTACAACCTCTGCTGCCAGAATTTACATTTACATTTTAGTCATTTAGCAGACGCTCTTATCCAGAGCGACTTACAGGAGCAATTTGGGTTAAGTGCCTTGCTCAAGGGCACATCGACAGATTTTTCACCTAGTCGGCTCGGGGATTAGAACCAGCAACCTTTCGGTTACTGGCACAACGCTCTTAGCTACTAAGGTACCTGCCGCCCCACATAGAATAACAGCAAAGTAGCTGCATTTGCATTTATTTAAGCTGTTTTCTATTGACATTCATTTGGATACATCCATAACAATCTGATGATGCCCGATTTTTGCCTGGCATAGCTAGAAAAGTTTGCCTTCTCGTCAGGACACACAACACTGTTCTTTACAAGGAGATCGCATTGCATATCAAACACTAGGCTAGAAGCTAGCTAAATCGTTTGTTGCTAGTGAACCTGTAAATATCAGTTGCTTAAAACAGCTGGTCAAACTAGAAACATGTGGGAGGATTTGACAGCATAGCGCCACTTGCGTCATGACTGCAACAGTAGGGACAAGATAAATTAATGTTCATCACTCACCACGTTAGGTCATCAGATGCTCCAAAAAAAGTAGATAACTAGCAGAGTTTTTCCTTGTTGGACCTGTGTTTGCAATGTATCCAATTTTGGTTTGTGTGGCTGTTGGTTTAGCTTTCTGTAACTTTGTAGCAAGTACGGTCTGCGTGTGTAGGTGGATATTGCGTCATGATCGCAAGGTGTCCCAATATGTTTTCCAACTGTCCATTATCTGGTTTTAATGCCCATTCTTGAATGCCCTTCTAGCCAATCAAAAACAAGTATTCAACAATGCTGTGGTATAATGTAGAACACTATACTACACACTGTAGGAGCCCTTGATAATGTGTAGTACTTACTATAGAATGTTGTAGTATACTGTAGAATACTATAGTAAATACTACATGATTTTCCACACCAAAAAACACAGAAGTAAATAGTACAGTAATGTCCGCAAAAACACTACAGTCCGCAAAAACACACAACAACAAAAAAATACAAAGAAAAATAATTAATAATTGTAAAGTGGTTGTCCCACTGGCTATCATAAGGTGAATGCACCAATTTGTAAGTCGCTCTGGATAAGAGCGTCTGCTAAATGACGTAAATGTAAAATGTAAATATGTCAAAGATGATAAAACAAAAACACTATAGTAAATACTTCCTTGATGTTTGCAAAAACACTACAGAATATTACAGTCCGCAAAAGCACTACAGCAAATATGACAGTATACTACAATCCGCAAAAATGCTACATTAATTACTTTAGTATATACTACAGTTTTCTTTTACTACAGTATTTATACTATAGTTAACTGTAAATACTACAGTAAAGTAAGCAAAAACACAACAGAGAATACTATAGTATTTATGCCATAGTACCTTTTATTGTGGGCTTACCTGGACCCTTTCATTAGATAATACAACAAAAACACTATAGTAAATACTACAGTATACTACAATCCGCAAAAACACTACATTCAATACTATAGTATATACTACCGTTTTCTTTTAATAATATAATAATAATAATAATATGCCATTTAGCAGACGCTTTTATCCAAAGCGACTTACAGTCATGCGTGCATACATTTTTTACTACAGTAATTTATACTATAGTTAGCTGTAAATACTGCAGTATACTACAGTTAATACTACAGTAAAATCTGCAAAAACACTATAGCGAATACTATAGTATTTATACCATAATATACTATAGTACTTTTTCATGTGGGCTTACCCGACCATTTCATTAGAAAGGGGCTCTAGATCGAAAAATAGAACGTCTGAGACGAACACTTATCTCAGATCGTAACAGCAAGCGAATACAGTAGCTAAAGGTAACTGTCTTTTACATGAGTTTATATGCTTGATCTCTGTATTGTGCCCTTAAGCTGCATTCCTGACAACCCTGAGAAGCCGTCTTCACTCTCTACTGGAGAACCGTGAGCGAAACATCCCCTCCCCCAAGAACTGGGTGTTAACGGAGGCGTCCAACATCGATGCTCTTCAGGAGGGGGGAACCTTCACGTACGTTAATCAACGATGCTGCACTACTCTGCATACGGAAAAAAAATCTATCATTTCATTCATTTTCAAAATGGTTATTTGGTTTTGTCATCGTTTCGGAAGTATAGTCAGTCCATACTGTGTTTGTTCCACAGACAAACTCTGTGGAAGAGAATCAAAGCAGTGGTCACACCCCTCTTGGCCCAGTTGGTCTCGGTCATCGACAGGGACTGTAATCTGGACCTCCTGCTGGACCGCAACAGTGGGAAGGAAGTCCGGAACCTGTGGCTGAAGATATTTGGCAGTAACGAGATGCTTGATATTCCTAATGTGGATCCCAAGTGAGTGATTTTATGTGTGATGATACACATACTGGAATAAGAAACGACTGGACTGCATGGAGTAAGGTTTTGTGTTATGTCTCAGTGGAACAGGTAGATCAAATCAAATCAAATTGTATTGGTCACATGCGCCGAATACAACAGGTGCAGACATCACAGTGAAATGCTTACTTACACCCCTTAACCAACAGTGCATTTATTTTTAACAAAAAAAAAGTAAAAATAAAACAACAACAAAAAAAGTGTTGAGAAAAAAAAAGAGCAGAAGTAAAATAAAGTGACAGTAGGGAGGCTATATATACAGGGGGGTACCGGTGCAGAGTCAATGTGCGGGGGGCACCGGCTAGTTGAGGTAGTTGAAGTAATATGTACATGTGGGTAGAGTTAAAGTGACTATGCATAAATAATTAACAGAGTAGCAGCAGCGTAAAAAAAGGATGGGGGTGCTGCAGATGCTCACTGCTAACAAACTCCCCATTTCCCACAGTTCTGACTCTAAGACCATCCTGGTGCAGAGCCATGTCACAGCTAACAAACTCCCCATTTCCCACAGTTCTGACTCTAAGACCATCCTGGTGCAGAGCCATGTCACAGCTAACAAACTCCCCATTTCCCACAGTTCTGACTCTAAGACCATCCTGGTGCAGAGCCATGTCACAGCTAAGAGGACCATGTGCTGCACTATGCCCTTCAGTTGGAGGATCAGAGATATCCTGGATGAACTAGTGATGCAATACGGAAGTAAATCATTGAATGCCTTTAATTTATATATATATATTTTAAATGAACGATACAGTTAGATTATAATTGTATAGTTCATAGAAATGTGAGAAATGATTCGCAAAGGTGTATTTCTTAATTCTCATGTGGACGGACTACTTAACAGTATTTTAGTTGCATAATTCTCATTGTATAACCTCATAATCTTTTATAATTTTTTATTGGAAGGACGGGTCGAGGCGTTCTTTCAGAAAATCCCCCTTGGTCAGTATCTGGCTACAGTGGATGAGAAACTGCAGAGGGAATTTTTCCAAAGATACCTGCAGGACTTCATTGCCATGACGATGAAAGTGGCTTCAGATGGGGAGTTAAAGGTATGCCTTTGCAACATCATCATGTTTTCAATACACACAAATAGTAAAACAATAGTCTCCATTTCTATTTACAGTCATAATATTAGGTGATCCTAATGAATATATGTAACACTATTTTCCCAGCATCTGTGTGAAGCCCTGAACTGCTGTGTGAATGAGCTCCAGAGACGACGAAAAGCTCCAAGTGAAGAGATTCCCTCCCTGCCCCTGATCCACTCTGCCTACAACATGTACCGTACCCGTCTGCACAACCTCACCAGGATGATGTCCCTGCAACCACAGGTGGTTCCTCACTTGCAGAAAATCACACTAGTGAAGGACAGTCCAGAGTTGGTAAGTGCATATATTTGCCGCATTTAGTTATGAGAAATCACGTTTTTTTTTGATGTGCCAAATGTTTGTGTATAGAGTTTATATGAGTGTATGATAGTAGTTGAACATACAGTATATATGAATGTATGATGGTAGTTGAACTTTTACCAGGTAATGTACAGTACATACTGTATTGAAATGAGGCTGCCAACATGCTGATAGAAACGTCATAGTAACCATGCCAGTAACTATAGTGAGGGAAAAAAGTATTTGAACCCCTGCTGATTTTGTACGTTTGCCCACTGACAAAGAAATGATCAGTCTATAATTTTAATGGTAGGTTTATTTGAACAGTGAGAGACAGAATAACAACAAAAAAATCCAGAAAAACGCATGTCAAAAATGTTATAAATTGATTTGCATTTTAATGAGGGAAATAAGTATTTGACCCCTCTGCAAAACATGACTTAGTACTTGGTGGCAAAACCCTTGTTGGCAATCATAGAGGTCAGACGTTTCTTGTAGTTGGCCACCAGGTTTGCACACATCTCAGGAGGGATTTTGTCCCACTCCTCTTTGCAGATATTCTCCAAGTCATTAAGGTTTCAAACTTTCAGCTCCCTCCACAGATTTTCTATGGGATTAAGGTCTGGAGACTGGCTAAGCCACTCCAGGACCTTAATGTGCTTCTTCATGAGCCACTCTTTTGTTGCCTTGGCCGTGTGTTTTGGGTCATTGTCATGCTAGAATACCCATCCACGACCCATTTTCAATGCCCTGGCTGAGGGAAGGAGGTTCTCACCCAAGATTTGACGGTACATGGTCCCTTTGATGCGGTGAAGTTGTCCTGTCCCCTTAGCAGAAAAACACCCCCAAAGCATAATGTTTCCACCTCCATGTTTGACGGTGGGGATGGTGTTCTTGGGGTCATAGGCAGCATTCCTCCTCCTGCAAACACGGCGAGTTAAGTTGATGCCAAAGAGCTCCATTTTGGTCTCATCTGACCACAACACTTTCACCCAGTTCTCCTCTGAATCATTCAGATGTTCATTGGCAAACTTTAGACGGGCATGTACTCCCTTTAAGAGTGTGCTCCTAATCTCAGCTCGTTACCTGTATAAAAGACACCTGGGAGCCAGAAATCTTTCTGATTGAGAGGGGGTCAAATACTTATTTCCCTCATTAAAATGCGAATCAATTTATAACATTTTTGACATGCGTTTTTTCTGGATTTTTTTTGTTTCTCACATGTTCAAATAAACCTACCATTAAAATTATAGACTGATCATTTTCTTTGTCAGTGGGCAAACGTACAAAATCAGCAGGGGATCAAATACTTTTTTCCCCCTCACTGGATGCCATGTTTCTGCCACACTCCAGGTTCTGGATGTTTATGCAGCAGTTGCCTGTGTTGAGCTCCTGGAGCCGCTTGCATTGGACTCTGATGCCCAGTGCCAGGACTGGCTGAAGCAGGTGAAAGGACTGCAGGCGTCTATGGAGCTGATCTGCTCCCAGGGAAGCCTGAAGCAGTATGGAGAGAGGAGCCGGGAACGGTTTGACTACATCCGGTGAGGGAAATGTCCCTTTGAAAAGACTACAGAGGGCCATTTTGACTTTCTTTATTTCTCTTTATTTGACTTTTTTAAAGAAAGTCAATATGCATTGCGAAAGAGGTGAAGAAAGTTCAGAATTCCACACATGTTGGAATAAAGTAGTAAAGCTTGAGTTTTTACCACCATTATTATTATAAGGGCGGAAGTATGGATACTTTGCACTTTCTTGGCATTCTCTCAACCAGCTTCATGAGGAATGCTTTTCCAACAGTCTTGAAGGAGTTCCCACATATGCTGAGCACTTGTTGGCTGCTTTTCCTTGACTCTGCGGTCCAACTGATCCCAAACCATCTCAATTGGGTTGAGGTCAGGTGATTGTGGAGGCCAGGTCATCTGATGCAGCACTCCATCACTCTCCTTCTTGGTCAAATAGCCCTTACACAGCCTGGAGGTGTGTTTTGGGTCATTGTCCTGTTGAAAAACAAATTCTAGTCCCACTAAGTGCAAACCAGATGGGATGGCGTATCGCTGCAGAATGCTGTGGTAGCCATGCTGGTTAAGTGTGCCTTGAATTCTAAATAAATCACAGACAGTGTCAACAGCAAAGCACCCCCACACCATGACACCTCCTCCTCCATGCTTCACAGTGGGAACTACACATGCGGAGATCATCCGTTCACCTACTCTGCGTCTCACAAAGACACGGCGGTTGGTACCAAGAATCTCAAATTTGGACTCATCAGACCAAAGGACAGATTTCCACCGGTCTAATGTCAATTGCTTGTGTTTCGTGGCTCAAGCAAGTCTTTTCTTCTTATTGGTGTCCTTTAGTAGTGGTTTCTTTGCAGCAATTCAACCATGAAGGCCTGATTCACGCGGTCTCCTCTGAACAGTTGATGTTGAGATGTGTCTGTTACTTGAACTCTGTGAAGCATTTATTTGGGCTGCAATCTGAGGTGCAATTAACTCTAATTAATTTATCCTCTGCAGCAGAGGTAACTCTGGGTCTTCCTTTCCTGTGGCGGTCCTCATGATAGCCAGTTTCATCATAGCGCTTGATGGTTGTGCGACTGCACTTTAAGAAACGTTCAAAGTTCTTGAAATGTTCCGCATTGACTGACCTTCATGTCTTAAAGTAATGATGGACTGTGGTTTCTCTTTGCTTATTTGAGCTGTTCTTACCATAATATGGACTTGGTCTTTTACCAAATAGGGCTATCTTCTGTATACCCAACCCCCCCCCCCCCCCCCCCCCCCCACCTTGTCACAACACAACTGATTGGCTCAAAAGCATTAAGAAGGAAAGAAATTCCGCAAATGAACTTTTAACAAGGCACACCTGTTATTTGAAATGGATTCCAGGTGACTACCTCATGAAGCTGGTTGAGAGAATGCCAAGAGTGTACAAAGCTGTCATCAAGGCAAAGGGTGGCTACTTTGAAGAATCTCAAATATAAAATGTATTTTGATTTGTTTAACACATTTTTGGTTACTACATGATTCCATATGTGTTATTTCATAGTTTTGATGTCTTCACTATTATTCTACAATGTAGAAAATAGTAAAAATAAAGAAAAACCCTTGAATGAGTAGGTGTGTCCAAACTTTTGACTGCTTTTATTTATATTTATATATATACACAAGCTAGTAATTGTTTAAGTCTGTATTTGATCATATTTTATTACAGTAGCTTAATTCCTCCAGAATGAGTAAAGATTTCTCCTTGTTTGTTTTGTGTTTTTAGTAATGATTGGAACCGCATCTGCATCATCTCTCTGTTTGTGGAACACATGCTGCTAGGCTTTGAATTTGAGGAGAGGGAGCTCAAGTCTCTGGTCCTTGATCACACTCGTACCTTAGGCAAAGTGAGTTTAATAGTATATTTTTGTTGTTTAAGTCAACATGCTACCAATGACGTTTTATATTTCTGTGTTTGTGTTTCTTTATACATTATTTATTTCCATCCCATATTTCAGGTTTAGCGTCAGACTTAAACTATGTATATAATTATGTAAACCTGAGCTCTTGAACTATGTTAACGTATTGCATTGAACTTTGTGCTTAAAGGATAAATTCTGTATTTTACAAGTGAATGTTTAAAGGGTTCCTTACCCTGAAACTTCAGTTAACTTTTGACACCACTAGCTAAAAATCAATGGGAGTAATGGGCGACAACTTTGTAATTTTTTTTTACATTTCGTGGCCAGAACAACTGAAATCAACTGAATTGGTTGGACGTTAATTAAAGGTGGTTTGGAACAGAACGTTGCACGGTTGCCCTCAGCACTCCCATGGATTGCTAAAGCTAGCTATGGCTAAAGTTAGCACCTTTTTGTAGCTGTGTTTGTAGCTGTATCCTAACCATGAATTACAGTTTCTCCTGGCTCATAGACTACTTTCAGGGTAAAGAACCGTCCAACATTATGTTGTAAAGTACCGAACTCATCGTTTCATTTTAACTAATCTATGTGACTGCAAATTTTCTCTCGTGTGGAAGATTCTGGCAAAAAACTCAGACGTAAAATCGGAGGAACCCTTTGCGGCCATCATCACAGTACTGAAGACTTGCAAGCAAAGAGCAAGTGATCTGATTTGGAAGTAGGTCTATTTGTTATAATTTATTTAGTGTAAAACGCTATTCATATTATATGTCTACATTATTTGCTGTGGCTGATATACAGAATTTGATGTTAATAACGGCAGTTAATTTTTTTTCTTAGGTTTGGTTTCCAGTGCCGTGTGTGCATGGGGGAACCCCATGACCCTGTAGACCTGCCCTGTCACCACATGTTCTGTCTGACCTGTGTCAGAGGATGTCTCAACACAGGCCAAATGTACTGCCCCGTATGCAAACACGAACTCCCAGATGACTTCCAGGTCAAAGTGTCTGAGGACGTAAGGTGGGTGTGTTTTACCCTTTTTAATCTGGACACTGAGACCATGACAAAGGAAATGTCTTTCCCAGTGACTGTCTTAATCTGTCTACTATGGTTCTGCAGAGCTCGCATCACCCTAAACGCCCGGTTCAGGCAGAGTTGCAATGCGTTTTTCATAGACCTCGTCACTACTGTGTGCTTCAAGGACAACATCCCCCCATCAAAGGGTGTCGTCCTACACCTGTTGTCCTTCCTCATGGTTGAGACAGAACCGATCCCACTCATCAGAGGTACCCCCCCCCCCAAACACACTCAAACACACTAGCCCAAAATATAGAGTTTACATTCTGTTTGTTCCTCTATTTATTTAACAGAAAGGAGGGAAGATTGTGGCTCAGTAAGTGTTTGTATTAGTGTTTCTAATTGTATTGTATTTGTATCAGCACAAAGTCAGATACACACCAAAGATTTCTCACCATTTGATGAGTCTCTGGACAAGAATCCTGTGGTGCGATCAGTGATACTCAAACTCCTGCTCAAGTACACGTGAGTGAACCAGGCAAAAGCGTCGTTTATACACTATATATACAAAAGTATGTGGACAACAAATTAGTGGATTTGGCTATTTCAGCCACACCCGTTACTGACAGGTGTATAAAATCGAGCACACCGCCACGCAATCTCCATAGACAAACATTGGCAGTAGAATGGCCCATACTGAAGAGCTCAGTGACTTTTTAATGTGGTACCGTCATAGGATGCCACTTTTCCAACAAGTCAGTTCGTAAAATTTCTGCCCTGCTAGAGCTGTCCCTGGGTCAACTGTAAGTGCAGTTATTGTGAAGTGGAAACGTCTAGGAGCAACAATAGATCAGCCGCAAAGTGGTAGGCCACACAAGCTCACAGAACGGGACCTCCGAGTGCTGAAGCGCGTAGCGCGTAAAAAACGTCTGTCCTCGGTTGCAACACTCACTACAGAGTGGAAGCAACGTCCTCAAAATAACTGTTCGTCAGGAGCTTCATGAAATGGGTTTCCATGGCCGAGCAGCCGCACACAAGCCTAAGATCACCATGCGCAATGCCAAGCATCGGCTGGAGTGGTGTAAAGCTCGCCGCCATTGGACTCTGGAGCAGTGGAAACGCGTTCTCTGGAGTGATGAATCACGCTTCACCATCTGGCAGTCCGACGGACGAATCTGGGTTTGGCGGATACCAGGAGAACGCTACCTGCCCGAATGCATAGTGCCAACTGCAAAGTTTGGTGGAGGAGGAATAATGGTCATGGGCTGTTTTTCATGGTTTGGGCTAGGCCCCTTAGTTCCAGTGAAGGGAAATCTTAACGCTACAGCATACAATGACGTAGACGATTGTGTGCTTCCAACTTTGTGGCAACAGTTTGGGGAAGGTCCTTTCCTGTTTCAGCATGACAATGCCCCCGTGCACAAAGCGAGGTCCATACAGAAATGGTTTGTCAAGATCGGTGTGGAAGAACTTGACTGGCCTGCACAGAGCCCTGACCTCAACCCCATCGAACACCTTTGGGATGAATTGTAAGGCCGACTGCGAGCCAGGCCTAATCGCCCAACATCAGTGCCCGATCTCACTAATATTCTTGTGGCTGAATGGAAGTAAGTCCCCCGCAGCAATGTTCCAACATCTAGTGGAAAGCCTTTCCAGAAGAGTGGAGGCTGTTATAGCAGCAAAGGGGGGACCAACTCCATATTAATGCCCATGATTTTGGAATGAGGTGTTGGAAGAGCAGATGTCCACATACTTTTGGTCATGTAGTGTATCCTTTGCAATGTTGCTGTAACCAGCAACGCAATTCAGTTTGGTTTCAGACGTTGTCAAACATTTCAGATGTTGTCAAACATTTGCCTGAAAATGTACTATTTTTGTTTTGTTTTTAGCTTTGATGAAGTCAAAGAATATCTGCAGCAGTATTTGACATCGATAGAGGAGAGCAACATTCTAGAGGCTGAGGATAAAAATGAACTTTATGCCCTCTACATCAACTGCCTTGAGGTAGGATCTGACAGGATTTGACCCTCAGTCAATGGAGTGCTATCACTATCCTATTTGTAAAAGGGGTCTTCTAACCTCAACGGGACTTTCTGGATAAATAAAGGTTAAATAAATAGAATAACTGTTTTTCTGTGCAGGACTCCATGTTAGACAGAATGCCACATGAATGCCACAAGCCTGCAGATCAGCAGACCTACCTGCCGAAAGAGACTGAGTTCTTGCGTCACTTCCTGGACTCTGTCATCGAGTCGGCTGAGACGGTCACAATCGAGCACCTGCAACAGATCGCGAGGGTCCGTCTATGCCTGGACATGGCCTCACACCTACTCCATAGCACACAGTCTGGTAAAAACACTCAAATCAATATAGCGTCACAAATTCTGCTCCATGTTGCTTTACAATTGTGTTTTGTTGGTGTAAAATGAATTCTAATTGTTTTAATAAGGAATGTTTTATAAGGAATACTTGCAATCACTTTGACTGACTGATCCAAGATCTGTCCTCGGTTCCTCGTGTCGTGTGCAGGGGAATGTGAAAACCCTCAGGATGTGGTCGAGGAGTTCCTGTGGGCTGTTAAGATCCTGTGTGAGGAGAGTAAGAACGACTGGTACCGGGTTTACCTGATCCGCAACATCAGCAGCCAGCAGGGTGTAGAATGTGTCCAGAGGATGCTGAAGGATACAGAGAAGTACAGGTGGCTTTTCCCTGAAGAGATACAGCAGCAGGTACATCACAGGGTTTCGTGAAATGTTTCGTACAACCCCATTTTGAACTATTGAAAAATGTCGGTCCTGTTTCCTGTCCTCCTATTGCTTACAGGCGTGTTTCTAAAGAGGACCTGAGTGGTTAGATACAACGACGTGTATTTCCTAGCCATATACTGTCAAGGACGATGTTATAGATATCAAGAGTAATGGGTCTTCCATCGTCTCGTATGCAGAATGAAGACGTTGGCCAGATGGACCAGTATCTGGTCTATGGAGAGGACTACCAGGCTGTCCGCGAGGCTGTTGCCAAAGCAGTACTAGAGGGCAGTGTTCAGGAGATTGAGGAGACGTGTCAGGTAATAGTGTAACTCCACTACCACTGTGTGTGTATGTGTGTTTGTTTTATAAAAAAGGATTTCTAACTCTCTCAGTTTATAAGATGTTTGGTGAATTTGTCCTCAGCTTTGTGTGTTGTTTTGTTGTAGAGATGCACTGCACCTCCAAGGAGGCGGACCTTGTATGTCCTGCTGGCACTTTTCAGAGAAGTTACCAGTCTGTACCGAGCAGCCAACACAGGCCTCCACCCCACCCCTAAGGTAGGAACACAGGCCTCCACCCCACCCCTAAGGTAGGAACACAGGCCTCCACCCCACCCCTAAGGTAGGAACACAGGCCTCCACCCCACCCCTAAGGAACACAGGCCTCCACCCCACCCCACCCCTGAGGAACACAGGCCTCCACCCCACCCCACCCCTAAGGCCTCCACCCCACCCCTAAGGCCTCCACCCCACCCCACCCCTAAGGCCTCCACCCCACCCCACCCCTAAGGCCTCCACCCCACCCCACCCCTAAGGCCTCCACCCCACCCCACCCCTAAGGCCTCCACCCCACCCCACCCCTAAGGCCTCCACCCCACCCCTAAGGCCTCCACCCCACCCCTAAGGCCTCCACCCCACCCCTAAGGCCTCCAGCCCTCCACCCCACCCCTAAGCCCTCCACCCCACCCCTAAGGCCTCCAGCCCTCCACCCCACCCCTAAGGCCTCCACCCCACCCCTAAGGCCTCCAGCCCTCCACCCCACCCCTAAGCCCTCCACCCCACCCCTAAGGCCTCCAGCCCTCCACCCCACCCCTAAGGCCTCCACCCCACCCCACCCCTAAGGCCTCCACCCCACCCCACCCCTAAGGCCTCCACCCCACCCCTAAGGCCTCCACCCCACCCCACCCCTAAGGCCTCCACCCCACCCCTAAGGCCTCCACCCCACCCCTAAGGAACACACATTAGACCACCTCCTCCAACTCCACATCAGAGGAAAAACTGTTAAAGCCCACAACTAACGATAGACTGTTGGCCCACAACTAACGATAGACTGTTAAAGCCCACAACTAACGATAGACTGTTAGCCCACAACTAACGATAGACTGTTAGCCCACAACTAACGATAGACTGTTGGCCCACAACTAACGATAGACTGTTGGCCCACAACTAACCATAGACTGTTGGCCCACAACTAACGATAGACTGTTAGCCCACAACTAACGATAGACTGTTAGCCCACAACTAACGATAGACTGTTAGCCCACAACTAACGATAGACTGTTAGCCCACAACTAACGATAGACTGTTAGCCCACAACTAACGATAGACTGTTAGCCCACAACTAACGATAGACTGTTAGCCCACAACTAACGATAGACTGTTAGCCCACAACTAACGATAGACTGTTAGCCCACAACTAACGATAGACTGTTAGCCCACAACTAACGATAGACTGTTAGCCCACAACTAACGATAGACTGTTAGCCCACAACTAACGATAGACTGTTAGCCCACAACTAACGATAGACTGTTAGCCCACAACTAACGATAGACTGTTAGCCCACAACTAACGATAGACTGTTAGCCCACAACTAACGATAGACTGTTAGCCCACAACTAACGATAGACTGTTAGCCCACAACTAACGATAGACTGTTGGCCCACAACTAACGATAGACTGTTGGCCCACAACTAACGATAGACTGTTGGTCCACAACTAACGATAGACTGTTGGCCCACAACTAACGATAGACTGTTGGCCCACAACTAACGATAGACTGTTGGCCCACAACTAACGATAGACTGTTGGCCCACAACTAACGATAGACTGTTGGCCCACAACTAACGATAGACTGTTGGCCCACAACTAACGATAGACTGTTGGCCCACAACTAACGATAGACTGTTAGCCCACAACTAACGATAGACTGTTAGCCCACAACTAACGATAGACTGTTAGCCCACAACTAACGATAGACTGTTAGCCCACAACTAACGATAGACTGTTAGCCCACAACTAACGATAGACTGTTAGCCCACAACTAACGATAGACTGTTAGCCCACAACTAACGATAGACTGTTAGCCCACAACTAACGATAGACTGTTAGCCCACAACTAACGATAGACTGTTAGCCCACAACTAACGATAGACTGTTAGCCCACAACTAACGATAGACTGTTGGCCCACAACTAACGATAGACTGTTGGCCCACAACTAACGATAGACTGTTGGCCCACAACTAACGATAGACTGTTGGCCCACAACTAACGATAGACTGTTAGCCCACAACTAACGATAGACTGTTAGCCCACAACTAACGATAGACTGTTAGCCCACAACTAACGATAGACTGTTAGCCCACAACTAACGATAGACTGTTAGCCCACAACTAACGATAGACTGTTAGCCCACAACTAACGATAGACTGTTAGCCCACAACTAACGATAGACTGTTAGCCCACAACTAACGATAGACTGTTAGCCCACAACTAACGATAGACTGTTAGCCCACAACTAACGATAGACTGTTAGCCCACAACTAACGATAGACTGTTGGCCCACAACTAACGATAGACTGTTGGCCCACAACTAACGATAGACTGTTGGCCCACAACTAACGATAGACTGTTGGCCCACAACTAACGATAGACTGTTGGCCCACAACTAACGATAGACTGTTGGCCCACAACTAACGATAGACTGTTGGCCCACAACTAACGATAGACTGTTGGCCCACAACTAACGATAGACTGTTGGCCCACAACTAACGATAGACTGTTAGCCCACAACTAACGATAGACTGTTAGCCCACAACTAACGATAGACTGTTAGCCCACAACTAACGATAGACTGTTAGCCCACAACTAACGATAGACTGTTAGCCCACAACTAACGATAGACTGTTAGCCCACAACTAACGATAGACTGTTAGCCCACAACTAACAATAGACTGTTAGCCCACAACTAACGATAGACTGTTAGCCCACAACTAACGATAGACTGTTAGCCCACAACTAACGATAGACTGTTAGCCCACAACTAACGATAGACTGTTAGCCCACAACTAACGATAGACTGTTGGCCCACAACTAACGATAGACTGTTGGCCCACAACTAACCATAGACTGTTGGCCCACAACTAACGATAGACTGTTAGCCCACAACTAACGATAGACTGTTAGCCCACAACTAACGATAGACTGTTAGCCCACAACTAACGATAGACTGTTAGCCCACAACTAACGATAGACTGTTAGCCCACAACTAACGATAGACTGTTAGCCCACAACTAACGATAGACTGTTAGCCCACAACTAACGATAGACTGTTAGCCCACAACTAACGATAGACTGTTAGCCCACAACTAACGATAGACTGTTAGCCCACAACTAACGATAGACTGTTAGCCCACAACTAACGATAGACTGTTAGCCCACAACTAACGATAGACTGTTAGCCCACAACTAACGATAGACTGTTAGCCCACAACTAACGATAGACTGTTAGCCCACAACTAACGATAGACTGTTAGCCCACAACTAACGATAGACTGTTAGCCCACAACTAACGATAGACTGTTAGCCCACAACTAACGATAGACTGTTGGCCCACAACTAACGATAGACTGTTGGCCCACAACTAACGATAGACTGTTGGTCCACAACTAACGATAGACTGTTGGCCCACAACTAACGATAGACTGTTGGCCCACAACTAACGATAGACTGTTGGCCCACAACTAACGATAGACTGTTGGCCCACAACTAACGATAGACTGTTGGCCCACAACTAACGATAGACTGTTGGCCCACAACTAACGATAGACTGTTAGCCCACAACTAACGATAGACTGTTAGCCCACAACTAACGATAGACTGTTAGCCCACAACTAACGATAGACTGTTAGCCCACAACTAACGATAGACTGTTAGCCCACAACTAACGATAGACTGTTAGCCCACAACTAACGATAGACTGTTAGCCCACAACTAACGATAGACTGTTAGCCCACAACTAACGATAGACTGTTAGCCCACAACTAACGATAGACTGTTAGCCCACAACTAACGATAGACTGTTAGCCCACAACTAACGATAGACTGTTAGCCCACAACTAACGATAGACTGTTGGCCCACAACTAACGATAGACTGTTGGCCCACAACTAACGATAGACTGTTGGCCCACAACTAACGATAGACTGTTGGCCCACAACTAACGATAGACTGTTAGCCCACAACTAACGATAGACTGTTAGCCCACAACTAACGATAGACTGTTAGCCCACAACTAACGATAGACTGTTAGCCCACAACTAACGATAGACTGTTAGCCCACAACTAACGATAGACTGTTAGCCCACAACTAACGATAGACTGTTAGCCCACAACTAACGATAGACTGTTAGCCCACAACTAACGATAGACTGTTAGCCCACAACTAACGATAGACTGTTAGCCCACAACTAACGATAGACTGTTAGCCCACAACTAACGATAGACTGTTGGCCCACAACTAACGATAGACTGTTGGCCCACAACTAACGATAGACTGTTGGTCCACAACTAACGATAGACTGTTGGCCCACAACTAACGATAGACTGTTGGCCCACAACTAACGATAGACTGTTGGCCCACAACTAACGATAGACTGTTGGCCCACAACTAACGATAGACTGTTGGCCCACAACTAACGATAGACTGTTGGCCCACAACTAACGATAGACTGTTAGCCCACAACTAACGATAGACTGTTAGCCCACAACTAACGATAGACTGTTAGCCCACAACTAACGATAGACTGTTAGCCCACAACTAACGATAGACTGTTAGCCCACAACTAACGATAGACTGTTAGCCCACAACTAACGATAGACTGTTAGCCCACAACTAACGATAGACTGTTAGCCCACAACTAACGATAGACTGTTAGCCCACAACTAACGATAGACTGTTAGCCCACAACTAACGATAGACTGTTAGCCCACAACTAACGATAGACTGTTGGCCCACAACTAACGATAGACTGTTGGCCCACAACTAACGATAGACTGTTGGCCCACAACTAACGATAGACTGTTGGCCCACAACTAACGATAGACTGTTGGTCCACAACTAACGATAGACTGTTGGCCCACAACTAACGATAGACTGTTGGCCCACAACTAACGATAGACTGTTGGCCCACAACTAACGATAGACTGTTGGCCCACAACTAACGATAGACTGTTGGCCCACAACTAACGATAGACTGTTAGCCCACAACTAACGATAGACTGTTAGCCCACAACTAACGATAGACTGTTAGCCCACAACTAACGATAGACTGTTAGCCCACAACTAACGATAGACTGTTGGCCCACAACTAACGATAGACTGTTAGCCCACAACTAACGATAGACTGTTAGCCCACAACTAACGATAGACTGTTAGCCCACAACTAACGATAGACTGTTAGCCCACAACTAACGATAGACTGTTAGCCCACAACTAACGATAGACTGTTAGCCCACAACTAACGATAGACTGTTAGCCCACAACTAACGATAGACTGTTAGCCCACAACTAACGATAGACTGTTAGCCCACAACTAACGATAGACTGTTAGCCCACAACTAGATAGACTTGGCAAACTAGTCAGATTTTGATGTTGTCATAATTATACTTTGAATTATATAGACTTTTGTAGATTTCCCGAAAATCCCAATTACACTTATCCAAAATGGCTGACTTTGTTTTACTCCCTCAGCAATGCCAAGAACTCGAGGACTTCGTCCAGGGCTCAAGGTACCTAAATCGCAGGGAAGTGAGGGTATTTGCCACAAAATTGGTTCACAACAGGATGGGAGGACTGAGTGTCCTGGCTGACCGGTCCAGTGTGGAGCACACCCTTATAGAGCTGGCTGTCCACTTGGCTGCTGTGCTGCTCACTGGGACAGAAGGGGTGCTTATACCTCTACAGCAGCTTGGCCTGTCTCCCGACAATATGCTGGTATGATTCTCATCAGCACCTGTCAATGTCTTACATTGACTTGTTTCTCTTCGTTGAATGTGAGAGTTGTCTTTATCTGCTTATCTCTACCCCCCCCCCCCCCCCCCAACAGAGTGCCTTTCTACCCACAATGCCTGAGGACATGCTTGCTGTCGCTCAAAGGCTTATAGCACAGAATGAAGTGGATTATGGACTCTCCTGGTACTGTAAGTACAGAAATGTTGAATCCTAACTTGAGATACGCTTGTACTGTAACTTAAACTTTGAGTAAATCGTTGGAGTTATACCTCTGTGAAATTGTATTTGTTAACATCGTGCTATAGGAAGCATATAGACAGGAACTATGTTATGGATATCTACTGTTGGAAATGGATTGTCATTTTCAGATGTAATACATTTTTTCTGGTAAAAAAAAACAGTGACATTTTTGCATAAGCTCAGTTTTGACTCAAATCTCAACAGCTTGTCCGAATGGTCACCCCTGTGTTGTGGATAAGGTGAGCAAAGTTCTTCATGTAAATATTGCGTCACGAATATTAGCTAAGCAAACAGCCAACCGATTTACCCACTCTATTGCAGTGTGGTCAACCCACCCATAGGGCACAATGTCTGGAGTGTAAGGCGGAGATTGGAGGGGAGGACCATGTTCCCTTGACTGGTTTCCAGAAGATGGATCTACAGCAGTAAGTTAGCTCTCTAAGGGCCCACCATTGATATTACTGCCCAAGCATCGGATTAGGAGCGCTGATCTTAGATCAGTTTGGACTTTAAAATTATAATACATAAGAGTAGGGACCTGATCCTAGATCCAGCACTCCTACACTCTTAGAAAAAGGGTTCTTCGGCCGTCCCCATAGGAGAACCCTTTGAAGAACCCGTTTTGGTTCCTGGTAGAACCCTTTGGGTTCCATGTAAAACTCTTTCCACAGAGGGTTCTATATGGATTCCCCCCCCCCCCAAAGGGTTCAATCTGGAACCAAAAAGGGTTCTACCTGGAACCAAAAAAAAAAGGTTATTCAAAGGGTTCTTCTTTTTTCTAAGAGTGTTTTCTGATACGTTTGATACATGGCTCCAGAATTCATGTCATGACCAATAACTGAACGTGTCCTCTTAGGGGAGATCTCACAAGGACTGGCCACATCCTGGGAGACCCTCAGAGGAGGGACAACCCAGACACCCTGGACACCAAAAACATGTCCCTCACCCCCTTCATCCTGGTCAGACTGCTCACCCACCTGGCCATGCTGAGAGGGGCCTCAGAGCAGCCACAGGTAGGCCTTCTTGTCTGCCAAAGGCTGCCCACTCTTTCTAGCTTTATGGGTACAGTGTGTGAAAGAACAGTGCCTTAATTAAGTAGGGTGTCCACCCACTCTGCCCAGAGTGAAAACGCGCTTTGGTGATGAAATTCCACTTCCTTCTATTATAAAATACATTTGACCAATAAATATGATAATGTTCTTAATTGTTCAGTGGGTTCTTTCTCTGACAGTGGGTTCGATTCCCACTGGGGGGGCCAGTATGAAAATGTATGCACTCACTAACTGTGAGACGCACTGGATGAGAGCGTCTGCTAAATGACTAAAATGTAATAAAAATGTTAACATTTCAGAGATACACTTGTTTTTTTGAGAAATCTTTGAAAAAGAACAGCAATTTCGAATTAATATGAAAAGCGTTTACTAAAAAATGTAAAATACTACATCATGTCTCAAAATCAATATTTATCTTACCTCTAAAATGTTTCATGTCCTGCGGGTTCAAGAAGAAAGATAATGAGTTCAACAGGAAAGTGAGCCTGTCAGTGGCCTTCAGAATCCAGCCTAGCTGACGCAATGCAATGTTAAAAATGTTTGACCACTTTTCTTCTCTCTGGCCCCCATTTGATTTAGTCACCCTAACAGATTATGATAGAGACATGAGGTTTGGACCTTTTCAACCCCATATTCGTTATCTCCAGCACCAAACCAGTGTCTACATATGTGAAAATAGCAAATGTCTATGATCTGCGGTTCAAAAGATAAGAAGGTCCTAAAAAAAAAATGCTTCTCTGTGACATCACAGGGTAGGATTTAAAAGTTTTTAAAAAACGGTGATTTTCAAAACCTTCAACGAGTTTCTATCCTTGGGTTATTCCTTTTCATGGTTTTGAGTGCGAGTACGATAATAATCTCCCCATTCTTTCTAGTCCATCCTGCAGATCATCCAGCCTCCAGTCCAGGACGCCTGTGAATTTCTGATTGGTCACCTGCTGAAAGACATGGATCAGCTGACCAAAGTGCTGGGGAAGGGAACTGATGACACTGTCACCACTGTCCACCTGATAGTCAGATCCATTCTGGAACCACCACCGACCACTCAATGTAAGGCCATTCGTTTCAAAGGGAGTTGTTTGAGTTCGGCAGCCATTCACACTCAAGCCATAAAAAGGAAACAAAACAAGGAGGTCGAGATGTAAAATATACTTTATTTAATTCCATGCTGGAAAGAATACGCGTGCCGTTGTAAAGTAAAATAATAGCTTTATTGTTTATATTTTTGTATATTTTTACATCTCGGCCTCCTTGACTTTTTCCTTTTTATGGCTTGAGTGCGAGTACCTGCTGAACGCTTGGAGACTGTATAGCACACATTTACCAGCAGCCCCATCGTTGACTGTTTGTATCTTTGTTTCTAGGGCCTGCTGGCTATGATTCCCAACTCTCAACTAAAGAGGCCAGAAATGCCTGGGAGACAACTGTTGCTGCTGACATCATCCCTCCTCAGTTGAAGGTGAATCCCTTTGGATAACATGTTCAGTTGGCTAGTACTGTACAGCTTGATTAAAGGTACTCCTATTCCAGCTTTGACAAGGAAAAAAATGACAAACGGTTTGTTGTTGTTGTGTCATCACAGCGCCTTGACCAGCAGCTGAGGGAGATGAACACCACCATCAGAAACGACTCCCGTGTCTCCTCTAACTTCGTCATGAGGGTGACATTTGGGGACGAGTGTCCGTTGTCCTCCCTGCCTCGGGGCTCCCAGGTCCACTGTTCAGGGGTTTGGAGCTGCAGAGAGAGGGTGTCCCTACTCGGCCTCACCCACATCATAGAACAGAACGACGGAAAGGACAAGCTGCCGTTACTCTGGAGGTTCCTACAGAAGGTAAACAGTCATGAAGTGTCTTTTTTGGGTTTTCGGAAAACTTTCTATAAGTATGTATAATGTAACTATGTATTATTATTATTATGAAAGCTGTGCTCTTTCTTGCTATTGTATGTGGTAAAATGTCAACAGCATATTTTCTAAACCTTGCGTGTTTGAATTAGTCCGGGACGTTTTTAAATCACATGATCGTCTGCTTTTTTCATTTGGTGATTTCACAGGAGGCGGAGTTCCGGCTGGTCAAGTTCCTTCCAGATATCCTGGCCCTACAGAAGAGTCTGGTGAAAAAGTTCCAGAATTCATCCGACCTGATGGATGACTCCATCAGAGAGTTCATCGAAAGACAGTCAGGTAACTGCATCATAACAATCCATCCTTGGTACTATGCAACATAGTTACCAGCCGAGTTATTGCCGATTGCCAATTTGATATAGATTTCTTTAAAAAGAGAATTTAGTGATTTCATTTTTGTTCTCAATCAATTTTCTCTTCTAACAGCACCAATGAGATTGTGGTATGAGAAGCGAGTCCAGATCTTCCTGAACACATGGAACCTGCTCAGAGTCTCTGTAGCCACCAGTGAGTTGTCCTCTATAAAACATGGCAGGTTGCCCATACGAACAGAACTAATAGTCAAAAACAAGAATCTACTGTTTAGTGTGTGGTTTGACAGCTCCTGTCTGTGAATCATGAACGTTGTCATTGTGTGTGTGTGTGTGTGTGTGTGTGTGTGTGTGTGTGCGCGTGTGCGTGTGCGTGTGTGTGTGCGTGTGCGTGTGTGTGTGTATTTGGATGGATGTGCAGATGAGATAAAGATCCCAGAGGACTTCTGGAGGGAGGATTTGGACCTGGACAGTAAACTCCAGTTTTGGACCTGGACAGTAAACTCCAGTACCTCCTGCCGCGGCGCCAGGGTCCAGGCTTGTGTTCCACGGCTCTGCTCAGCCACCTGGTGGCCCTGCACAACGATCTGCTGCACGCTGTGGACCGCCACACTGGGGAAGACACCAGGTACACTAATGAAGAATGAGAGATGGTTCCACCGAAAACTTACTTAAAGGGACATTTTTTTTAATGGCCATGTACTCTTATAATCTCCACCCGGCACACCCAGAAGAGGACTGGCCACCCCTCGGAGCCTGGTTCCTCTCTAGGTTTCTTCATAGGTTCCTGCCTTTCTAGGGAGTTATTCCTAGTGCTTCTATATCTGCATTGCTTGCTGTTTGGGGTTTTAGGCTGGGTTTCTGTATAAGCACTTTGTGACATCTGCTGATGTAAAAAGGGCTTTATAAATACATTTGATTTGATTTTGATTTGATTTTTACTCAAATATTGTTAGGATTTTGTTAATTTGTTCAAATGACCATTTGCATCACCACAGTTTTTGCTCTGTACTGAAAAGTGCTCTATTTTGAAAAATGTACCGCTGACATGCAAAACAAATTGGGGATTGTATTAACAGTGGACTAATGAACAAAATATGCAAAAGCAATTAATAAAGCAATAACGCACAGTATAAAATAAATGTGTTTTAAAGCCCGTTGACTGAATAGGTGGTTTGCTTTCTGTACCGTCTGCTCCCAACAGCTACAAGGTGAGCCTGTCAGAGCTGACAGAGCTGCATGTGATCCGCTATGAGCTGGAGAAGGACCTGCTGCCCCTGGTGCTGTCCAACTGCCAGTACAGCCTGGAGCGAGGCAAGGAGACCCTGTCTCAGTACGACCTGCCCAAGATCCAGCAGCAGGTCCTCACCCGCTTCCTGCAGGGCAAGCCTCTCATCACACTGACTGTGAGTCCATGGCCTGGTTCCATTTTCAGTCCCTAGTCACTTTCCATAGTTCCTACCCCATTCAGTGTTCGCAGATCTGAATGGAACGTTGTACTATAGTTGAAGGTAATATGGCACTCACTGACTGAACCAATGTGTTGACTTTCAGGGAATCCCGACTCTGGTCACCAGACACGAGAGAGATTATGATACCATTTTCAAAATGGTGAAAGGATATGTGTCTCAGGCAAGTCGTTCTTCATCATCAAACTAGTTTTTTTGTTTATACTCTAATATGGCATGTGATTATTCACTTTAACTTCACAAAAAAAAGATTAAATGTTGTTGTTTCTTCTAGGAGCATCTTCCGTCCCTGACCCTCACAGCCCTGTCCAGGGATCTGCAGTCGTACAGCGAGGTGTGTGAGGCCCTGAAGGCCGTGGAGCTGGCTCTGGGCTTCCTGTCCATGACTGGGGGAAATTCCCAGATGCCCCTGGTCCACTACCTGGAGGACATGCTGAAGATGGGCGAGCAGACAGACCCTCACATCTTAATGGTGAAAGTCATGAAACACATGATTTGGTTGGTCAATGTCAACTTAAACTGAGACTCAGCAACATGAGGTCCTCTGTAGCTCAGCTGGTAGAGCACGGCGCTTGTAACGCCAAGGTAGTGGGTTCGATCCCCGGGACCACCCAAACACAAAAATTTATGCACGCATGACTGTAAGTCGCTTTGGATAAAAGCGTCTGCTAAATGGCATATTATATTATTATTATTATATTATTATGATGTTGTCACGAGCAGCACTGCAGACATTGAGATGAACGTGACGCAATACTTGTGCCTCACACAGTCACACAGAGTCTCTGTGCGTGTGCACGGCCGTCCGCTTTTCACGCTGCTACAACGTGAACCAAAACAGCAGAGAAGTTTAGCCTCGCGCTTCAACGCTCTTTAGTTGTTTAGAAATCAACCAGATGTTGCTGTTTATCGCTAATTCTACCTTAAATGCAAGTGGTGAATTGTTTTCAGTGTTCCAGTTAAGTGTCATTGTGGCCCAGTAACGTGTTTTCTATGCGGGGCCCCGTTTCTGTAGGCTCTGAGCAGGTGCAGTCTGAAGCACTGTGTGGCTCTGTGGCAGCTCCTGTCTTCCCTCAAATCAGAGAATATGCTGAAGAGTGTAAAGAGGGTAAGACACGTTCAGACCAACCAACAGCTTATCGCACATCACGAGATACAGCGCATGACACGATCATCCACAAAATAACATGTCATTGTGTGAGCTCTTCTGAGAGACGGTTCAATGTTTTTTTTTTAAACCCCAAAACGTATTACATTGTAAATTCAAAGTTAGAATTCACACAGCTGAGAGAGCGAAAGCTCTGAGTTTCCCCCCTCTCTCTCTCCTCTTCAATCTTCAAGGACCCTTTCTCTGGGGTGTCAGCTGAGTACCAGCAGCCCCTGAAGGAGGAACAGAAGAGGCTGCTCCAGGGCTTCATCTCCAGGGGTCACGTTGACACCTGGCTGCTGGAGATGCACGAGTTCCTCCTGCTGAACCTGGGGAAACCACATGTCTCAGACACCTACCCACCAGGCTGGAGGTGAGGTCAAATGGCAGCCATGGAGGAACTCTGGGTCGAATCATAGGTTCCAAACCATGCAATGATATTCACTTGTTGTAACTCTTTAAAGGGATAGTTCACTTTTCTAGTGTGGCTTTTGTATTCCACTTGGGGTGTGTTGTTTCATCGAAACCGTAAAAAAAAAAAATATATTAGCAGTTTTTTTTTTAGCACTGTCCAGAATAATGTGTCTTAACATTTTTTTGAAGTATGTAGCAATCATAGAAATAAGAATGAATAGAACGGCCTTGGAAGCTTTAACCCTGGCAATTGACTGGTAAACTCATGGGTATACTCGCAATGGCTGTCTGGTATTGTGATGCGATAATTTGGGTATTTTGGAATGTTCCATCAACTGATGCTGGATTGCCATGGTAATGTAGAATGTTAATTCAAATTATGCTAACTGATGTGGCTCATGCAATGGAATGAATTCTTTGTAATTTAAGCAATAAGGCACAGTGTTGTATCATGAATATAATCACAGGTAAGTGACGGCCCGACGCGATAGCTTTTATAAAACTGTTACCAACATATTAAAAATAACAATGAATTACATATTTTCATGAATTTTATTTTGATAAGTCAAGTCATACAATTTCATTCTTCCACCAGAAGATATAGTACGTACAAAAATCTGGTTGTTAATTATTTTAGTCATGTTGCTACAGACAGTCGTTCATTCTTTTTTTGCGTAGTTGCTATACAAAAAGGACTGGTCGTCCATTCTAAACAAAATGGTTGCTATGCAGGCTGGATAACGTTCTTGTCACGTTGAATATTGAACCTGTAATGACAGTACACTAGCTGCATTTTCCTGTGTTTGAGCTGTTGTCCTATTGGTGTTTACTTGGATAACATTGTTTCCGAGGTTGAACAGTTAGACAGCGAGGCTTATATTAATCCTTAAGAGTCTATTGACGCACCGGTGCGTCAATCTAAGTAACATAATACAAAAACCCCCATCAAAATCCGTCTGTTTAAACTAGAGATATCCGTTTTTTTGCATGGGCTGTGTCTCAATCCACCACATCTTCGGTGGAAGGTGGTCGAGCTACAGCGGTGTTTGTCAGACCACGAGACATCCCGAAAATCGGTTTTCTCACGAAAACGTCTGTAGCGTCCGAATGGTTATGACCACTCAATGGAAAGGGGAGATTCTCACGAACACGATGGTGTTCTCCGTTTAGCTCTGTGACCCCCATAAGTGTCACAGGATTCCTCTCAAGGTAACCCGTACAAACAAATGGAAGTATGGAGGTAGTTTTGTGCCAACAAAAATAAGGGGTTAAATATGTGTTTGAAAATGTTTTAGAGTTCCTGAGCTGTCTTATATCTACTAGATACAGGACAGACGCTTCAAAACCTTATTCCTTGTGATACATTTTTGGACTGTCTTTTTTTGCCATTTATATGAATGTGTTATTCAATACATTTCTATGGGCTATAGCAGTGAAGCCCAAATTCAATATTTAATTTTAAAAAATTATACCTAAAGGGGTCCTAAAATTCTAAATCAAACCGCTTAATGATCCATGGTATGACTGTCTTAAAACAATTCCATATGTTTGCTTAGTACCCCCCCCCCCCCCAACCCAACTGCTTAGACTTCTAGAGGTTAACTCCCGCTGTACCAAACTAAATGCTAGGCAGGAAGCAATGGGAGTTGAGATAAATACAAGAGATGATTGGGACAGCAACATGAACATGATATTCTTATGGAAGCGCAGTGAACATTTTCAGGTGGAACTGTTAGCAGGCATAGGTGTATATACAGGCGAAAGAAACGCACACCTGTTTAGGAGAGGTGCTGGCTAGCAGAGTAGAACACCTGTTTAGGAGAGGTGCTGGCTAGCGGAGTAGAACACCTGTTTAGGAGAGGTGCTGGCTAGCAGAGTAGAACACCTGTTTAGGAGAGGTGCTGGCTAGCGGAGTAGAACACCTGTTTAGGAGAGGTGCTGGCTAGCAGAGTAGAACACCTGTTTAGGAGAGGTGCTGGCTAGCAGAGTAGAACACCTGTTTAGGGGAGGTGCTGGCTAGCAGAGTAGAACACCTGTTTAGGAGAGGTGCTGGCTAACAGAGTAGAACACCTGTTTAGGAGAGGTGCTGGCTAGCGGAGTAGAACACCTGTTTAGGAGAGGTGCTGGCTAGCGGAGTAGAACACCTGTTTAGGAGAGGTGCTGGCTAGCAGAGTAGAACACCTGTTTAGGAGAGGTGCTGGCTAACAGAGTAGAACACCTGTTTAGGAGAGGTGCTGGCTAACAGAGTAGAACACCTGTTTAGGAGAGGTGCTGGCTAGCAGAGTAGAACACCTGTTTAGGAGAGGTGCTGGCTAACAGAGTAGAACACCTGTTTAGGAGAGGTGCTGGCTAGCAGAGTAGAACACCTGTTTAGGAGAGGTGCTGGCTAGCGGAGTAGAACACCTGTTTAGGAGAGGTGCTGGCTAGCGGAGTAGAACACCTGTTTAGGAGAGGTGCTGGCTAGCAGAGTAGAACACCTGTTTAGGAGAGATGCTGGCTAGCAGAGTAGAACACCTGTTTAGGAGAGGTGCTGGCTAACAGAGTAGAACACCTGTTTAGGAGAGGTGCTGGCTAGCAGAGTAGAACACCTGTTTAGGAGAGGTGCTGGCTAGCAGAGTAGAACACCTGTTTAGGAGAGGTGCTGGCTAGCAGAGTAGAACACCTGTTTAGGAGAGGTGCTGGCTAGCAGAGTAGAACACCTGTTTAGGAGAGGTGCTGGCTAGCAGAGTAGAACACCTGTTTAGGAGAGGTGCTGGCTAACAGAGTAGAACACCTGTTTAGGAGAGGTGCTGGCTAGCAGAGTAGAACACCTGTTTAGGAGAGGTGCTGGCTAGCAGAGTAGAACACCTGTTTAGGAGAGGTGCTGGCTAGCAGAGTAGAACACCTGTTTAGGAGAGGTGCTGGCTAACAGAGTAGAACACCTGTTTAGGGGAGGTGCTGGCTAGCAGAGTAGAACACCTGTTTAGGAGAGGTGCTGGCTAACAGAGTAGAACACCTGTTTAGGGGAGGTGCTGGCTAGCAGAGTAGAACACTTGAAAAAGAAAAGGAAAGCCTCACTCTATGAGCTCAGATGAAATAATAACCTAATAACCAACGTTTCGACAGACAAGCTGTCTTCCTCAGGGTATAATGACAAATACTGCGGGTCACTGGTTTATATAGTGTCAAAGGACACACACACAGGTGTCTGTAATCATGGCCGGGTGTGGAAACGTTGGTTATCAGGTTATTAAATGATTGCATCTGAGCTCCTAGAGTGTGCAGCTCTCCTTTTCTTTTTCAAGCAGGCATAGGTGTGTCTGTGACGGCCAATACAGCACAGCTTGGAACGCTGCTCGTCCACTCAGCATCCAGGATCCAAATGACCAGTTTTTGTCAGTTGAGTTGAGTCGACTCAATAAATCACAGAACAGATTGAAGGGTAAACTTACTGCTTTTACTTCCTGGCAGTCCACCCATTATGCCATTATTGACTTGAATGGAGACGCCCTTTCAATTCATTCCTATTTCTATGGTAGCAATGCTAGTAGAAACAGCTTGCATCACCAGCTAAATAACCTTTTTTTTTTTTTTTACGTTTTGAAGGAAGCGACAACACCCAAGGAAAATTGAAAATAAGCTAAAACTTCATAAAGTTAACTATCACTCAAATTTTCAAAAAAAGGGGAAATGTGGATTATTTTGTGCATGTATGCATTAGTCTAATGGCCCTAAGCCCTAAACAATATAATTGAGGTCTGAAATCACAAGACTTTTCCTCTCTCTCTCATTCTACCTTTGTTAGTGTCAAAGAGACGTTGGCTGCATACATGGACCGCAAAGAAGTAGAAGTCCTGCCGGACGTGGAGGCCTCCTTCCCGGACGAGATACTCCTCTCACAGATTGTAGAGACCTGGAAATTTACTGTGACTGCCCAACAGGAATGGATGATGTAATATGATCAACCGGCCATCTGAATGTAAAGGGCTACTACAAACCGTAGATAATCAGGGAAATGTTAGAATAGATCACAGGAGTGGCCTCTCGTCACCCGATTTGTTGTTAGCCTTAAGTGATGGCACAGTACAAGACGTGGACAGAGCATATTTATATGGTAAATGTGAAAAATCATGCCTTTCTCCATGCAAAAACTGCTTTGAATGTGATTTTCCCAGACTGTTAAAAGAAACTGTTTTTACAGAATATTTTTTATGTTCATTTTTGGGGGAAATATAGTTTACTTTGAGATTCTATTCAAACTTTTCTATAATTTTTTTTGATGCAGTTTAAAATTGTTTATCATACTTTTATGTTCTCTTTTTTACCTTGTTTTTTTTAAAAATAGGTTTACATCTTCAGACTGTTGTTGGTTGGTGTTTCTTCCAAATTAATCTATCCTGACACCATTGACTTTAGATCAGTAGGCGCTATCGGTCTAATTTGCAGCCTTGTTAGTGAAATGCATGACATTCGAATTGTATCTGGTTGAGAATTCGGTATATAGCCTCATCTCTAAAAAGATAACTTTAGTTTTTTGTTCTGATTGAATGTGAGTAGATTCTTTGCTTTGTCTTAAATCATTTGTCCAAATCATTGCATCTTGAAATAAAGGGGCTGGAGCCATCATCGCACTCTGAGATGCCATTAAATCATGGCTATCCTTCACTGTTTTCCGCCACTCTAAATGATGTGCAGTTATCCTGCTGATATCAGGGAAAAAGCTACTCTAAAACTAAAGGTTAAGTTCATCAAATTTGTTTGGTCAAAATTAAGTTAATCTTAACTGAATGAACATTTACCCTTTAATGTATTCAGTCCAGTTTGGATCATAAAAACATATCATGGACACATTCATCCAAAACACAAATCAATATTGCTTTCACTTTAGGGCCTAATGAATTTATTTAAATTAACTGATTTCCTTATGAACTGTAACTCTGTAAAATATTTTAAAATCGTTGCATGTTGCGTCTAAATATATTGAAAAATATAGTGAAAGCAATCTTGATTGTGTTTTGGATTAATGTGTCCATGATAAGTTTTTATGATCTAAACTGAATACATTAAAGGGTAATTATTCATCATCCATTTTTATGATTAACTTAATTTTGACCCAAACATACATTTGAAGAAAAAGTGATAGGGTTTCCATTTAATTTGAACTAATAAATGTCCCAGTTCTTCCATGGCCTGCATACTCAGACATGTCACCCATTGAGCATGTTTGGGATGCTCTGGATCGACAGCGTGTTCCAGTTCCCGCCAATATCCAGCAACTTCGCACAGCCATTGAAGAGGAGTGGAACAACATTCCACAGGCCACGATCAACTCTATGCGAAGGAGATGTGTTGCGCTGCATGAGGCAAATGGTGGTCACAACCGATTCTGACTGGTTTTCTGATCCACGCTCCTACCTTTTTTAAAAGGTATCTGTGACCAACAGATGCATATCTGTAGTCCCAGTCATGTGAAATCCATAGATTAGGGCCTAATTAATTTTTCAATTAACTGATTTCCTTATATGAACTGTAACTCAGTAAAATCTTAGAAATTGTTGCGTTTAAATATACTGAACAAAAATATAATCTACGGATTTCACATGACTGGGAATACAGATGTGCATCTGTTGGTCACAGATACCGTTAAAAAAGGTAGGGGTGTGGATCAGAAAACCAGTCAGTATCTGGTGTGACCACCATTTGCCTCATGCAGCGCGACACATAACCCACTGACGTCTGTTACGACGTCTGTCAGGTCAAAACCCTGGTGAGGACAACGGGCACGCAGATGAGCTTCCCTGAGACGGTTTCTGACAGTTTGTGCAGAAATTCTAAGATTCAAACCCACAGTTTCATCAGCTGTCTGGGTGGCTGGTCTCAGATGATCCCGCAGGTGAAGAAGCCAGATGTGGAGGTCCTGAGCTGGCGTGGTTAAACGTGGTCTGCGGTTGTGCGGCCAATTAGACGTCCTACCAAATTCTCTGGCAACAGCTCTGGTTGACATTCCTGCAGTCAGCATGCCAATTGCACGCTCCCTCAAAACTTTAGACATCTGTGGCATTGTGTTGTTTGACAAAACTGCACATTTTAGAGTGGCCTTTTATTGTCCCCAGCACAAGGTGCACCTATGTAATGATCATGCTGCTTTAATCAGCTTCTTGATATGCCACACCTGTCAGGTGGATGGATTATCTTGGCAAAAGGAGAAATGCTCAATAACATGAATGTAAACAAATTTGTGCACAAAATTTGAGAAATAATTTCTGGGATCTTTTATTTCAGCTCATGGAACATCGGAATCAACATTTTATGTTTATTTTGGTTCAGTATATAACTCATGTTCACACTGCATCAAAACATTTTTACAACAGAGCAAAATACAAAATGTACACATTACATAACACTACACATATTAGCTAACCCTACAGTGAGAGTTTGTGCGACAATAACAGCAAAAACCACAAGGCTGTCTCGGCTGATTATTGATAATATTCCAGATATGTCCAACGGCACACACCTAAAACTCCCAACGACAGCCCTATGTAGCGTTGCACTGTGGTGGCATAAATATGGATAGCTTTTGCCGTTCATGAACATTGCTGGAGAAGTGTTCACCAATATTTCTTTATAGCTCTGAATATTTTTTTTTTGCATTTGATGATTACAAGTAGCACTAAAAAGGTACATATGATGTGATGCAGACCTGCCAACCTTAAATCATATTTAGGAGTACCACTACACCCCCGGCTGCCCTGCGGACCCCACGACAGCGCACGAGCGACACCCACACTGCTCAAATCATTGGCAAATGCATTTTTTTCTTTGCAGAAGACTGCTTCAGTAGGAATGGTAGGGTACAGACTTATGGGTTCTTGGTAATTAGCTGCTCTTCAGTAGCTAACTAGAAATGTTTAAAATGTACAAATCAGGCTAGGATCTTCTGACAATGTGGTGCTGATGTAGGCCTATGGTTGGGTAGAAAGGAGGTCCGGGAGGGGGCAGTCAACATTTTTGAGAAAAAAAAACGAACTGCCACTTCCTGAAACCTAGAGTCTTAAATTATATCAAACAACGTAGCCAACACAGTTTGATCCTAAATTAAATTGAGGTGGTCTCAATGACGCTTACATTTTTCTAGGTTAAATTTAGGAGTAATGACTATTTTAATTAATAGGTGTCTTAATGTGAATAGTCTTGTGAAAATGTAAACTGGCTTAATTTTGTTCGGGGAAAACATTCGGAATAATTAAATTACTGAATGCAATGTAGTAGTTTAGCTTACTGTAGGCTATTTGAAATATGAAACAACTGAACTAGGTCTATATTAACTTGTTTCACCTAATCCATCAAGTTACATTTCTAGGATTTACAGTGGCTTAAGAAAGTATCCACACCCCTTGCATTTTTCAACATTTTGTTGTTTCAACCTGAATTTAAAATATATTAAATTGAGATTGTGTCACTGGCCTACACACAATACCCCATAATGTCAAAGTGGAATTATGTTAGACATTTTTACAAATTAATACAAAAAAATGAAAAAGCTGAAATGTCTTGAGTCAATAAGTATTCAACCCCTTTTGTTATTGCAAGCCTGAATAAATGCAGGAGTAAACATGTGCTTAACAAGTAGCATGGACTGACTATGTGCAATGAGTGTTTAACATGATCTTTGAATGACTTCCTCATCTCCGTACCCCACACATACAATTATCTGTAAGGTCCCTCATTCAAGCAGTGAATTTCAAACAGATTCAACCACAAAGACCAGGGAGGTTTTCCAATGCCTCAAATATGGGCACCTATTGGTAGATGCGTAAAACCCCCAAAAAGCAGACATTGAATATCCCTTTGAGCATGGTGAAGTTATTAATTACACACTGGATGGTGTATCAATACACCCAGTTACTACAAAGATACAGGCGTCCTTCCTAACTCAGTTGCCGGAGAGGAAGGAAACTGCTCAGGGATTTCACCATGAGGCCAATGGTGACTTTAAAACAGTTACAGAGTTTAATGGCTGTGATAGGAGAAAACTAATTGACAGAGTGAAAAGAAGGAAGCCTGTACTGAATACAAATATTCCAAAACATGCATCCTGTTTGCAATAAGGCACTGAAGTAAAACTGCAACGAAGAAAATGGCCAAGAAATTAACTTTACATCCTGAATACAAAGCGTTATGTTTGGGGTAAATCCAACAACACATCACTAAGTACCACTCTTCATATTTTCAAGAATGGTGGTGGCTGCATCATGTTATGGGTGTGCTTACATTTTAGTCATTTAGCAGACACTCTTATCCAGAGCGACTTACAGTTAAGTGAGTGCATACATTTTTCATACTGCTTGTCATCGGCAAGGACTAGGGAGTTTATGATAAAAAGTAATGGAATAGAGCTAAGCACAGGCAAAAATCCTAGAGGAAAACCTGGTTGTCTGCTTTCCAACAGACACTGGGAGACAAATTCACCTTTCAGCAGGACAATAACCTAAAACACAAAGCCAAATATACACGAGATGCTTACCAAGACTACATTGTCAGAGTTTTGTCTTAAAAATCGGCTTGAAAATCTATAGGAAGACTTGAAAATGGCTGTCTAGCAATGATCAACAACCAACTTGACAGAGCTTGAATAGTTTTTTAAAGAATCAATGGGAAAATATTGTACAATCCAAATGTGGGAAGCTCCGAGACTTATCCAGAAAGACACACAGCTGTAATCACTGCCAAAGGTGATTCTAACATGCATTGACTCAGGGGTGTGAATACTTATATAAATTAGATATTTCTGTATTTCATTTTCAATACATTTGCAAGAATTTTGAAATAAATTTTTTGAAACTTTGGCAAAGCATCAAGTCTATTTAACTTAGTGCACCATGTTCATAACAGATTCTAGTTTTGGTAAAACATTTTTTTAGATCAGATGTTTCATCGATGAGAAAAATTGTCGGCCCAGTTTGACCTAGTTCCATCTTCTCCCACTGACGCGACTGGACTTCCCTCACACTACTATATTTGGTGGTGAGAAAACATTCTAAACAAATGCTTCAGCTTTCCAGCCCGTGACGTGTCTGGGTTTTCCCTTCTGTCTGTGCTACGACTACGGGGGGCGGGCCGGAGCGGAGAGCTAGAGATTTTTTTTCTCCTCGCCGCCCAAGTCCTCTGATTGGCTCAGCTCCAACTTCAGACGATTGAGTCAAAAAACCACAATGTGCCAACCAACTAGAAGCCTATTTTTGCATATTTTAGGGTCGTTTTTTTCATACCAGCATACTTTGACCTTCGATTGCGTGCATGGTACGCAAAATGCGTGCAGGTTGGCAGGTCTGAGTTATGCATAAAATAAAGTATTTTTTTCCCAGTTGGCAGGTCTGAGTTATGCATAAAATAAAGTATTTTTTTCCCAGTGTGTATGTAATATCTTTCTGCAGTGTCTTCTTTATGCATTGTGTGCACTTTGTCATTTACCCGTCCTAACCTTGGTTTCAGTTGCATGTTTTCATTACATTTACATTACATTTTAGTCATTTAGCAGACGCTCTTATCCAGAGCGACTTACAGTTAGTTCCCACTCATCAGCCTGGTCTGTTTTTTTTTATATGAATACGAATTGGATGAAAGTGAAGACATTTAATCTTCACATATTTCATTAGGTTTGAGTTTGACTCCACTTCACAGAAGCAAAGATTAATAGGGGGGGTTTCAAGCATAATTTCTTTATTTCCTGAACATCATTCGTTTTTTTCTAAAATTTAATGTACTACTGGGAGTATTTCAAAGTCATTGTAAGACTTTTTGCGTTACTTTTGGTTATCTACTCAAAATCTATACAGCAACCTTGGCTTGACGTCTCATGTACAAATCTCTTTTCCAAACAAGGAAACAACCCCAAGCTACACTTTGGTGAACGTTCTTTACAAAGCCAGACATCAACGGTGGATTCTAGATTTTTGTAATTGAAGTAGTCCATAATTAAATACTGGCTGGGTTGAGAAGTTTATAAAAACCTCTCAATTTTCACCCAGTCTTCTAAAGCCCCACTCCTCCAGTGTCCCACACTCAAGGGGGCCTCAAAGCAGAAGATCAAGGGCAGTGCTTCCATCCTATCCCCAGAAAAGGACACTATATAGTCAGTCTCTCTGGGGCCTGTTCAGGATCGGTGGAGTTACAGAACATCTAGACAGAAATGTACTGTGTAAAAACAGAGGATGTGAACGGAAATGTAGCGAGGAGTAGACCTCTCCCTCTCTCTCTCTCGCCCTCTCCAATTTTGCTCCGGTACCGCTCAGTCACGAGCTCTGGGCAGCATTTTAAAATTTATTTCACAACTTATTTGAAATGAGGCCTATTCTGTTGTATTTATTTAGCCTAACCCACCACTAACGAGCAGAGATGTTTGATACGAGTCGACAAAGAAATAGTTCACAGCCTGTGTAACCGATGAGGGCAAGACAACGAATAAGCCCATGCAGCAGCAACGGAGAGGTTTAGATGTTTATATAGGCCGTTGTTAAAAGAAAGGAGGAGTCTATTTAACAGTGCTGAAGTTGTCAATCAACTGTAAAATGTGAGCGCTACAGAGCCACGGTTACAGCTGAAGTAGCCTATCTGATCATCAAAAAAGTGAGTGTTTTTTTTGTTTTTTTTACACACAGCGGCTGCATATCAGCAGGTAGGTCCTTGTTCGGTAACCTACGACATGTTGAAATATTTAAGCTTCTTACGAAAGCCTACTTCAAAACCAAATGGTACATAGTCACAAAAGTAGATGGGGTATTAGTTAAATTATCGTTTTAAACAAAACATAAATGCAGTGAATTTGGAGTGGCAGTTTTTTTTTTTTTTCTTCCTGCGAGTGCGGAGCGTTTTTTTTTTGTGGAGCGGGAGAAAAGGATGTTGAGCGCTCAAATATTTTAGTTGGTGAACAGATACGCTTATTCCCCATGTAGAATAGGGAATACATAACTTTATTTATGACGCGGGTTAAAAATCACCAACAACAGAAAATCATGACTGCAACTTAAGTCGATCTTAGATTGGCAGGAAAACCTTTTGGCTCGAGGGCCGCGTCGGGATTTTGAAATTTAACTGAGGGCCGCACAGATTTTATTTTATGACCGATTCGTTGGTGAAAATCGATTTTGAGGGCCAGAAAAAGGTCAATTCTACATAGTTTCTAGTTTTAGACGTTCAAGTGGCCTGGAGCATATCCTTTACCCTAAATAATAACCCCCCCCCCCCCCCCCAAAAGAAAAACATTTCATGTATTTTTTTTTTACTCAAACCTCATCAATGACAGAACTTTAACTCCTGTGACATTTATATCTGCAACGTTCAGAATGTTTCATCTCGCTGAATACGCCCATGACCATTGCAAAGGACGCAACTGACCAATCAGAGGGATCCTGGGCATGGTTCAGTCGAAGTAACGTTTAGGCGGGGCTTACCGAGGTCCTTCCACAGGATCCGTTCTAACACCAACCTGTTCTAATCTCAGTACAGCCACATACTAAAAAAAACAACCCTTGGTGAGGCCAAGCAGTCCCCGTTAGAAGGGCATCCCTCCGGAGATCTGTCGGGCTACCTGCTCCTCTGTGCTTTCCTCCTTGTCCTTGTCACGCTCTTTGTTCCAGTCCTTCAGGCCCTCAGGCAGGGATGTGTCCTCATCCATACCCCCCGTGCCCTCCACAAACTCCTCGTAGGTGGACTTCTCAGCGAACGGCCGCTTCCCCAGCATCTCCACCATGTCCTTCTTGTCCAGGACTTCCTTCTCCAGCAGACGCTGCGCCACCTGACCAGGCAACCATTGAAGGTAAATGTATTACATTTCGGCTTAGGTTTTACTTGTGTGTCTGTATGAGTGAAACAGTGTAAGCCTGTGAGTAAGTGCTTGTCTGCGTGTCCATACCACCACTCCCTCCCTCTCCCACACGTACCTTCTCCACGTCGGCTTTCTTCTCGGCCAGTAGAGTGTGAGTGCGCTCGTAGGCCTCTCGGATGAGATTGCGTACCTCCGTGTCGATGAGGCGAGCCGTGGCCTCGCTGTATGGCTTCTCGAGGGTCATCTCGCCTTGCCGGGGCAAGTCGAAGGACACCTGGCCCACCTTGTCGTTCATGCCAAACTGCACGATCTGTAAAGACAAAAAAGGAGTAGAAACAGAGTAACACTTTATTGGATAGCCTGCGAGATTGTCAGTATATTCAATAAAAAAAAAAGACATGTAATATGTGCAGGCACCATGGTCTGGAGGTCTCGTCACAAGTACACAAGGAGTTGGTGGACCATTCTTGACCATTCACACGGGAAACTGTTGAGCGTGAAAAACCCAGTAGCATTGCAGTTCTTCACACACTCCAAAAACGGGGCACCTGACACCTACCATCATACCCCGTTCAAAAGGCACTTCAATATTTTGTCTTGCCCATTCACCCTCTGAATGGCACACATACACAATCCATGTCTCAAGGCTTAAAAATCCTTCTTTAACCGGTCTCCTCCCCTTCACCTACACTGATTGAAGTGGATTTAACAGGTGACATCAATAAGGATTCACCTGGTCAGTGTGTCATGGAAAGACCAGGTGTTCCTAATGTTTTGTACACTCAGTGTATGCTTCTCCCCGCCGGAAACTTGAGTTCAAGCCTCAGGTCCTCCCCTCTCACCGACTCTCCCACTTGAATGTCTCTCCATCTCTTTTCATTACTGTCTCAATAAAACGCAAATATGTCATATGTAAATATTACAAAAAGAGTGATAATCCACTCTACTTTAAAATAAATAAATAACTGGAATGTGACATATATATACACCTTCATGAGATTAGTACAACCGTCTTACCCGATCATAACCAAAAACCCAATTGTGTACTAGCCCAGTGAAACACAAAGAAAAACTCCAATAAAATGCTAATAAATCTGGTGGTGTGGTTGGGGTGGGGGTGGGGGTGTGGGGGGGGGAGACGGACCTGGGCGTACGCGCTCTGGGTGACCTTCCTGAGGTCGTCCTGGGCCCCCGTGGTGATGCGGCCGAAGAAGATCTCCTCGGACACGCGGCCACCCAGCGTCATGCACATCCTGTCCAGCAGCTGCTCCTTGGTGTATAGGTACTGCTCCTTGGGCAGGTACTGGGCGTAGCCCAACCCTTTGCCCCTGGGGATGATGGATACCTGGAGAGAGGACAAAATGTCAGACGTGTCAAGAGATGACGCAGATTCAGAGGTAAGTTGAGCCAGACAGATGGGACAACTAGACAATGGGCAAATGTCCCTCGTGTAAAATGTATTACGCAGATTGAGGTAAGTAGAGCCAGGCAGTTATTGGTCAACCAGTATTAAAATCGTATGTTATTGCCTAAAACCATCAACAAAAAAAAGTGAACTATCACTTTAATATGTTGCAAAGTATGCATATATTCTCTAGACCTAGTCAGACTGATGCTTTACAAAACTGCCAATATTAACATAACACTTTTCCTAAGAATGCATGGTAAAGACCACTACAGGCCAGTACAGGGCAGCAGGTAGCTTAGTGGGTAAGAGCGTTGTGCCAGTAACCGAAAGGTCGCTGGTTCTAATCCCCGAGCCGACTAGGTGAAAAATCTGTCGATGTGCCCTTAAGCAAGGCACTTAACCCTAATTGCTCATGTAAGTCGCTCTGGATAAGAGCGTCTGCTAAATGACTAAAATGTAAATAAATGTATAGCGTTAATATTATAAAACGGGTTGTTTGGATCCTGGATGGTGGGATAGGTTTAGTGGGACAACAACTCCCGCAAAATACCATGACGTATTAATGTCATAATTCCACTGTCCCCCAGGCAGGAAATTCATAAACTTAATCTCTCTCGGGGGGAAAATATCTACACATTATTTGTCCATGCCACCATTTGGTTTGCAACAGTTGGGGTTTGTATAGATCTACCCGTCTGCCTCTACGACCTGTGTAACAATATCACATTTGTCAAATTAAACATCACCCGTGCCAGTAGCCCAAGAATGAACGTAAAACTAATAATTCACCACGGAAACCGTAAACACTCAGAATTCCATTAATTAACCAGCGCAGTGCGGCCTATTGTAGATGTATTAAATAATTCACGTTCTTGTCGCTCATCCTCAGTGAATCTCTGCTAGCTAGGTACATGCTAATGATTTGTTTAGCAAATAAAACGTTGAATGAATAGAATGATTAGCATTAAGGACTGGGTCAAAACAACACCCAGCCTGGGGTCTACCCATATAGAGTGGTAGGTAGAATGTTGGTAGTGACTAGGGTCTACCAATATAGAGTGGTAGGTAGAATGTTGGTAGTGTCTAGGGTCTACCAATATAGAGTGGTAGGTAGAATGTTGGTAGTGTCTAGGGTCTACCAATATAGAGTGGTAGGTAGAATGTTGGTAGTGACTAGGGTCTACCAATATAGAGTGGTAGGTAGAATGTTGGTAGTGACTAGGGTCTACCAATATAGAGTGGTAGGTAGAATGTTGGTAGTGACTGGGGTCTACCGATATAGAGTGGTAGGTAGAATGTTGGTAGTGTCTAGGGTCTACCCATATAGAGTGGTAGGTAGAATGTTGGTAGTGTCTAGGGTCTACCCATATAGAGTGGTAGGTAGAATGTTGGTAGTGACTGGGGTCTACCAATATAGAGTGGTAGGTAGAATGTTGGTAGTGACTGGGGTCTACCCATATAGAGTGGTAGGTAGAATGTTGGTAGTGTCTAGGGTCTACCCATATAGAGTGGTAGGTAGAATGTTGGTAGTGTCTAGGGTCTACCAATATAGAATGTTGGTAGTGACTAGGGTCTACCAATATAGAGTGGTAGGTAGAATGTTGGTAGTGACTAGGGTCTACCAATATAGAGTGGTAGGTAGAATGTTGGTAGTGACTAGGATCTACCTTAAGCAGAGGGTCAGCGTGCTCCAGGTACCAGCCTGCCACAGCATGCCCTGCCTCGTGGTAAGCTACAGTCTTCTTCTCCTCAGGCTGCAGGACCTGAGTCTTCTTCTCCAGACCTGGACATTCAACAACAGAAAGGAGTTGACAGATCTGTGCGACTATCGAAACAATCTGCATGACAAAGCAGGTACCCAATTTATATAGCTAGGTTGAATGAAGGAGGCAGAACAGAAGGAGTGAGTAATCGATGTATGACGTTTGATCTTTGTTGCTCTGTAAAAAGTCCAGCAGAGAGTATCAAGCCACACCAGTTCAATTTGAGCATATTGATTGGAATACATTTCAGTTTAATCAATTTCAGGTGAAATGTAATTGACATTACAATTGACAGAGTACTCACATAAGAGTTCCTTACATCTCTATGGTTTGCTGGTCTTGACAACACAGCTTGTAAGTAGCCAATACATAAAGTGCCTTGCAAAAGTATTCATCCCCCTTGGCGTTTTTCCTATTTTGTTGCATTACAACCTGTAATTTAAATGGATTTTTATTTGGATTTCATGTAAACAATTCAAAATTAATGAAGTGAAATGAAAAAAATAACTTGTTTCAAGAAATTCTAAAAAATAAATAACGGAAAAGTGGCGTGTGCATATGTATTCACCCCCTTTGCTATGAAGCCCCTAAATAAGATCTGGTGCAACCAATTACCTTCAGAAGTCACATAATTAGTTCAATAAAGTCCACCTGTGTGCAATCTAAGTGTCACATGATCTGTCACATGATCTCAGTATATATACACCTGTTCTGAAAGGCCCCAGAGTCTGCAACACCACTAAGCAAGGGGCACCACCAAGCAAGCGGCACCATGAAGACCAAGGAGCTCTCCAAACAGGTCAGGGACAAAGTTGTGGAGAAGTACAGATCTGGGTTGGGTTATAAAAAAATATCCGAAACTTTGAACATCCCACGGAGGACCATTACATCCATTATTAAAACATGGAAAGAATATGGCACCACAACAAACCTGCCAAGAGAGGGCCGCCCAACAAAACTCACGGACCAGGCAAGGAGGGCATTAATCAGAGAGGCAACAAAGAGACCAAAGATAACCCTGAAGGAGCTGCAAAGCTCCACAGCGGAGATTGGAGTATCTGTCCATAGGAACACTTTAAGCCATACACTCCACAGAGCTGGGCTTTACAGAAGAGTGGCCAGAAAAAAGCCATTGCTTAAAGAAAAAAATTAAGCAAACACGTTTGGTGTTCGCCAAAAGGCATGTGGGAGACTCCCCAAACATATGGAAGAAGGTACTCTGGTCAGATGACACTAAAATTGAGCTTTTTGGCCATCAAGGAAATCTCTATGTCTGGCGCAAACCCAACACCTCTCATCACCCCGAGAACACCATCCCCACAGTGAAGCATGGTGGTGGTAGCATCATGCTGTGGGGATGTTTTTCCATCGGCAGGGACTGGGAAACTGGTCAGAACTGAAGGAATGATGTATGGCGCTAAATACAGGGAAATCCTTGAGGGAAACCTGTTTCAGTCTTCCAGAGATTTGAGACTGGGACGGAGGTTCACCTTCCAGCAGGACAATGACCCTAAGCATACTGCTAAAGCAACACTCGAGTGGTTTATGGGGAAACATTTAAATGTCTTGGAATGGCCTAGTCAAAGCCCAGACCTTAATCCAATTGAGAATCTGTGGTATGACTTAAAGATTGCTGTACACCAGCAGAACCCATCCAACTTGAAGGAGCTGGAGCAGTTTTGTCTTGAAGAATGGGCAAAAATCCCAGTGGCTAGATGTGCCAAGCTTATAGAGACATACCCCAAGAGACTTGCAGCTATAATTGCTGCAAAAGGTGGCTCTACAAAGTATTGACTTTGGGGGGGGTGAATAGTTATGCACGCTCAAGTTCTGTTTTTTTGTCTTTTTCTTGTTTGCTTTACAATAAAAAATATTTTGCATCTTCAAAGTGGTAGGCATGTTGTGTAATTGAAATGATACAAACCCCCCAAAAATCCATTTTAATTCCAGGTTGTAAGGCAACAAAATCGGAAAAATGCCAAGGGGGGGGGGGGGGGGCTTAATAAGGTATTTCGCAAAATCAGTATGTGTCCATTTGTGTATGTACACTACCGGTCAAAAGTTTTACAACACCTACTCATTCAACGGGAGAATGCCAAGAGTGTGCAAAGCTGTCATCACGGCAAATGGTGGCTATTTGAAGAATCTCAAATATTAAATATATTTTGATTTGTTTAACACTTTTTTGGTTACTACATGATTCCATGTGTTATTTCATAGTTTTGTTGTCTTCATAATTATTCTACAATGTAGAAAATAGTACAAATAAAGAAAAACCCTGGAATGAGTAGGTGTTCTAATACTTTTGACTGGTAGTGTATGTGCTTGTACAGGTACACCTCCAATTGACTCAAATGATGTCAATTAGCCTATCAGAAGCTTCTAAAGCCATGCCATCATTTTCTGGAATTTTCCAAGCTGTTTAAAGGCACAGTCAACTTAGTGTATGTAAACTTCTGACCCACTAGAATTGTGATACAGTGAATTATAAGTGAAATAATCTGTCTGTAAAAAGATTGTTGGAAAAATTACTTGTGTCATGCACAAAGTAGATGTCCTAACCGACTTGCCAAAACTGTAGTTTGTTAACAAGAAATTTGTGGAGTGGTTGAAAAACGAGTTTTAATGACTCCAACCTGAGTGTATGTAAACTTCCGACTTCAACTGTACGTGCTTGTGCTCACCTCCGATCACACGTTCAATGGCCTGCTCAAAGTGCTTGTGGTTGATGGAGTCCGCTAGGTGGCGAGCAGCAATCAGGGCGGCTTCGTTGCACACATTGGCAATATCAGCACCTAACAAAGCAGAATATAATTATTATTTTTTATTTTTTATAAATATAGTTTAGCCTCATCCAGAGCAGTTTTCAACGAGCATTTTTAGTATGTAAGCAGCAGGGTTTTCGCCAGACAAGTGACCGGGAAGATTTTAATTTATCTGACATTTGAGAAATGTGCTGGTCATCCATATGCATTGGATCCGTAATCCATTAGGGGGTCCATCCACGCAGCCAGCGCCATCAATAAACGAGGGATAATTACGTGTCCTTAAAAACAGCCTATAACAAAAACACTATTCCTTGTGTTTCGATGTGCAGCATTACAAAACTTTCTAGCCTATTGTTTTATTGGTTTTTACTTTCCTAAAATAATAATTGTCCACCTCACGGTTCAGCTGTCGGGAGATTTGAGCACTAAATGCAGCAAGGTATTGCATGCGTAGGCCTACAGGCTTAGGAGTCCACTGTATCATATGTAAAAACAAATATATATATAAAGGAAGAGAAGCTTAGGCCT
>NC_140006.1:43993380-44160643 GCF_964263955.1 Coregonus lavaretus | reverse complement strand
AAAGACAATTTGTACATTGGTGTTTCCACCAAACGGACACCAAACTGTGGACGTAAACGTGGTTGGTGTAAACTTAAAACTAAAAGTATGTAGAAAAGATAAACAAGCTATACAAAATTAATATATTTAGAGAACAAAAATACATTTAGAGAGAGAACCTAAAATTTGGCATGGGGCCCCCCATTTATTTTGTAATAATGTTTGAGTCACTCAGATGGCATAAGAACACAGAGAATTGCAGGAAAGTAGCTTTAAAACTGACGTTTTTTTCCTCTCAGCCCATGAAAAGGTGTAGAATTGCAGAAAATTAGCATTCAACCGAAAAAATGTTGTCTCTGCGGCCAAGACGGCGGCCGTTAAAAACGTCGATCGGAGACCGTGCAATTGACCACGCCCAATACCAAGTCCCCCCTAGGGGAAACACTGAATCAACTATCAAACCTTTGATTAGCGGAATCAGGTGTGTAGTGCTAGGGCAAAAAATATATATAATGTCAACCCCTTTGGGTCTGCTGGACCAGGATTAAGAAACACTGGTCTAATGATCATTTCAATCTCCGAAAATACATACATTAGAGTCAACATTGGGCATAACTGGTGTTCTGCAATAAACCCCCAAAAAAGTAAAAGTGCAAATAAACAACTTTTATGATCACTCCTATACATCAGGTCACAGACATACAAGCGCATGGATACCTCCAACTTCCCTCTACTCCCACCAAATGGTTGGTTATGATATCGTTTAATAACGGCATTGTTGGGTTGTGGGCTACAGTGTCGCTATTTTAAAGATTTAAAAGTCAAGGAGTCGTCATTAGTTTAGAAGATATTAATAAATTAGGCTATTTATTTTTCTCTTTGGTGCTAAAGCCCGGCTCCGCCTAGCTCTCGTTCTAACCCAAGATGCCCCGGGTGGCTCTGGCCCAATTTAACCACTGTGGAGTAGGGATGGGCATTTGAAATGATTTCAGTATTCGAATAGCATATTTTTTTTCGGATAGTCGGAATACATGTGTTTTAAAGGATGTTGTATATATTTTTCTAACTTAAAATGGAGACTCTGCTCACGCAACTCGCGGGAGCGAGACGGCGCATTGCACTCTTACAGTGTATATGTGTGGGGCAAGGAGGAGTAGCCAAACCGAATCTCGCTAGTTAGACAAACTTGTTGCTGCCATAGGTTATCAATCCTACCATCTGGTAGTGCCTGTCTTGACTGCATCAAATCGTTGTAAAAGAAGCTAGCTGGCTAGCTACAGTTGCCAGCTAGCTAGCTAAAGTAGCATGGCTAATTGATGCGCTCCCTGTCCAATGTCTACAACAACTCCATTCATATGAAACAACAGCCTGCCTGTTGGTTGATCATTGTAGCCCACTCCTCATTTCACCAACTTCATTCCGTAATTTGAATTCCATTTTGCATTGATTAAAAATCTCCCACTTCATTTCCTATTTTCTCTTTCTCAAAAATGAATACTCTCCCAAGTAATCGAATACTAACGTCCATTCGAATATTTGAATAACCGTGCCCATCCCTACTGCGGCGGCCTGTGTAGAGACAGCCCTCGCAAAAATTAGTGGACTACGTATTTTTCTGGGGCATTTATTGCCCCAGTCATGGCAATTTCAGCTGGATTTGATGATGAACTATTCATTTTTGCAGAGCCTTGAGCGATACACACCATCCATCTCGACCAGCAGCTGATTGAGGGTGTTTTCCTGCTCACTCTGGCCACCAAAGTTCCCTCTGCCTCGCTTGCGCCCCACGGCGTCAATCTCGTCAATGAAGAGGATGCAAGGGGCGTTCTTACGGGCCATGACAAACAGATCTCGGACCTGGAGAGCACAAAGCAGGGAGAGAATAAAAACCCAGCATACATTAGGCTTGGGCGGTACACCGTATATATACCGTATACCGGGGTATTTGGAAATAGCCACGGGATGGTTTTTCCAATACCGTTGAAACTATTTCTTTAAAGTTTAATAAATCTTAATATTTGTAGCTACTTTTTATTGCTTATTTACAAGTACACAACGATGAGAGACCGGATCCTTGTGAGTCACTCACCATTGTGCAGCATGCGCCAGGTTATCTAGTTACAGTAAGGAATTCACAACTAAATGTTTGCCAGCTAGATATGTGCTAGATGCTCTGCAGTTGTGCATTTGGTTTGCTAACTTAGCAGCTAGTTATCTAGCTAAGTGGTTAGCTTCCTGCAATCAAGATCCTCTATTGGTAACAGCAGAGAATCCCCTCCTGGATCAAGAGCCATACTGTCTAATATTTGTTTTGTGCGTGCAGCAAACTGTAGCATTTTTTTAGTTACTTCTATAACTTTATGTGCTGGGATGTCTGTCCTGCAAAGAGTTTGTAAGATACTGTATAAAATGTTTGCATGCGTTTGTTAGCATTTAGCTAGCATTCGCTATGGTATTTTACATGTACTTGTTTGCATTGCTAACCTTCGGATTAAAAATAGCGCCCCTTGTGTTCAGTGCTGATATTACCCAATATACCGGGACGGCACAAGGTCGGTATGAAGGTATGACAATCTGGATACTGCCCATGCCTATCACATATCGCTGACATTACTGGTTCAGCAATCTTTCAATCGAGAGCAAGACAACTGTCAAGAATTGTGAGTAAGAATGTCAGCTGGACATTAGGACAGGGCTCTATTTGGCAGGGCTCTCCTTGGCAGAGCTGACAGAGAAGGGCTCTACTTGGCAGGGCTGACAGAGAAGGGCTCTACTTGGCAGGGCTGACAGGGAAGGGCTCTACTTGGCAGGGCTGACAGGGCATGGCTCTACTTGGCAGGGCTGACAGGGAATGGCTCTACTTGGCAGGGCTGACAGGGAAGGGCTCTACTTGGCAGGGCTGACAGGAAAGGGCTCTACTTGGCAGGGCTGACAGGGAAGGGCTCTCCTTGGCAGAGCTGACAGAGAAGGGCTCTACTTGGCAGGGAAGGGCTCTACTTGGCAGAGCTGACAGGGAAGGGCTCTACTTGGCAGAGCTGACAGGGAAGGGCTCTACTTGGCAGAGCTGACAGGGAAGGGCTCTACTTGGCAGAGCTGACAGGGAAAGGGCTCTACTTGGCAGAGCTGACAGGGTAAGGGCTCTACTTGGCAGGGCTGACAGGGCAAGGGCTCTACTTGGCAGGGCTGACAGGGAAAGGGCTCTACTTGGCAGGGCTGACAGGGAAGGGCTCTACTTGGCAGGGAAGGGCTCTACTTGGCAGAGCTGACAGGGAAGGGCTCTACTTGGCAGTGCTGACAGGGAAGGGCTCTCCTTGGCAGAGCTGACAGAGAAGGGCTCTACTTGGCAGGGAAGGGCTCTACTTGGCAGAGCTGACAGGGAAGGGCTCTACTTGGCAGAGCTGACAGGGAAGGGCTCTACTTGGCAGAGCTGACAGGGAAAGGGCTCTACTTGGCAGAGCTGACAGGGTAAGGACTCTACTTGGCAGGGCTGACAGGGAAAGGGCTCTACTTGGCAGGGCTGACAGGGATGGGTTCTACTTGGCAGGGCTGACAGGGAAGGGCTCTACTTGGCAGGGAAGGGCTCTACTTGGCAGAGCTGACAGGGAAAGGGCTCTACTTGGCAGGGCTGACAGATGCAGGGCACTACTTGGCAGGGCTGACAGATGCAGGGCACTACTTGGCAGGGCTGACAGGGAAGGGCTCTACTTGGCAGGGCTGACAGGGAAGGGCTCTACTTGGCAGGGAAGGGCTCTACTTGGCAGAGCTGACAGGGAAGGGCTCTACTTGGCAGTGCTGACAGGGAAGGGCTCTCCTTGGCAGAGCTGACAGAGAAGGGCTCTACTTGGCAGGGAAGAGCTCTACTTGGCAGAGCTGACAGGGAAGGGCTCTACTTGGCAGAGCTGACAGGGAAAGGGCTCTACTTGGCAGCGCTGACAGGGTAAGGGCTCTACTTGGCAGAGCTGACAGGGTAAGGGCTCTACTTGGCAGAGCTGACAGGGTAAGGGCTCTACTTGGCAGGGCTGACAGGGAAAGGGCTCTACTTGGCAGGGCTGACAGGAGAGGGCTCTACTTGGCAGGGCTGACAGGGAAGGGCTCTACTTGGCAGGGAAGGGCTCTACTTGGCAGGGCTGACAGGGAAGGGCTCTACTTGGCAGGGAAGGGCTCTACTTGGCAGAGCTGACAGGGAAGGGCTCTACTTGGCAGGGAAGGGCTCTACTTGGCAGGGCTGACAGGGAAGGGCTCTACTTGGCAGGAAAGGGCTCTACTTGGCAGGGCTGACAGGGAAGGGCTCTACTTGGCAGGGCTGACAGGGAAGGGCTCTACTTGGCAGGGCTGACAGGGAAGGGCTCTACTTGGCAGGGCTGACAGGGAAGGGCTCTACTTGGCAGGGAAGGGCTCTACTTGGCAGGGCTGACAGGGAAGGGCTCTACTTGGCAGGGAAGGGCTCTCCTTGGCAGAGCTGACAGAGTAGGGCTCTACTTGGCAGGGAAGGGCTCTACTTGGCAGAGCTGACAGGGGAGGGCTCTACTTGGCAGAGCTGACAGGGAAGGGCTCTACTTGGCAGAGCTGACAGGGAAAGGGCTCTACTTGGCAGAGCTGACAGGGTAAGGGCTCTACTTGGCAGGGCTGACAGGGAAAGGGCTCTACTTGGCAGGGCTGACAGGAGAGGGCTCTACTTGGCAGGGCTGACAGGGAAGGGCTCTACTTGGCAGGGAAGGGCTCTACTTGGCAGGGCTGACAGGGAAGGGCTCTACTTGGCAGGGAAGGGCTCTACTTGGCAGAGCTGACAGGGAAGGGCTCTACTTGGCAGGGAAGGGCTCTACTTGGCAGGGCTGACAGGGAAGGGCTCTACTTGGCAGGAAAGGGCTCTACTTGGCAGGGCTGACAGGGAAGGGCTCTACTTGGCAGGGCTGACAGGGAAGGGCTCTACTTGGCAGGGCTGACAGGGAAGGGCTCTACTTGGCAGGGCTGACAGGGAAGGGCTCTACTTGGCAGGGAAGGGCTCTACTTGGCAGGGCTGACAGGGAAGGGCTCTACTTGGCAGGGAAGGGCTCTCCTTGGCAGAGCTGACAGAGTAGGGCTCTACTTGGCAGGGAAGGGCTCTACTTGGCAGAGCTGACAGGGGAGGGCTCTACTTGGCAGAGCTGACAGGGAAGGGCTCTACTTGGCAGAGCTGACAGGGAAAGGGCTCTACTTGGCAGAGCTGACAGGGTAAGGGCTCTACTTGGCAGGGCTGACAGGGAAAGGGCTCTACTTGGCAGGGCTGACAGGGAGGGGCTCTACTTGGCAGGGCTGACAGGGAAGGGCTCTACTTGGCAGGGAAGGGCTCTACTTGGCAGAGCTGACAGGGAAAGGGCTCTACTTGGCAGGGCTGACAGATGCAGGGCACTACTTGGCAGGGCTGACAGGGAAGGGCTCTACTTGGCAGGGAAGGGCTCTACTTGGCAGAGCTGACAGGGAAAGGGCTCTACTTGGCAGGGCTGACAGATGCAGGGCACTACTTGGCAGGGCTGACAGATGCAGGGCACTACTTGGCAGGGCTGACAGATGCAGGGCACTACTTGGCAGGGCTGACAGGAGAGGATTCGACAGGGCAGGGCACTTCATGTACAGTAGATGTGAAATAATTGGATAGCTGTCCTTTCCCTTTGTCAGGTGGATTTCCAAATGAAAGAGCATTGGAACACAGTTAAGCTTTGACGGAAAAAAAGGTTCAGTTGACGAAATGAACAATACGTTGCGCAATCAATCAGAAATGTCCATCAACCCGAAGTGCATCACACTAAGACAAATACTGACACCAAGATCCAGTGTTGCCACTTACCCTGGCGGGGCCCACACCCACAAACATCTCCAGGAACTCTGAGCCGTTGACGGTGATAAAGGGGACGTCGGCCTCTCCGGCAGTGGCCTTGGCCAGCAGGGTCTTCCCTGTGCCAGGGGGTCCCGTCAGGATGGCCCCCTGTGACAGAGAAGAGTATGACTTTGGTGGTGTTCCAGGTTGTTGGTTTTTGCAGTCATGATTGCTGTGCATCCCAGAAGATTGTTATAACATTTCAACGCTATGGAACATGCTCATTACTGACTTACTCCCAGAAATAACCTCCTGTCCCTATCCCCTGAAGAGATCTGATTTTTTTTTTAATGATATCTATAGGCAATATGCTCCACCTGGCCCTATGATAGGCTAAGTGGAATTTTCATAAAATGCTCATACATATTGTTTATGCTTATAAACAAAGTTCTCTCCTGTCGGCTCACCTTGGGGATCTTGGCGCCCAGGTCCTGGTACTGCTTGGGGTTCTTGAGGAAGTTGACAAACTCCATGATCTCCAGCTTGGCCTCCTCGCAGCCCGCCACGTCCTTGAACTTAACGTCGATCTCGTCACGCAGCACCTTGGCCGTGGTCTCGCTGACACTGAATAGTCCGCCCATGCCCCGGCCGCCCGGTCGGCCCGCTCCCGCTGGCCCCCGCCGCAGCATGAAGAGCAGGAAGCCGATGATGAGCACGGTGGGCAGCATGCTGAGCAGGAACGACCTGAGGGGGGAAAGAGAGATGTGCTACTGGGCCACTTTGGGAGCATCTCATACTAAAGGTCTAATGTCCAACATACCCGTCGCTTTCAGCCGAGTACACCACTGGCAGACGGTTCTCCCCCTCGATACCCATCTCATACTGAGCTGTCTCTAGGTTCCGCTCAAACGTGTCCACGCTGCCGATGTTGAACCACACGTATTGCTGGGTACAAATTTTTTTTTACAAACCACTCATTACTAAGTTTGTTCTAACAAGTTAAGGAAGCGAACACATGAATATTAAAAAATATATTAAAAAATTCCACGGGGTACAAATATTTATAACTTACTCCATCAACTGGAGTCTTTCCGGGTGTAAATACCACTTTCACATAACGCTTGTTTACTACCTCCAATCTATCAACCTAGAGAGAAAAAGAAAGATCCAAATTGAAGTCACTGAATGTGAGATGGTCAACAGAAGAAGTGGACAAATCATCAGATTCAAATCCACACATCGAGCAAACTGAAATCTAACCTCTAGCCTAACACAATACCTCACATTGTTAAAAATTACACACTATTTTCCTATCAATGATACCAATAGAATACTTACGACTTCTTTCGAGAGGTAGTTATTGACAAAGTCTTTCCAAGTGACCTCTCTCCCGCCTTCCCGTAAAAAGAAGTAGTACGTGACCGTGGTCCAAAACGCGGCACCACTCAGGAAGTACATACGGAACTCCTTGTCGTCCCATGGCACGTCACCCTAAGGATAAACACGTTGCGGAAGAATTACTAATAACAACCAATTTCACTATCGTTTTCAAATCAAATTGTATTGATCACATACACATGTGTAGCGAAATGCTTGTGTTTCTAGCTCCAACAGTGCAGTTGTCTCATTTGCTCTGCGCACTATATTGTCCTGTTGGGAGTTGGGTTTGTTTACAACACTTTAGCATTGACATGATGCTAAGAGTAGTGCAAAAACAATGGTAGGAGTGGTAGGACCTTGGTTAGCATGCTCCAAATACCCAAATCATATTAAGTCAACTTCAGCCCAGGTTTTAGGTGTTGATTCTCACCTTTTGAAGCCGGCTATACCAATGGGACTCATCCTTCCTGGATCTTTTTCCTCCTCCGCCCGAGGCACCACCTCCTCCTCCTCCACCTCCTCCACTAGATCTACCAGTGGCCTTCTGTGCATTGGTTGTTGGCTTGGCCTCTGAGAAGGCAGATAGACACATCAGTTTTCAGACTAAAACCGAAGTCAGCCCTCTGTTTAGAACATGGAATTGGTGTAGTGCAGTGGTTCACAGAGGCTTCCATAGATATGTTTTGCATGATGACATAGCTCATCTAAAAACTGGAAATGTTAACATTTTGTTAATCACAACATACTGGTCATTCGGAAAGAATTCAGAATCGTTGACTTTTTCCACCTTTTGTTACGTTACAGCCTTATTCTAAAATTGATTAAATAGTTTTTTCCCCCTCATCAATCTACACACAATACCCCATAATGACAAAGCAAAAACAGGTTTTTAGAAAATGTTTCAATTTATAAAAATATAAATAATAAAATATATTAAATATCACATTGACATAAGTATTCAGACCCTTTACTAAGTATTTTGTTGAAACACCTTTGGCAGCGATTACAGCCTTGAGTCTTCTTGGGTATGACGCTACAAGCTTGGCACACCTGTATTTGGGCAGTTTCTCCCATTCTTCTCTGCAGATCATCTCAAGCGCTGTCAGGTTAGATGGGGAGCGTCACTGCACAGCTATTTTCAGGTCTCTCCAGAGATGTTCGATCGGGTTCAAGTCCGGGGTCTCGCTGGGCAACTCAAGGACATTGAGACTTGACCCGAAGCCACTCCTGCGTTGTCTTGGCTGTGTGCTTAGGGTCGTTGTCCTGAGCACTCTGGAGCAGTTTTTCATCAAGGATCTCTCTGTACTTTGCTCCGTTCATCTTTCCCTCGATCCTGACTAGCATCCCAGTCGCTGTCGCTGACAAACATCCCCACAGCATGCTGCCACCATCATGCTTCACCATAGGGATGGTGCCAGGTTTCCTCCAGACGTGACGCTTGGCATTCAGGCCAAAAAGTAGTTCAATCTTGTTTCTCATGGTCTGAGAGTCCTTTAGGTGCCTTCTGGCAAACTCCAAGCGGGCTGTCATGTGCCTTTCACTGAGGAGTGGCTTCCGTCTGGCCACTCTAACATAAAAGGCCTGATTGGTGGAGTGCTGCAGAGATGGTTGTCCTTCTGGAAGGTTCTCCCATCTCCACAGATGAACTCTTGAGCTCTGTCAGTGACCATCAGGTTCTTGGTCACCTCCCTGACCAAGGCCCTTCTCCCCCCATTGCTCAGTTTGGCCAGGCGGCCAGCTCTAGGAAGAGTGTTGTTGGTTCCAAACTTCTTCCATTAAAGAATGATGGAGGCCACTGTTCTTGGGGACATTCAATGCTGCAGAATTGTTTTGGTACCCTTCCCCAGATCTGTGCCTCGACACAATCCTGTCTCGGAGCTCTACGGACAAATCCTTTGACCTCATGGCTTGGTTTTTGCTCTGACATGCACTGTCACCTGTGGGACCTTATAGACAGGTGTGTGCCTTTCCAAATCATCTCCAATCAACTGAATTTACCACAGGTGGACTCCAATCAAGTTGTAGAAACATCTCAAGGATGATCAATGGAAACATGATGCACCTGAGCTCAATTTCAAGTCTCATAGTAAAGGGTCTGAATACTTACGTAAATAAGGTATCTGTTTTTCATTTTTAATAAATGTGCAAACATTTCTAAAAACCTGCTTTCGCTTTGTCATTATGGGGTACTGTGCGTAGATTGATGAGGATTTTTATTTAATCAATTTTAGAATAAGGCTGTAACGTAACAAAATGTGGTCAAAAGGGAAGGGGTCTGAATACTTCCCGAATGCACTGTATTAGGGCAGTGTTCAGTAGATCTTAGCCAGCTAACAACATAGGACAGGAAAGTGTATTTTGTCAGCGGTTTAAAATTACCTTTGGCTTCTCCACTGTTTGGGTTGGGTTCACTGCTCTTCGGAGCATTCTTCTGAGCATTCTTCGGACCATTGGGGAAATATTTTTCAAATCCTGAAGTAAGAACACCAAACTTTAGAGTGTACAAAATCATATATGAGCATGGAATACTTATCCTTTCATTTTAATGACCCATAAATACATTAGGCTTTGTGTTATATATAATCCAAGAGAATGGGAATCTGCCAGATGAATACAGTAAACATTGAGGTACATACCTTTTGGTGGTTTGGAGCAGAGTCTTTGATAGGCACCTAATACATGTTCAAACAGTGTCCTCCTTTCATGTATTATCTGGCTGTCTGCTTGGCTGGAGACCTTGAAAATGAAAGATGACAATCAACATAACATATGCCATTTAGCAGACGCTTTTATCCAAAGCTACTTAGTCATGTATGCATACATCTTACGTATGGATGGTCCCGGGAATCGAACCCCATAACACTGGTGTTGCAAGCGCCATGCCCTACCCTACCAAATGAGCCATACAGGACCAGAATGTTTGGAAAAAAGTCATGTTGCACTAAATAATACACCGTTTCACAACTCCATCCGTGGGGCCCACTGTCATTTTAAATGTTTTGACCGATTTAAAACAGCAGCACACCTTCAACTGCTCAACTAGTTCTCGTTTTCAAGCCATTGGTGTATTTAAATAGTAGTCGTGTTGGAATAGTCCGAATAGAATAGGGTTGGGAAACACTCCTCTTTACTTGAGTCCTACTGACAGAAACCAAGTGCATGTGAAAACGTCACGGAATACACCTCAGAAATATTGCTCCATTACATTTTTGGTTGGTGCGCCCACTGTAATCTGTAACACTATAACATAAAAAACTGAAGCATCATTAGCTATTTAAGCTAGTTTAATGATCGCTCTGAAATGTCATCTGAAATCTTAAACATTCACTGAACTGTCACGTTGACTAACATCCTGACCACACCGGATGCAGAACTTGGTTCTATTTTAGACGCTTGACGCGCTGCAAGTCCTGCCTCTCCCATCTCCTCGTTGGTTTTTAGGAGCATATACCCGCATAGGTGATTGAAAAATGAAGGATGTCCACACTCCAGTCGGTTGCCAACACCATATAAAATCCAAAAAAGATGAAGACTGAGCTAGGAGAGATTACTTGAAACTAACTAGGGTTTCCCCCTTTTATCTGTGGATTAATTTTAGGAGTAGAGAACACACGATTTTGTGTGACCAGCTAAATGTCCATGAATGTTTGATATGCGTTTCGCACTGTCCCCAAATTAATATAGTTTGTTCAGAGTTCCTTGTGATATTTCAACCTGCGTGTCCTGATCACATTTGGTGTGGATGGACAAAATCAACATGTTGTGCGTGTCCGGCGTAGTCAGCATGTAACATTGGCGAACGCAAATAATCACTACACGTGCATACACACCTAACTGACTAGACATGTTGCAAAGTTGGTTTGGGACGCGATAGTTGACTAGCTAACGTTAAATAACAATTGAATGTATGATGTAATCTCGCGCTGTGTTATCCAACCAGGGCAATGTCATTCGCAGGCCTGTTACCCTAGCTAGAATGACAGGTTGTTTTACGTGCAAAATAACGTTGGATTACGACAGTATCTATATATTATACAGACGATATGTAAACACGTTGTCCTGCCTATGCCCAAAACATACTCATAATGCATTGTCATGCAATTAGAATCGACTAGGACTGTTTGTTTAGCTAGCTTGCAACTCACCAGTCGTGCACAGCTAACGTTAGTTGTTCTGATGTTATGAGGCTGCAACATTTGTAATAGATTCCTGCCGCCTCTTGACAAGCGGAGGTATCGGTGGGCCATTCTGACTTGTTACGTTGACACCTTGGTTATTCTAACGGATTTTTTTTCGGAAAGATTTATCACAAAAATGTTTTGAAGACTTATCTGATGCATGCACTATCCCATTCCATAACAAGAGCCGCCATTATTTTTCCCTTCAAAATTACGCGATGACGCAGTCTTCTTCTCTTCTTCTTTAAGGTTTTACGGCAGACTACACCTACTGGTGTATTGCCGCCATCTACTGTACGGGTAGTGAACGAAAAATGAAAATAACAATATCCATTGCTGGAAAGAGGGGGGGGGGGGGATAATACCACCATCATATACAATACAAAAATAACATTTATCCAAAAAAGCCCCACCCCACTCCTTCAGTGATAATCATAATCACATCCCTACACAGGCTCAGGAGCCTGTGTGGACTGAACATTCATCGACAGTATTCCTTGTAATGCATCTGCTGTAAAATCTCGAGTCCCAAAAAACGTTAAGCCGCACTCAAAACAATTTTTTCAGATTTCTTCTTTCTTTGCGTTGTGCAGTTTATAACCAATGCAATAAACAATACAAAGTCCACCTTTTTAACATGCAGTGTGTCAGGATCCTGTTTGGCGAGCAACATTTACTGATGTCTCTAATCCAACTACCATGGTTTCTTCAACGTTACTCCCTTCTTCCACTCTTCTCACCGCCTCCGGATAGGAAACATTCTGGACAGTCCTTATTCTTGCCACCTCGGTCTCCTTCACCCTAACTGGGTACTTCATGAATTCTGATGCTTGCTCGCCACCACAATTGCAGCATTTCGCCTCCAACTGGCATACGATACTCCTCCCGTCTACATACACTTGACACGTCCAAATAGTTTACATTTATCACACTGCAAGAGCCTTGTGCAGGTCTCTTACAGGATATCTCACATAACCCAAATATACAGTTGAAGTCGGAAGTTTACATACACCTTAGCCAAATACATTTAAACTCAGTTTTTCACAATTCCTGACATTTAATCCTAATAAAATTCATTGTCTTAGGTCAGTTAGGATCACCACTTTATTTTAAGAATGGGAAATGTCAGAATAATAGTAGAGAGAACGATTTATTTAAGCTTTTATTTATTTCATCACATTCCCAGTGGGGTCAGAAGTTTACATACATTCAGTTAGTATTTGGTAGCATTGCCTTTAAATTGTTTAACTTGGGTCAAACGTTTCAGGTAGCCTTCCACAAGCTTCCCACAATAAATTGGGTGAATTTTGGCCCATTCCTCCTGACAGAGCTGGTGTAACTGAGTCAGGTTTGTAGGCCTCCTTGCTCGCACACGCTTTTTCAGTTCTGCCCACACATTTTCTATAGGATTGAGGTCAGGGCTTTGTGATGGCCACTCCAATACCTTGACTTTGTTGTCCTTAAGCCATTTTGCCACAATTTTGTAAGTATGCTCACTCCATCCACCATATGGGTCAGTCGGGGAGCAACAACCACTGCATCTATTTCTTCAGTTTCATCCTTTGCACTCACTTCTAGCGCCACTCCAGAGATAACCCCCTTGATAGGTGCCCTGCTTCGCAGATCCACACAAGACACATTCCAATCCGATATCTTTTTCAGGTGCAAAGCACGCTCCTTCTGCTCCTTGGACATACAAAAAAAAACAAAGTAAACACATTTCTTGTTATTTTCCCTGACGCCACCTCATCTAACGCATCTATGATTTTCATTGAGACTTCGAAGCGGATCTGCCAGGTATCTCTTCGATCCAAAACTCGGACTAAAGAACAGTCAGAACTCGGCTTGGATTTACTAGACTCCACTTTTCTTCTCTTCTCTTCTTTCCTTTTTTATTTTATTTTTAATATAAAATATATGTTATTTTATATTTTATTTTATTTTTATATATAAATATATAATATATATTTACTGTAATCCATTCCTTCTCACTCTCGTCTCCACTCGACTCACCATCTGATTCAAACAAAACATCCGCCTCCGCCATCTTCCGAATTGTTTACATTCCTCAGGCAGCCCTGTCAACGAACTGATTCGGTTCCAGTCTATTCTCTAAGGATTTATGGTGTAGCTACCAAAACTAATGTTGTATTCCCGCCACCAACTGGATGGGGGTAAAAACAAAAAACAAAACAAAAATACATTCCATTACGGATAAGTGAAAAAAGTCATTAATCCACACACACTAATATATATATGTTTTAAAATACGTAACAAACATCTGTCAAGGCGTGCTGTAGGTGCAGTGGCGGAATCAAACGCAGGACGCAGACGGATAATCCAACAGACTTGTATTAAGCCGAAACACGGCAAACGGACAACACTTGCCCGAAGGCGAAATACGCACGAAGGCGAAAAAGAAACAAAACAGCGCACAAACAGGTGCGTAAACTCCAGCGCAGTGGAGAGAAGCTCAACCGAGCGAAAACACGTCTGACACAATCAATAATACACAACACCTGACAAACACAACGGGAACTAAATAGGACACTAATGACACTAAATGAAAACAGGTGTGACAACACTCAGACAAAAGCAAACGAACATGAAACATACAACGGTGGCAGCTAGTATTCCGGAGACAACGAACGCCGAAGCCTGCCCGAACAAGGGAGAGAGGCAGCCTCGGCCGAAACCGTGACAGTACCCCCCCCTTGACGCGCGGCTCCAGACGTGCGCTGACTCCGGCCTCGGGGACGACCCGGAGGACGCGGAGCCGGGCGCGTCGGGTGCCCACGATAGAATTCCGTCAGGAGAGACGGGTCCAAAATGTCTCTCCTCGGCACCCAGCACCGCTCCTCCGGACCGTACCCCTCCCACTCCACTAGATACTGGAGACCCCCCATCCGACGTCTCGAATCCAAGATGGACCTCACAGAGTACGCCGGTGCCCCCTCGATGTCCAATGGGGGCGGAGGAGTCTCCCTGATCTCACTGTCTTGGAGTGGGCCAGCTACCACCGGCCTGAGAAGGGACACATGGAACGAGGGGTTAATACTTTTATATTCAACAGGTAGCTGTAATTTATAACACACCTCGTTCAACCTTCCCAGGACTTTAAATGGCCCTACAAACCGCCGACCCAGTTTCCGACAGGGCAGGCGGAGGGGCAGGTTCCTGGTAGAGAGCCAGACTCGATCACCAGGTGCGTACACCGGTCCCTCACTGCGGTGGAGATCAGCGCTCACCTTATGACGTCGGAGGGCCCGCTGCAGGTGGACGTGTGCAGCGTTCCATGTCTCCTCCGAGCGCCTCGCCCACTCATCCACCGCAGGAGCCTCGATCTGGCTCTGCTGCCAGGGTGCCAGAACCGGCTGGTAACCTAACACACATTGGAAAGGGGTTAGGTTAGTGGAGGAATGGCGTAGGGAATTCTGGGCCATTTCGGCCCAGGGAACGTACCTTGCCCACTCCTCCGGCCGGTCCTGGCAGTATGTTCTAAGAAACCTGCCCACATCCTGGTTTACACGTTCCACCTGCCCATTACTCTCCGGGTGGTAACCCGAGGTGAGGCTCACCGAGACCCCCAACCGCTCCATAAAGGCCCTCCAGACTCTGGAGGTAAATTGGGGACCCCGATCAGACACAATATCCTCGGGTACCCCGTAGTGCCGGAACACATGGGTGAATAGGGCTTCGGCAGTTTGCAGGGCGGTAGGAAGACCCGGCATGGGGAGCAAACGACAGGCCTTAGAAAACCGGTCCACAACGACCAGTATAGTGGTATTCCCCTGTGAAGGAGGAAGGTCAGTAAGGAAATCCACCGAGAGGTGGGACCATGGTCGTTGTGGCACGGGCAGGGGTAGTAACTTACCCCTAGGCAGATGTCTAGGCGCCTTACACTGGGCGCACACCGAGCAGGAGGAAACATAAACCCTCACATCCCTTGCCAACGTGGGCCACCAGTACTTGGCACTAAGACAGTGCACTGTCCGGCCGATACCCGGATGTCCAGAGGAGGGTGACGTGTGAGCCCAATAGATCAATCGATCCCGAACCTCGAGCGGAACGTACTTCCGACCCTCCGGGCACTGTGGTGGACTAGGGTCGGTGCGTAACGCCCGCTCGAGTTCAGCATCGACCTCCCACACTACCGGTGCCACCAGACACGACTCCGGCAGTATGGGAGTGGGCTCCACGGACCTCTCCTCCGTGTCATACCGCCGAGACAGCGCATCTGCCTTACCATTCTGTGACCCAGGGATGTACGTGATCTTAAAAGTAAACCTGGTCAAGAACATATTCCATCTTGCCTGGCGAGGGTTCAACCTCCTCGCTGCCCGGATGTACTCCAGGTTACGGTGGTCCGTCAAAATGAGGAAAGGGTGTTGAGCCCCCTCAAGCCAGTGCCTCCACACCTTTAGGGCCTGTACCACGGCTAACAGCTCCCTGTCCCCTACGTCATAGTTCCGCTCCGCCGGACTGAGCTTCTTAGAATAAAAGGCACAGGGGCGGAGTTTAGGTGGCGCGCCAGACCGTTGTGAAAGCACGGCTCCTAGACCGGCCTCTGACGCGTCCACCTCTACCTGGAACGGCAAAGAGGGATCCGGATGCGCCAGCACCGGGGCCGAGGTAAACAGGTCCTTCAGCCTCCCAAACGCCCTGTCCGCCTCGGCCGACCACTGCAGACGCACCGGACCCCCCTTCAAAAGAGACGTGATGGGAGCTGCCACCTGTCCAAAACCCCGGATAAACCTCCGGTAGTAATTCGCAAACCCCAAAAACTGCTGCACCTCCTTCACAGTGGTTGGTGTTTGCCAATTACGCACGGCCGACACCCGGTCTACCTCCATCTTCACCCCTGACGCAGACAACTGATACCCCAAAAAGGAGACCGACTCCTGGAAAAACAGACACTTCTCTGCCTTCACATACAGGTCGTGCTCCACCAGCCTCCGCAACACTCTACGCACCAGGGCCACATGCTCGACACGGGTAGGCGAGTACACGAGAATGTCATCAATGTACACAACCACCCCCTGCCCCTGCATGTCCCTGAAGATCTCATCCACGAATGATTGGAAAACTGACGGAGCGTTCATCAACCCGTATGGCATGACCAGATACTCGTAATGGCCCGAGGTGGTACTAAAGGCTGTCTTCCATTCATCGCCCTCCCTGATGCGCACCAAGTTGTACGCGCTCCTGAGATCTAATTTAGTGAAGAAACGCGCCCCATGCAACGACTCAGTCATGGTCGCAATCAGCGGGAGTGGATAACTGTACTTCACCGTAATCTGATTGAGACCACGGTAATCGATGCACGGGCGCAAACCACCATCCTTTTTCTTCACAAAAAAGAAACTCGAGGACGCAGGGGAAGTGGAAGGCCGTATGTATCCTTGTCTCAGAGATTCTTCTATGTAAGTCTCCATAGCTTTCTTCTCCTCTTGAGACAGAGGATACACATGGCTCCGTGGGAGCGCAGCTCCTGCCTGGAGGTCTATCGCACAATCTCCCTGCCTATGGGGCGGCAACTGCGTCGCCCTCGCCTTACTAAACGCAATAGCCAAATCCCCATACTCAGGGGGAACGTGCAATGCGGGCACCTGGTTTGGACTCTCCACCGAGGTAGCCCCTACGGAAACGCCCAAACATCTACCCACACACTGAGCAGACCACTCCATCAGAGCCCTCTCCTGCCACGAAATGGTTGGGTTATGGGTACTCAACCAGGGCATGCCCAGCACCACCGGATACGCAGGAGAGTCAATCAGAAATAGCTGAATCATCTCCTGATGACCCCCCTGCGCACACATCCTAAGTGGCGCCGTGACCTCCCTGATCAAGCCCGTACCCAACGGACGGCTATCTAGGGCATGAACGGGGAAAGGAACATCAACAGGAAGAAGGGGAATCCCTAACGCTAAACAAAACCTTTTATCAATAAAATTCCCAGCCGCGCCTGAATCTACCAGCGCCTTATGCTGGGAATGAGGTGCTACCTGTGGAAAACGCACAGGCATACAAAAATGTGCAACAGAGAGCTCTGGGTGAGTGGGGCGCCTACTCACCTGGAGGGAATCCCCAGTGCGGGACCTGTCGTCCTCTCCCCTAGGAGGCCATCCCCAGCACCTAGCCGCGGTGTGTCCTCCCCGACCACAGTTGGTGCAAGGGATGGACCCCCTAGTAAGCCGACCCCTCCTCTCCCTAGCGCCAGCGCCCCCGAGCTCCATGGGGCACGGCTCGGAAGCGCTGGAGGGTGAAATGGACGAACCCCCCTCGGAACGCCCGCGGGTAGCTAGCAGGTTATCCAGCCTGATGGACATGTCGACCAACTGGTCGAACGTGAGGCTGGTGTCCCTACAGGCCAGCTCCCGACGGACGTCCTCTCGTAGACTACACCTGTAGTGATCGACGAGGGCCCGATCATTCCACCCTGCATCTGCCGCTAGAGTACGGAATTCGAGAGCGAACTCCTGAGCACTCCTCCTCCCCTGCCGGAGGAAGACCAGACGCTCCCCCGCCGCTTTCCCCTCCGGGGGATGGTCAAACACCGCCTTGAAGCGGCGGGAGAACTCGTTGTACGTTATGGTGTCCGCGTCGATCCTCCTCCACTCCGCGTTGGCCCATTCCAACGCCTTCCCGGACAGGCAGGAGATCAGGGCGGACACGCTCTCATGTCCCGAGAGCGCCGGATGCACGGTGGCCAGGTACAGCTCCACCTGGAGAAGGAAACCCTGGCACCCGGCCGCGGTCCCATCGTAAGCCCTCGGGAGCGAGAGTCGGACTCCTCGGGGTTCTGGTGCGGGAATAGGCTGACTGGCCGATGGTGCTGGCACGGACGGTGGCGGTGGAGGCGTCCCCCAGCCTCGGATGGTGGTGATCACCTCCTGCAGTGCGGTCCCCATCTGCAGGATCTGGTCCCCTTGCTCCCGGACCCTGTCCTCCAGAGTCGCCTGGGCTGCTGCGGCTCCTGCTGATTCCATTGTGGTGTATTATTCTGTCAAGGCGTGCTGTAGGTGCAGTGGCGGAATCAAACGCAGGACGCAGACGGATAATCCAACAGACTTGTATTAAACCGAAACACGGCAAACGGACAACACTTGCCCGAAGGCGAAATACGCACGAAGGCGAAAAAGAAACAAAACAGCGCACAAACAGGTGCGTAAACTCCAGCGCAGTGGAGAGAAGCTCAACCGAGCGAAAACACGTCTGACACAATCAATAATACACAACACCTGACAAACACAACGGGAACTAAATAGGACACTAATGACACTAAATGAAAACAGGTGTGACAACACTCAGACAAAAGCAAACGAACATGAAACATACAACGGTGGCAGCTAGTATTCCGGAGACAACGAACGCCGAAGCCTGCCCGAACAAGGGAGAGAGGCAGCCTCGGCCGAAACCGTGACAACATCATCCCACTCCTTCAGTTATTCAAAAATATCCGTAACTCCCTACTCAGGCTCTGGGGCCTGAGAGGATGGGGCCACTCGAGAAAGTACATGAAATATTTTAATCCAAGGAACCAACCAGAAGAAACAATGATGTCAAACTTTCTTGATTTATTTTCAACTTAAGCTGTGCTATTTACCACCATTGCTATAAAAGTAAAAATATCAACCTTCTTCACATGAAGAATTTCCAATGTGTTTCTCCAATCTCATAAAACATGTTAGAAAAAGTCTCAGTGCTGTTATCCTCGCAAGGTGAGGTATTGAAAACAGGGGTGCCAATAATTTTGAACCCTATCTTTTGAGAAAAAAAGTAGTTCTCTTTCTCTGAGCAATTGTATTAGTGTAAAATAACATAATTTCCCAATTTTTTTGCAAAGTGTTATGATGAGTTTTCTGGTATCGAGTAATTCAGGATGCAAGAAGATACTTAAGCACCTACATGGAGAGTTAATTCAAAGTATTTCATATTGCGGTACCGGGTTCACATAGCAAACGGCCCGTGGGTGGCCATATTCTCCAATCAGTAGTGCATATATCTCTGACTAGATCCTAGACTATGCTAGATAACTGAGAATTGATCCTTTCCACCTTTCATACCTGAATCCAACTTGATTCTCCATATATTTAATCAACAAAGGTATACATTCTCAGTCATCTATTTTATGTGATATCAAACCTCTCAAACCTCTATAAACTCAGTCTGAGGAAAAGATAAACACATAATTAACTACTAAATATTCATGCTAATAATCTATGTAGTCAAACCTTATTTTTATATATATAAGGAAAAAATCCCACATAGACATCCACCCTTTTTAAAATGACCCCATTTTCTGAGACATGCAACCCCCAAAGAAACATACATAGAAATAAATTGTTAACATAATGACATCAACAATACACAACAATTATACATACTCATTACTAAGTTACATGGATATTATAATCTATACATATGAATATAAAAATAACAAAAACATCCGTCTTCATCATTTCTGCGCCGTCAGAGGAACCCCAAGTTTTTCCTGGTCACAAGGGGCTCTATCTGATCCACTGAGATATCCATCTGTCCACATCTACGATCCTGTAAACCTTCAATTCCATGTTATACAGTTCCACCTTAACATTCCTTGTCCTCAATCAACATTATCAATGGAATCTAAACTGGAACAAGATGACAAAGAAGAAGAATTAGTCCTCTCCCTCCTTGCATTAACATTAACTGACACATCTCTAGCTGTAATAACTGGCATGTTAGTAATCGTTTGTACAGATCTTAAAATCAATCCCCGAAATTTTTTAAAACAACACCCCATAACTATTGCTACAATAATTACTATGGCCACTAGGGGACCTAGAATGCTTGCCATCCATGTTCCTATTGAATTAACACTGAAAAAAACTTTGAAAAGACTTCAACAGCATTCAAATTACCATATCATCCTATGAGTCTTAATATAATAGCATCCAATGCTATGTGATTATCAATTACACATTCTAATGATTAACATCTCAAACCCAATTGCTTACAACCCATGATTGTTAAAATATACAAATGTTAAACTCCGACTTTGTCCTCCTAATATACCTCAAATATAACATACACATTATAACACTCTATTATCACTCCCTGTTAAATCATCACATCCCTAAACTATTCCTGCTTTAATAATTCAACCAAATTCAGATCATATGAAAATATCATAACCCCATGATAATAACCAATTAAGTACTTGCCTATCAACATAGATATTTACCACTCTAAACATCCATATCAATATCACCCAATACTCCAAATGTATATAATGACTAGTATGCTAATACATTAACCCAATTAATCAACATATTCATGATTTCATTCACAATCCTCACCTTAACTTATAACTTATCACCAACCAAATTACTTAACTCAACCAAATTTAAAATGACAATCCTTATTCACTTTATCCTTATCACTGAAAATTAAAACCCTCAATTTAAATCACCCATTACAACTTTCAGAATGTATACTTATATTAACATACATTATAAAAACATTCATAATTCAATTATGACCTTCCTCATCCTGATAATAAATACAGATCATTATCTCAATGCATTCTTAATACTATTAATTTACCAGTGTATATACCTACTACCCAAATTAGCAAATTTATATCAACCCAATTTTATCATCAATACAGCTAAGCAACCCCTTTTTCTCCACCGGCACTTAAATCTTCTGGCGTCTCTTCATTATGTTCTTCAGACATCTTCATAGTTCAAAAATAACTTGCCCATTAACAATGTCACAACTACAATGTCTCATTCTATTCACCTCCAACTCCACAACCTCATTGACTTCTCCATTTGCCAACCATTATTACCAACAACATGTATTTGAACAGATCTTTCTCCATTCTCACTCAATGGTGAACTCCTTTCGCACTCCTTCGATATATAAAACATGAGAAAAAAATCCTTTGATATCTTCGATTGGTTGTTGTAGACCAGTTGCGTGTGGAAATTGTATTTTTACAAAAACGTAACGCCTCTGATATTCATCTTCAGCCGGTTCATAATTCGTTACTTTTATTTATTTCGGTTCACACCATGCTAGGCCAAATTATCCCTAATATGCATCAAGATACCCTCTGTATTTACCTCACTAGAATACAAAAACACAACAGTTTAATTGATTTAATTTCTAAAACAATAAATCCATAAACATTCACCATATGACAAATTATTATGTTTTAACAATTATTCCTAATAACAATTTCTAATATACTCCCCAATTTCTATTAGATAAACCCTTTAAATACATATAACCGAATGGAATGACAGACAGTTGATTCCTGAAAATCTGGAAAATCTTGAAATTATTGGAGGTCTATAGCTCTGTTCCTCCACTGAGGTACTCAGCCATAACCCACATCTCATCATTGTCATTCCTCGGACATCCTCTTCCATCACCTGATAATTGTCATCAACAGTATCCTCATCTCTAGATCGTCAGTTTACTCGTAGCCATCTGTTGCAGTGGTTGACATGATACCTGTTCAATCTCCCCTCTATCTATAGCTCCTTTGGTGTAGACGGTGTGATGATGCATGAACATTCTTCCTTCACTAGTTCTATGATCATGCAGAGTCCTTCTCCATTTATCACCCTCTCTCTGTGGACTGTGTCCTTCTATCAGCGTACCAATAGTCTCTGCTTCCAAAAACACACAGACAAAACAAAACAATGCTCCGCCGAAGCGGCGCCATCTTCCTCCTCTGCGTTAGAAAAGTCCTACAATGGTACATATAGATCTAGGAATCTCTCTCTCTTACTTGCCCCTCCATCAAGGTAGCCATCAACTCCTATTACTAACCTTCCCACTTGGGTGTTGTCCATCAATTACTTCATTAATCCTTTACCACCACATAGTCTCCAAGTTGCAGAAAATGTCCAGATTCTCCTGGTAGGTCTGGCAGAGAAGCCTTCACCTTTTCGAAAGAAAGTCTGGATAACATTGTTAGTTGAGACACAGCATGCTACTTCATCCTTTCTTCTTATCAGTCCTGATAAGCCTTTTAGATTAGGAAGTGCACAGTCTTGCAGCTTGTTGCAGTCCACTCATGTCATAGAAAGGCCTCCTCTAAATTCTGCCTTATACCACAAATACATTTTCCCCTAAAACATTTAATCTATCCCATAACACATTATTTACTACTGCTCATATCCTTAATACAATATGCAAATGTACCAATAAATCCTCTTACCATTATTACTACCCCCTCTTTTGAACACATGAGTCACAACGTGATTCATGCTTTCAAAAACAAAAACACCAACATTTGTTTATTAAATAATAATAAAATTAAATTAAAATGACAACATTTGATAATACCTCAACTTACTTATATCCCGTAAAAGTAATCCAAGATTAGTACAATTAACGAGCAACAGGTATCCCTCATTCAGGATAGCTCCCTCTCTCTTTAGTTATTTTATGGTTCGATTCATATATATTATTACCAAATTATAAACTTCACAATTATCCAGGATTTACAGTGCGGGTGATCAAGTCACACTATAAAGCCAGGACAGATTGCAGAGGTCATTGAAATCGTTCAATTGTCATGGGCCTCTCACTCCACCGGGTTACCACCTTAATTGTCTTCCACTCTGCTCACCACTCTCTCTACTCAGCCTAACTAGCTCCACCTGTCCCTGCTCTGCTCTGCTCTAATTACTCTGCCAGCTGCGCTGCATTACCCACTACCTCTCCCAGTATTTAAGGCCCTGTCTTTCAGCTCTCCGGTGTCAGATCGTCTGCAAAGCTCACACCCGGAACCTGTTTGCTCGCGCTTCTGGCTCACCCTGGTTTTGTGATCCCGGACCTGCCTGTTTTTTGGATACTCTTCTGCCTCAGGAGATCCAGACCTGCTTCTGCCATTACGACTCCTGACTACTCTTCAATCCCGGTAACTCTGACCAGCCTTCTGCCTTGCTACTACGTATTTTGGATTTCCCTTGAACTGTACTGCTGCCTTGTTTCATTCCGCCCTGTTGTGTCTGTGTCTCCCCCCCCCAGGACTTCTGGACCACCCACCACCGGCTTCATAGGACGCACCGCTGCCACTGGGGGGGGCACAGACCCAGCACATTGGACGGGATCCCTGTTACCCCTGGAGCCTTCATTCACTCCCTACTTCCCTTTTCCCTTAAGTTTAATAAACTTTCTGGTGTGACGCAATTGTGGTCCTCTGGTCGTCTGTCTGAACCGTGACAGTACGATCTGACCATTATGGACTCAGCGCACACTTTCCCCGACATGGAAACCGATGAGCATGAGCAGCAGTTCCAGCAGCAGCAACAACAACTCGCCATGATCATTCAACTCCTCACCAACCTTACCCCAGCCAGTCTGCCCACCAGCCCTGCCCCCGAGTTACCTGCCCCGGTCATTGCAGCCGCTGCTCCGGAACCCAAGATTGGAAACCCCGAGCGGTTCAACGGCGATTCAACCCAGGTCCGGCCATTCCTGACTAGCTGCCGACTTCAGTTCTCCTTGCAGCCAAGGACCTTCGCCACGGAGGGGGCTAAAGTTGGGTATGCCATCACTCACCTGACGGGCCGAGCTCGACTCTGGGGAACAGCAGAGTTCGAACGTCAAACCCCCGCATGTGCAACCTTCGACCTGTTTGCTGAGGAGATGCTGAAGGTGTTTGACCTGGATTCACCCACCGCAGAGGCGTCTCGTGAACTGTTCAGTATTCGACAAGGCAGACGTACAGTCGCAGACCATTCCATCGACTTCCGAACCCTGGCTAGACGAAGTTCTTGGAACACACCATCGTTGGTGGACGCGTTCTTCCATAGTTTGGCTGACTATATCAAGGACGAGTTGGTCTCCCATGAACTGCCTTCCACTCTTGATGAAGCCATCGCACTGACTGTCAGGATCGACAGAAGGATACAGACCCGTCGTCGTGAGAGGGGGCGCCAAGGTCCACCTACTACCGGCATTCGGAGAGATCCGACTGGGCTCCTGTCATCTACTGCCACTCACCCAGGTCAGCTTGATCAGTCTGAGCCTATGGAGATTGGGCGAGCCTCTCTCACTCCTGCAGAGCGCCAGCGCCGCTTCACCTCAAACCTCTGCCTCTATTGTGGAGGTGATGGACATCGTGTGGTAACCTGCCCTTTAAAGGGCCGAAGCTCACCGGGCATAGAGGGAGTCCGGTTGAGTTCAATGACCATCCAGTCCTCCGACCGCAAACCCCTGCTGCAAGTTCACCTCCGCCTCTCTGACTCAACTCACACCCTGGCTGCTCTGGTGGATTCTGGCGCCGAAGCCAACATAATGGACATCAAGCTGGCACGCCAACTGGGACTGGAGAACCTCCGTTTGACACCTCCTATTCCTGCCCGGGCACTGGACGGACACTTACTCGGATCGGTCACTCATGTCACGGCCCCGGTCTCGATGGGTCTGTCCGGAAACCATCAAGAAACTATCCAGTTTCACCTGCTCCCCTCTCCAGGCCAACCCCTCATCCTGGGTTACCCATGGCTCCGCCGGCACAACCCTCAGCTCGACTGGGTGACCGGGGTGATCAGGGAGTGGGGAGAGGACTGCCACCGAACCTGCCTGCTTGCTGCCGCACTACCCCCTCGGCCAGTACCTACTAACTCCGCTCCTGACCTCTCCAATGTCCCAGAATGCTACCATGGTCTCAGAGAGGTGTTTAACAAAGCAAGAGCCACATCTCTGCCCCCTCACCGACCGTACGACTGTGCCATCGACCTCCTCCCTGGAACAGCTCCTCCAAAGGGTCGTCTTTATTCGTTGTCTGCTCCTGAAAGAAAGTCCATGGAGGACTACATCAATGGCTCTCTGTCCGCAGGATTAATCCGTTCATCTTCATCTCCTGCTGGTGCTGGCTTCTTCTTTGTGGGGAAGAAGGACGGATCTCTTCGCCCCTGCATCGACTACAGGGGACTCAACGACATCACAGTGAAAAACCGTTACCCTCTGCCTCTGCTCACCTCTGCTTTTGAGTTGCTCCAGGGAGCCACTGTTTTTACCAAGTTGGATCTCAGAAACGCTTACCACCTAGTGCGGATCCGGGAGGGAGATGAATGGAAAACCGCATTCAATACACCAACAGGCCACTACGAGTATCTGGTTATGCCTTTTGGCCTCACCAATGCTCCTGCTGTGTTCCAGGCTCTAGTGAATGATGTACTGCGGGACATGTTAAACAAGTTTGTCTTCGTTTACCTGGATGACATCTTAATCTACTCCAGAAACCTGTCTGAACACACCCGCCATGTCCAGCAAGTCCTTCATCGTCTTCTGGAGAATTCCCTCTACGCCAAGGCAGAGAAATGTGAGTTTCACGTCAAGACAGTGGCCTTCCTGGGGTACATAGTGGCAGAGGGAAGTATCCAAATGGATCCTGCCAAAGTATCAGCAGTCACTTCATGGCCAGTTCCGGAGAACAGAAAGAAGCTGCAACAGTTTCTGGGGTTTGCTAACTTCTATAGGAAGTTTATCCGGAACTACAGTACCGTTGCTGCCCCTCTCACTGCTCTAACCAGCACCAAGCAACCCTTCACCTGGACCCCAGCAGCCGACAAGGCCTTCAGTACCCTCAAGGTGAGGTTCACCTCCGCTCCCATCCTCCAGATGCCTGATGTGGACCGGCAATTCATTGTGGAGGTGGACGCCTCGGATGTGGGAGTTGGTGCTGTGATTTCTCAGTGGGCTGCGGAGGATAGGAAGCTCCATCCCTGTGCCTTTTTCTCACGTCGGTTGTCCCCCTCTGAGTGCAATTACGACATAGGGAACCGTGAGCTGCTGGCTGTGAAGCTTGCCTTGGAGGAGTGGCGTCACTGGCTGGAGGGGTCCACCATTCCATTTCTCGTTTGGACCGATCATAAGAACTTGGAGTACATCCGCACGGCCAAACGGTTGAACTCCAGGCAGTCCCGCTGGGCCCTGTTCTTCACCAGGTTTAATTTCACTCTGTCATACCGGCCTGGATCACGCAACACCAAGCCAGACGCCCTCTCCCGTCAATTCCAGAAGGATGACACCCCCTCCAAGGACCCTGTGTCGATTCTGCCAAGTCCCTGCATCGTTGCAGCTCTGACCTGGGCTGTTGAGGAACAGGTGCTGGAGGCTCTCCGTAACCAGCCAGGTCCCAGCACTTGCCCAGCTGACCGCCTTTTTGTCCCCGAAGACCTGAGGTCCCAGGTCGTTCAGTGGGGACATGACTCCCGCCTAGCTTGTCACCCTGGCTCCACCCGCACTTACAACCTGCTCGCCCAGAGGTTCTGGTGGCCCTCTCTGAGGAAGGATGTACGGGAATTCGTCCAAGCCTGCCCCATCTGCAACCAACACAAGTCGTCCTGCCAGCCCCCAGCCGGATTGCTGCAGCCCCTGCCTGTGCCCAGACGTCCCTGGTCTCACATCGCCCTTGACTTTGTCACAGGGCTGCCCCCTTCAAGGGGCATGACCGTCATTCTCACCATCGTTGACCGTTTCAGCAAGATGGCACACTTCATTCCCCTCCCCAAGCTCCCAACCGCCAAGGAGACCGCCCAGGTGGTCCTGGAACACGTCTTCCGGATCCACGGACTGCCAAAGGATGTAGTTTCTGACCGTGGTCCACAATTCTCCTCCGCTTTTTGGAAGGAGTTCTGTCACCTGCTGGGAGCCACAGTCAGTCTGACTTCCGGATTCCATCCCCAATCCAATGGGCAGTCAGAGCGGGCTAATCAGGAGCTCGAGAAGGCACTGCGATGCATGACTTCACGCAACCCCCACTCCTGGTCGCAGCAATTGACATGGGTGGAGTACGCACACAATTCTCTGACCTGCTCTGCCATCGGTATGTCCCCTTTCCAATGTGTTTATGGATACCAGCCTCCTCTATTTGCCAGCCAGGAAGAGGAGGTTACTTGCCCATCTGCACTTGCTTTTGCCCGTCGATGTCGCCGCACCTGGTCACAAGCCCGAGCCACACTCCTCAGATCCGTTGCCAGCTACACTACCGGGGCCAACCGTCGGAGAATTCCTGCTCCCACCTACCATGTTGGTCAAAGGGTGTGGTTGTCATCGAAGAACCTGCCACTCAGGGTGGAGTCGCAGAAGCTGGCACCTCGGTTCATTGGCCCATTCCCTATCATAAGAGTGATTAGCCCAACTGCTGTCCGGCTCCAACTGCCTAATTCCCTGAGGGTGCACCCCACTTTCCATGTGTCTAAGATTAAGCCCATCCATGAGAGTCCGCTGGTCCCTGCTGCGCCTGGTCCTCCTCCTCCACGGCTCGTCGATGGTGGTCTGGTTTACACCGTCCGCCGCCTGCTTCGGTCCAGACGGAGGGGTAGGGGTCTCCAGTACCTCATTGACTGGGAGGGCTATGGACCTGAGGAAAGGACCTGGGTGCCAGCTAGTCGGATTGTGGATAGGACTCTCATCACCGCTTTCCACCAACGGCATCCTGATCAACCTGCAATCCGTAGGGGCCGCCCCAGAGGGGTCCCTAACCGTCCTGCCCGCTCGGCTTCCTGTCCTGTGCCTGATCCTGTCTCGGGACCTGTCCCATCTCCCGACCACGGCCCTCCGGCTTCCTCCGAGGATGAGGACGTTCACTCGGACCGTTCGGAGGAGTTCTAGCCCTCCTCCGGCTCCCCTCCTCCCGCCCGGCGTGGTGTTGCTCTTGGGACTTCTGGGGCCGTCCCTTGGGGGGGGGGTTCTGTCATGGGCCTCTCACTCCACCGGGTTACCACCTTAATTGTCTTCCACTCTGCTCACCACTCTCTCTACTCAGCCTAACTAGCTCCACCTGTCCCTGCTCTGCTCTGCTCTAATTACTCTGCCAGCTGCGCTGCATTACCCACTACCTCTCCCAGTATTTAAGGCCCTGTCTTTCAGCTCTCCGGTGTCAGATCGTCTGCAAAGCTCACACCCGGAACCTGTTTGCTCGCGCTTCTGGCTCACCCTGGTTTTGTGATCCCGGACCTGCCTGTTTTTTGGATACTCTTCTGCCTCAGGAGATCCAGACCTGCTTCTGCCATTACGACTCCTGACTACTCTTCAATCCCGGTAACTCTGACCAGCCTTCTGCCTTGCTACTACGTATTTTGGATTTCCCTTGAACTGTACTGCTGCCTTGTTTCATTCCGCCCTGTTGTGTCTGTGTCTCCCCCCCCCAGGACTTCTGGACCACCCACCACCGGCTTCATAGGACGCGCCGCTGCCACTGGGGGGGGCACAGACCCAGCACATTGGACGGGATCCCTGTTACCCCTGGAGCCTTCATTCACTCCCTACTTCCCTTTTCCCTTAAGTTTAATAAACTTTCTGGTGTGACGCAATTGTGGTCCTCTGGTCGTCTGTCTGAACCGTGACATCAATGAATTGTTCCATCCAATAGTATACTAAACATGACCAACATTCAAAACTGTTCATAAATGTTATGTATCCCAAATGTACATTAAATCCTCATGACAGTTATTCTCATAAGAAATCATGTATACCCAAAACTCAGTCAAAAAAATTAAAACTTCATAAAATTCTCTGTGTGTGCTCCTTTAAGACATATCACATTTGACTTGTTGAAACTCCTAACACTCACCCTTTATAAACATCATACTAGGTGTGTTGTGTTTTTATTTGAAAAACCCATTTGTAAAAAAAATAAAAATAAAATAGGGCCAGGCCTTATTTAATTTGGTAGCTCCCTATGACAACCTAAAAATAAGACTACTTTAATTTTACTAACTAGTCCACCCTAGCCCTGGGAAGTATTCCTATGAGATAAAGAAATCCCCTTTCTCCTGGAATAGAAAGTATACATGTCGTTAACATATAATCAACAATCCAAAGATAGTAATTACACACAAAACCTGCTACATATATCCACAATCCTGTCTCATCAATAATCATTTGTATCAATCTAACTCCTCATAACTACTCCATAAAAAGATTATATAAAACCTCTCAAAAAACGTAAACCACTCAAAATTCCTCTGAGTTTACAATGATCATGTTGAATTGATTACCCTTCAGATCATATCCTCTTTAAATCTCACCATGATTATTGAACCCCTACATCTGCTCCTTTTGATCCCATATCAACTAATCCATTATCGTTTACTGTATCAACAACCTAGGAAATATCAGTTTCCCCCTTTATTGTTCCTAACTTCCCTCTAAATGTCAAATTTCATACATTATCCAATACAACCACGTACTCCTCCTAAGTAAGACTAGATATCTTATCCCCGGCATCGATTTAAAAATTGTTTGATACGTTGTCTCCTACTTTACCCCTAACATAATACTATAAGACTTAAAAAAAAAAAAAAAACACTTAGAAGACACTAGATAATAACACGTTTCATTAAGTTCACTACACCTTCTAATATAAACCTATAACCCCTTTCTATCAATTTAATCCTTGCAACCTGTTGTATTGATGTTATAAAATATAAACCTATTGTTTAATAACTTAATAACTTACAAAAATGTATACTTAATCCATCATCCTAATAGTAAAAACTATCCCATTGTTCAACGTACCATAAACAGATTATCGTTTTTAGAAACTGTCTGCATAACTCATTGTTGTTTAAACAAACTATATAATGTAATAATAATAATTACCAATGATCAAATAACGTTCCACATTCACCTATCTAGACATGTTCTTCATATCATCCCAATGCTTCCTACATATCATCTTCAAACAATTCAATTCAACATTAATTCAACATGTCTCATCACCCAATGAACTTACTTCTCTGTAAACCCTCTACAATATCTATTATTCTCTATCTCTACCTTTGAATATAACGTTACCTCAACAGATGACAAATTGATTTAAAGTTAGTCAAAACAAATAAAACATCCATTCACCGATATGCAATTTTAATTACTATGTTATCCTATCCGACATGGATTGGTAGGACAACATCTTTCCTATAATGTTATCAATGAAACCAGTAATTCACGTCAATAGCATCAATGTAAAATATTTGCTTTCTGTCCCTCCCTGAGCTCGAACCAGGGACCCTCTACACATATTGACAACATTTACCATCGAAACACCATACAAAATCTGCGTTCCTTTCGAAGCAAGACCCCGTGTAGCTCATTTGGTATAGCATTGCGCTTGCAACGCCAGGGCTGTGTGTTCGATTCCCACTGAGGCCAGCATGAAAAAATAATGCATGCACTCACCAACTGCAATTCGCTCCGGACAAGAGCGTCCACCAAATGACGTAAATGTAAATAACCACTTCCATGTCGCATAGCAAGTGACGTCATTAGTACGCGCCACTAACTAGCTAGCCCTTTCACACCAAACATTCAACGCCCCTATGACTTCCTTCTCCACAGCAACCACAGATCCCTGTACTCCTAATTTAACCCATAATGTCCCTTACAGCCTTCTCACGTTTCAGCCAGACCCAGTTGCTAACACCCGCAGACAAAAATGGAAATTCTTCCATTTTTACTAGCAGACCTAATAAAACACACTTTCAAACAGCGTTCTGCATTTACCTCTATCATAGGGTTTAAAAACGAACTTAACAACATTAACCATCCTAAATTGCCGTAGTAACGTCATGTTTGGTTCAGTTTATCTATGACGATATAAGACATTCACTTCTCCATGCGTCGTAAACTATATCCTATTTCTCTTGTAATCAACTAAAATCATAGCCACTTCTCATCTGAAAACAACACTCCTCCATTATCATAATATAGCAGATGCATGTAACTATCCTTTCTAAGTAGGCTACAAGTAATATCGAACACTTGCTGTAGTTTACCATCATATATTGAATGCATATCCATATAATCAATATCCAATTTATTTATAAACATTACACCACCATTCTCAATCACTTATCTAGCAAACCCATTAGTCAACGGCCAAAAAAATTACTACCACTCAATCGTCTCGCTATTTTTGTTAAATAAGTGCGTCTTTCTATTTAAACCACGCACCACGCTACAAACCTTCCATTCAACATCACCAAACACAATACTTTGTAGTATCCATTCAAGCCCACACACCATCATGTGAATTACACTCCAAAACCCAGATTTTAGTCAGTACCCTGGAACCGATGCCTTTCGAAAAGACAATAAGTCCCACAAGTAGCCCAACTACAATGGTTTGTAGTCTTAACCTTTGTTACATAATAACTACACAATGACAAGAAAATAGCCTTAAAAAAAAATCTTTCAAGTGTTTCTTTGCAAGTCTCTCACGTGAACCAAAAAAACATACTGTAATTTCCAAGGACACTGCCATGCCTGTCCCAGAAAACACAGACTTTTCCACTACTTTCTACAATAACATCAGGCTCTTTTTACCCCTTATAACTACTCTCCTGAGGATATTCATTACCACCTCTATGCTTACCTATCACTATTATTATCTCATGCAATGTTAGTAACATGCAATGTTAGTAATTAAACACTTGCTTCAAATATCCACTTCTGATAATGTTTTTTAAAATGTAGTTCGCCTTTAAATGTCATTTTGGTGCTATGATTAAATATGTTCCTTGTCATTGGCTCCCTCTCCTGGTCATTTTGAGTAATTCATTTGTCTAATTATCTTCTTATTTAATGATGTTTTTTTACCACATCAAAAAGGTCCGTAACCTATTTCTCTCTTTACCTATTTTACTCCTATGATGATACAACACATCAGAGCTTCATCTATTTTACTCCTATGATGATACAACACATCAGAACTTCATCTATTTTACTCCTATGATGATACAACACATCAGAGCTTCATCTATTTTACTCCTATGATGATACAACACATCAGAACTTCATCTATTTTACTCCCATAATGATACAACACATCAGAGTCTCTCTATACCAATTTATGCTAATGACTGTTAACACACCTTGTTTTGAATCACAGCATCATGTCATTATGCAATTTAATATTCCTCCTTACATCCCTTTACATAATTCAACACCGCTCATCGTCCCCCTTTAAAATATTGAATTTTAAAGTTAGTTACAGTTCAGCTTTACCACAGATAAGCAGATTTTAACATAATAATAGAATGAAAGTCTGCTTACCTGTTAGTTGAGCTGTAGACTGCATCCTGTTCGTGAAGACGCCAATCTGTTATGATGAGTTTCTCGGGTATCAAAGAATCAAGGATGCAAGGATATATGCCGCATCCCGCCTGGTGTTCAACCTTCCCAAGTTCTCTCACGTCACCCCGCTCCTCCGCACACTCCACTGGCTTCCAGTTGAAGCTCGCATCTGTTACAAGACCATGGTGCTTGCCTATGGAGCTGTGAGGGGAACGGCACCTCCGTACCTTCAGGCTCTGATCAGTCCCTACACCCAAACGAGGGCATTGCGTTCATCCACCTCTGGCCTGCTGGCTCCCCTTCCTCTGCGGAAGCATAGTTCCCGCTCAGCCCAGTCAAAACTGTTCGCTGCTCTGGCACCCCAATGGTGGAACAAGCTCCCTCACGACGCCAGGACAGCGGAGTCACTCACCACCTTCCGGAGACATTTGAAACCCCACCTCTTTAAGGAATACCTGGGATAGGATAAAGTAATCCTTCTACCCCCCCCTTACCCCAACCCCCCCCCCCTAAAAAATAAAATAAAATAAAAAACATTGTAAAGTGGTTGTACTACTGGCTATAAGGTGAATGCACCTATTTGTAAGTCGCTCTGGATAAGAGCGTCTGCTAAATGACGTAAATGTAAATGTAAAATATACTTAGACACTTTGTAGACAGTTAATGCAAATGTTTAATGATCGGTACCGGGTTCGTTACAACAATGACCAGAGCTTTGCCCCCTTGGTGTTACGAACTAACTTGAACAAAGGAAACACTCTACCTTATATACCTTCTATTCCCCTCTTCCTGGCATACATCTGGCAAGTCTCCATGGGCACTCCCTGTCTTTGATGTTCATCACCCTTACCCCAAATCACTATCCTGCCCATCACTCATGCTATCCTAAACATCACTAATCTACCTTGACATAAGGAATGTAGACTTCATGGCCCCAAACCAATTATCTCGTAACTCTACCTCTGTCCTCACAATACTATGACATGACATCATTACAAGCCTGGAGTGGTTGAGCTAGATGGGAGCACCATGGAGGCAACAGAAGGCCAAAACTAATCCCTGACATTATCACCCTATATGTGTATTGCCAATGTTGTACAGATTTTATTCAGTACATTAATTTTTTATGTTCTATCACTTCTATTTAGCCTGATGAATATGAGCATCTCCGAAGAGACCATAGAAGTAAATGAAGATGAGGTCATTGACCTAATGAATAGTGTGGAAGATTGTTCTTAGTATTTGTGATGTGTTGTTTGCATTTACAATTTTACCATTATATTATTATTTGTCTTATTTGTGATAGCATCGATTGGGATTATGAAATTGGTGCTGATGAGAGTAGTGCTGATGAGACCTGGAGTCCCTCAAAGGAATCACAGGTGAATGAAGATTCTGATGAAGAGGAGTCTGGCGAGTTTGAAGATTCTGGGGACAGCAGCTTGGACGAAGAATACATTCCTTCACTTGGTATGTTTATCATTTCATACCTTTAGCCACTTACAGTGGCTTGCGAAAGTATTCACCCCCCCCCCCCCCCCATTGGCATTTTTCCTATTTTGTTGCCTTACAACCTGGAATTAAAATGGATTTTTGGGGGGGGTTGTATCATTTGATTTACACAACATGCCTACCACTTTGAAGATGCAAAATATTTTTTATTGTGAAAAAAACAAGAAATAAGACAAAAAAACAGAACTTGAGCGTGCATAACTTGTCACCCCCCCCCAAAGTCAATACATTGTAGAGCCACCTTTTGCAGCAATTACAGCTGCAAGTCTCTTGGGGTATGTCTCTATAAGCTTGGCATATCTAGCCACTGGGATTTTTGCCCATTCTTCAAGGCAAAACTGCTCCAGCTCCTTCAAGTTGGATGGGTTCTGCTGGTGTACAGCAATATTTAAGTCATACCACAGATTCTCAATTGGATTGAGGTCTGGGCTTTGACTAGGTCATTCCAAGACATTTAAATGTTTCCCCTTAAACCATTCAAGTGTTGCTTTAGCAGTACGCTTAGGGTCATTGTCCTGCTAGAAGGTGAACCTCCGTCCCAGTCTCAAATCTCTGGAAGACTGAAACAGATTTCCCTCAATAATTTCCCTGTATTTTCCCTCATTCCTTAAATTCTGACCAGTTTCCCAGTCTCTGCAGATGGTGTTCTCGGGGTGATGAGGGTTTTTGGGTTTGCGCTAGACATAGCGTTTTCCTTGATGGCCAAAAAGCTAAATTTTAGTCTCATCTGACCAGAGTACCTTCTTCTATATGTTTGGGGAGTCTCCCACATGCCTTTTGGCGAACACCAAATGTGTTTGCTTATTTTGTTCTTTAAGCAATGGCTTTTTTCTAGCCACTCTTCCGTAAAGCCCAGCTCTGTGGAGTGTACGGCTGAAAGTGGTCCTATGGACAGATACTCCAATCTCCGCTGTGGAGCTTTGTAGCTCCTTCAGGGTTATCTTTGGTCTCTTTGTTGCCTCTCTGATTAATGCCCTCCTTGCCTGGTCCGTGAGATTTGGTGGGCGGCCCTCTCTTGGCAGGTTTGTTGTGATGCCATATTCGTTCCATTTTTTAATAATGGATTTAATGGTGCCGTGGGATGTTGAAAGTTTCTGATATTTTTTTATAACCCAACCCTGATCTGTACTTCTCCACAACTTTGTCCCTGACCTGTTTGGAGAGCTCCTTGGTCTTCATGGTGCCACTTGCTTGGTGGTGCCCCTTGCTTAGTGGTGTTGCAGACTCTGGGGGCTTTCAGAACATGTGTATATATACTGAGATCATGTGACACTTAGATTGCACACAGGTGGACTTTATTTAACCAATTACAGTGGGGGGGAAAAGTATTTAGTCAGCCACCAATTGTGTAAGTTCTCCCACTTAAAAAGATGAGAGAGGCCTGTAATTTTCATCATAGGTACACGTCAACTATGACAGACAAATTGAGGAAAAAAAATCCAGAAAATCACATTGTAGGATTTTTAATGAATTTATTTGCAAATTATGGTGGAAAATAAGTATTTGGTCACCTACAAACAAGCAAGATTTCTGGCTCTCACAGACCTGTAACTTCTTCTTTAAGAGGCTCCTCTGTCCTCCACTCGTTACCTGTATTAATGGCACCTGTTTGAACTTGTTATCAGTATAAAAGACACCTGTCCACAACCTCAAACAGTCACACTCCAAACTCCACTATGGCCGAGACCAAAGAGCTGTCAAAGGACACCAGAAACAGAATTGTAGACCTGCACCAGGCTGGGAAGACTGAATCTGCAATAGGTAAGCAGCTTGGTTTGAAGAAATCAACTGTGGGAGCAATTATTAGGAAATGGAAGACATACAAGACCACTGATAATCTCCCTCGATCTTGGGCTCCACGCAAGATCTCACCCCGTGGGGTCAAAATGATCACAAGAACGGTGAGCAAAAATCCCAGAACCACACGGGGGACCTAGTGAATGACCTGCAGAGAGCTGGGACCAAAGTAACAAAGCCTACCATCAGTAACACACTACGCCGCCAGGGACTCAAATCCTGCAGTGCCAGACGTGTCCCCCTGCTTAAGCCAGTACATGTCCAGGCCCATCTGAAGTTTGCTAGAGTGCATTTGGATGATCCAGAAGAGGATTGGGAGAATGTCATATGGTCAGATGAAACCAAAATAGAACTTTTTGGTAAAAACTCAACTTGTCGTGTTTGGAGGACAAAGAATGCTGATTGCATCCAAAGAACACCATACCTACTGTGAAGCATGGGGGTGGAAACATCATGCTTTGGGGCTGTTTTTCTGCAAAGGGACCAGGACGACTGATCCGTGTAAAGGAAAGAATGAATGGGGCCATGTATCGTGAGATTTTGAGTGAAAACCTCCTTCCATCAGCAAGGGCATTGAAGATGAAACGTGGCTGGGTCTTTCAGCATGACAATGATCCCAAACACACCGCCCGGGCAACGAAGGTGTGGCTTCGTAAGAAGCATTTCAAGGTCCTGGAGTGGCCTAGCCAGTCTCCAGATCTCAACCCCATAGAAAATCTTTGGAGGGAGTTGAAAGTCCGTGTTGCCCAGCGACAGCCCCAAAACTTCACTGCTCTAGAGGAGATCTGCATGGAGGAATGGGCCAAAATACCAGCAACAGTGTGTGAAAACCTTGTGAAGACTTACAGAAAACTTGTCCTGTGTCATTGCCAACAAAGGGTATATAACAAAGTATTGAGAAACTTTTGTTATTGACCAAATACTTATTTTCCACCATAATTTGCAAATAAATTCATAAAAAATCCTACAATGTGATTTTCTGGAGAAAAAAATTCTGGAGAGTAAATTAGTGAACAACAACGCCCAGGCCTCTACTTCCGGTCTATACTTACTATCTACACCTTATGGACAGAGTTCATTTTACAATAATTCTATATCTATATCTATCTATCTATCTATCTATCTATATATATATATATATATATTTTTTTTTTTTTGCTCCTGAACTTCTTCTACTCTCAACCTCTCTGATCATTTTCATGATGTCCATCCGGTTTGCTTCTAAATGCCATATCTTTCTAACTGTGCTCTTTCCCAAAAGCTCCCAACATACAACCTATATACTTATTATGGACACAGTATGCTTACATTATTAGCTATCTTTGTTATTATTTGTTGTTATTTGTTATTAGTCCCATCCTTCAACTCTATTCAATACCTCCCATCTATCTCTTAACACCATCCATATAGGATTTCTATTTGCCATATATATTTCAACCGTACTGTGATGTTTTACAAAAGTTCTGAACCTTTCTATTCTCATTGCTTCTACAGATTGTGAATTAAAAATAAACATTTTTGCTAAAAGTATTATTATATTATTGATTGATTGACTATGACTTTTCAGATCACCCAGTAATGCTATCTGCAAGGTTAGTTCCAGGTAAATATTGCAATCCTTTAGCCATTCCTGGACCTGTGTCCAAAAACAAGCTACAAATGGACAGAACCAAAACAAATGATCTAATGATTCTATCTCTTCACAGCAAAATCTGCAGAGCTGGGAAGATTGTATCCCCCATATAAATAACATTCTATTGGTAGCAAGAATTTTATATAATAATTTAAATTGAAAGATTCTAATTTTTGAATCCGGTGTCGTTTTGCGTGTCAGTTCATAAACACTATGCCATGGGATCGGTACGTCAATTGGTGGCTGACTAAATACTTTTTTCCCCCACTGTATGCTTGGGGTCATTGTCCATTTGGAAGACCCATTTGCGACCAAGCTAACTTCCTGACTGATGTCTTGAGATGTTGCTTGAATATATCCACATACTTTTCCTTCCTCATGATGCCATCTTTTTGTGAAGTGCACCAGTCCCTCCTGCAGCAAAGCACCCCCACAGCATGATGCTGCCACCCCCGTGCTTCACGGTTGGGATGGTGTTCTTCGGCTTGCAAGATACCCCCTTTTTCCTCCAAACATAACGATGGTCATTATGGCCAAACAGTTCTATTTTTGTTTCATCAGACCAGAGGACATTTCTCCAAAAAGTACGATCTTTGTCCCCATGTGCAGTTGCAAACCGTAGTCTGTCTTTTTTATGGCAGTTTTGGAGCAGTGGCTTCTTCCTTGCTGAGCAGCCTTTCAGGTTATGTCGATAAAGGACTCGTTTTACTGTGGATATAGATACTTTTGTACCTGTTTCCTCCAGCATCTTCACAAGGTTCTTTGCTGTTGTTCTGGGATTGATTTGCACTTTTCGCACCAAAGTACGTTCATCTCTAGGAGACACAATGTGTCTCCTTCCTGAGCGGTATGACGGCTGCGTGGTCCCATGGTGTTTATACTTGTGTACTATTGTTTGTACAGATGGATGTGGTACCTTCAGGCGTTTGGAAATTGTTCCCAAGGATGAACCAGACTTGTGGAGGTCTACCATTTTTTTTCTGAGGTCTTGGCTGATTTATTTTGATTTTCCCATGATGTCAAGCAAAGAGGCACTGAGTTTGAAGGTAGGCCTTGAAATACATCCACAGGTACACCTCCAATTGACTCAAATTATGTCAATTAGCCTTTCAGAAGCTTCTAAAGCCATTTTCCAAGCTGTTTAAAGGCACAGTCAACTTAGTGTATGTAAACTTACGACTTCAACTGTACTTGTGATAAATGCAAACAGCGCTCCGTGCCTCAAAGGAGTGGATCATTGAGCTACTAGAGGAGAATAGGGTTCTAAGAGAACGTCTCGCTCTGGCTAAAGAGACTTCAAGTCTGCGTGCTGTTTTTAATGCGACAATTCTAAATGAACCGTGGGGAAAATCCAGGGTGCTCTACGAGATTGGGCTCATCTGCAGTAGCTATTGAGGATACTTCCTTGGACCACTTTCCTGTATTAACACATCCCACCAACGGAGATCTACTGTGTTTTGCTCTACACCATCGGGAGCAAAGTGAAATCTCGTCCAGACCTGCGGCTCTCGAAACCGTTTTTCGGCTCCGAGCCTAGGGCTGTGGCAGTCATGAAATTTCGTCAGCAGGTGATTGTCAAATAAATAACTGTCGGTCTCACGACAATTGACCGTTAATTAATAAACACATTTAGCATCTCCTGGCTTCCACACATAGCCTACAAGCCACTGATGCAGATATTTGGGACATCTACATTTTAAAAAGTCTAATAAAGCCATGTAATGTAGCCTACACCTTCACAATAAATCCATTAATTTATTTTAGACAGGTCTAAAGAAGCATGATATGAAGAAAATGTAGTCTATTTCAGAAGAACAGAATAGCATACTCGTGAGTTGTCCTTGTTAGGTCCTGATCTGGCTATGCCAAATGTCTATGGGCTACACTAGTTAATTTAGCAGACAAGATTTGCTTAGAATTCCGTCGTATTATTTTATAGTATGACGAATACAATTGAACAAAGCTGAATAAAATAGATTTGAGGGAGTGCGCACATGCGGCTATTCTGTGTTGAGGGGATAACAAAGAAATAGGTACTCTTATATGCTTAATTTAGAGTTAATGTAACTTTAGTTGTTCTACAAACATTGGGCTATATGTTTTGATTTTTAATACATTGTAAGACTGCATGATACGACTAATGATGATTTGAAAAAAGTTGCTTGAAAGGCATGAGCTCTGCTTGTTTTTTTGTGCAGGCTGTACACTCATCAGTCTCTCATTCAGAATTTGACAAGCACTTGATAATGCCTCGAAATTCACTGCGGCATCCCCTTTGTGTGGCCATAGCGCACCCTAAAAAAATCCATGCCTTTTGCGGCCTGAGTGCTGAGTGCTCCGAATCGCCTCTCACTCACATGGCACTCCATCACGTGATTGGGTCTTTCTCACAGGGTACAAGTGAAGACTGACACATCCGGGACGCAACTGCGCGCGTCCTTATCGAATTCCGAGGTGCATATTGAAGATATTGGAAAAACTGTCCACATTTACTTTTCGTCAGCCAACAAGAGAGGTGAGTGAGAGGCATGACAGCACTATTCGATACAGATTACACTGCGCCTGTGAGTTTGCCAGTGAGAATCTGGGAAAGGTGCAAACAAAAATGAAAGTTTGGTACGATTGGAAGGGCCGAAACTTTCAATGTGGGTGACCAAGTTCTGGTTTTGTTTCCCGTTCTTGGGTCACTTTTGCAAGCTCGCTGTTCAGGCCCTTATCCTATAGTGAAAGAAATAGGTAATCTGGATTACATCATCGCCACACAGGAGCGCAGGAGGAAAACCTGGATGTGTCATGTCAACATGTTGAAACCATACTTCACCCGCTAAGATCGGGCGGCGAAGTCGGTGGACACCGGTAGTGATGTTCTGCCTGTGGCCACTGCTGTCACCGGTGACTATAGTTTTCCTCGAGTACAAGAAAAGCCCAATACACCCTGTGCAGGTTGGACGGCTGAGTAAGTCAAAGATTCTAGGAAATCTTAATGTCTTTTTGGCACACTTGTCTCCGGGGGAGAAAGGTGACATTGTTGCACTGCTTTTGGAATATCAGGGTTTGTTTTCAGATGTGCCAACTCAGACAAATGAACTGGAGCATGACATTGACGTTGGGGACTGATGGACATTTTTATAATGTGAAGAGACAGCCTTGAAAATGTTCATCTTGTCATAGTGTCATACACTGCTCAAAAAAATAAAGGGAACACTTAAACAACACAATGTAACTCCAAGTCAATCACACTTCTGTGAAATCAAACTGTCCACTTAGGAAGCAACACTGATTGACAATAAATGTCACATGCTGTTGTGCAAATGGAACAGACAACAGGTGGAAATTATAGGCACCCCCAATAAAGAAGTGGTGACCACAGACCACTTCTCAGTTCCTATGCTTCCTGGCTGATGTTTTGGTCACTTTTGAATGCTGGCGGTGCGTTCACTCTAGTGGTAGCATGAGACGGAGTCTACAACCCACACAAGTGGTTCAGGTAGTGCAGCTCATCCAGGATGGCACATCAATGCGAGCTGTGGCAAGAAGGTTTGCTGTGTCTGTCAGCGTAGTGTCCAGAGCATTGAGGCGCTACCAGGAGACAGGCCAGTACATCAGGAGACGTGGAGGAGGCCGTAGGAGGGCAACAACCCAGCAGCAGGACCGCTACCTCCGCCTTTGTGCAAGGAGGAGCAGGAGGAGCACTGCCAGAGCCCTGCAAAATGACCTCCAGCAGGCCACAAATGTGCATGTGTCTGCTCAAACGGTCAGAAACAGACTCCATGAGGGTGGTATGAGGGCCCGACGTCCACAGGTGGGGGTTGTGCTTACAGCCCAACACCGTGCAGGACGTTTGGCATTTGCCAGAGAACACCAAGATTGGCAAATACGCCACTGGCGCCCTGTGCTCTTCACAGATGAAAGCAGGTTCACACTGAGCACGTGACAGACGTGACAGAGTCTGGAGACGCCGTGGAGAACGTTCTGCTGCCTGCAACATCCTCCAGCATGACCGGTTTGGCGGTGGGTCAGTCATGGTGTGGGGTGGCATTTCTTTGGGGGGCCGCACAGCCCTCCATGTGCTCGCCAGAGGTAGGCTGACTGCCATTAGGTACCGAGATGAGATCCTCACACCCCTTGTGAGACCATATGCTGGTGCGGTTGGCCCTGGGTTCCTCCTAATGCAAGACAATGCTAGACCTCATTTGGCTGGAGTGTGTCAGCAGTTCCTGCAAGAGGAAGGCATTGATGCTATGGACTGGCCCGCCCGTTCCCCAGACCTGAATCCAATTGAGCACATCTGGGACATCATGTCTCGCTCCATCCACCAACGCCACGTTGCACCACAGACTGTCCAGGAGTTGGCAGATGCTTTAGTCCAGGTCTGGGAGGAGATCCCTCAGGAGACCATCCGCCACCTCATCAGGAGCATGCCCAGGCATTGTAGGGAGGTCATACAGGCACGTGGAGGCCACACACACTACTGAGCCTCATTTTGACTTGTTTTAAGGACATTACATCAAAGTTGGATCAGCCTGTAGTGTGGTTTTCCACTTTAATGTTGAGGGTGACTCCAAATCCAGACCTCCATGGGTTGATACATTTGATTTCCATTGATAATTTTTGTGTGATTTTGTTGTCAGCACATTCAACTATGTAAAGAAAAAAGTATTTAATAAGATTATTTCATTCATTCAGATCTAGGATGTGTTGTTTAAGTGTTCCCTTTATTTTTTTGAGCAGTGTGTATATATATATATATATAAGATACTATACGAAAATGAGATTTTATTGACGATTAATTTGTTAATCCTTCAAAGTAAATGACCACCCCAAATCTCTTCAATGTGCAAGGGGTCTAAAATAAATGGGGGGGGGGGGGGGTGGATTTATCTCAAATTGCTTGCCAATGATATGATCAGTTGCAACTAGAGGTGTTATGGACTCATTTAAGAAGGGCTGTAGCAACAATGACCAGCCCACCGCTCAACAGAAGTGGCCCATACTGTCCCTCGTTGACGTCAGTGTTCAACAAACCTCCAGTGGCGTTCCAAGACCCATGACAGGCCATGGTCCTCTGTAGCTCAATTGGTAGAGCACAGCGCTTGTAACGCCAGGGTAGTGGGTTCGATCCCCGGGACCACCCATACGTAAAAATGTATGCGCACATGACTAAGTCGCTTTGGATAAAAGCGTCTGCTAAATGACTTATTATTAATAATAATAATAATAGTGACATCACAGATTGAGAAACTTACTCAGCACTTCTGGGATCTTGGAGATTGGCACTCCAGCAGGCTCTTTCTGGAAACCACCTTGGCTTCCTTGTTGTCTTTCACCTTTACCTGGTGAAGGGAAACTGGTCGTTTCAAGGACTTGTTAATCCCCTTCATCAACCGGTTGATCCCCTTCCATTGGTTTTTGGTCAGCCGGCAGCCAGGTGGAGGGGTCTCCTCGGCATATTTAAGAAAGGCACCGATAGTCAAGGTGTAGTGCTTGACTGTGGTGATTGCCTTGTTCTTTTGATCTTCCTGTCTGGGTTGGCGCCCCCCCCTTGGTTTGTGCTGTGGTGGAGACCTCTGTGGGCTATACTCGGCCTTGTCTCAGGATTGTAAGTTGGTGGTTGGGGATATCCCTCTAGTGGTGCGGGGGCTGTGCTTTGGCGGAGTGGGTGGGGTTATATCCTTCCTGTTTGGCCCTGTCCGGGGGTTTCTTCGGATGGGGCCACAGTGTCTCCGGACCGCTCCTGTCTCAGCCTCCAGTATTTATGCTGCAGTAGTTTATGTGTCGGGGGGCTGGGGTTAGTTGGTTATACCTGGAGTACTTCTCCTGTCTTATCCAGTGTCCTGTGTGAATTTAAGTATGCTCTCTCTAATTCTCTCGTTCTCTCTTTCTCTCTGAGAACCTGAGCCCTAGGACCATACGTCAGGACTACCGGGCATGATGACACCTTGCTGTCCCCAGTCCGCCTGGCCTTGCTGCTATTCCAGTTTCAACTGTTCTGCCTGCGGCTACGAAACCCCTACCTGTCCCATACCTGCTGTTTTCAACTCTAAATGATCGGCTATGAAAAGCCAACTGAGAGACCTGAGCCCTAGGACCATACGTCGGGACTACCGGCCGTGGTGACTCCTTGCTGTCCCCAGTCCGCCTGGCCTTGCTGCTATTCCAGTTTAAACTGTTCTGCCTGCGGTTATGGAACCCCTACCTGTCCCAGACCTGCTGTTTTAAACTCTAATGATCGGCTATGAAAAGCCAACTGAGATTTATTCCTGATTATTATTTGACCATGCTTGTCACTTATGAACATTTTTGAACATCTTGGCATGGTTCTGTTATAATCTCCACCCGGCACAGCCAGAAGAGGACTGGCCACCCCTCATAGCCTGGTTCCTCTCTAGGTTTCTTCCTAGGTTTTGCCTTTCTAGGGAGTTTTTCCTAGCCACCGTGCTTCTACACCTGCATTACTAGCTGTTTGGGGTTTTAGGCTGGGTTTCTGTACAGCACTTCGAGATTTTAGCTGATGTAAGAAGGGCTATATAAAATAAAATTGATTGATTGATTGATTGATTGATTGAAGGGATTGAACCCCATCCCAAAAAAATACACAAATCATACAATCAATTACTGCATTGTTAATGAATGCTGATGTGACTAAAAAGAAAGAACACTGCTTACCCCCTTATTTTGTCATGGTTAGTCAGGAAAATTAGAGCGGACTGGTAGGTCTCATCCTTTGCCATGTAATTCCAAAATTGCGTGGCACAATTTTCCTTTTAGCTTATAATTTGGTTTGGGGCCCTCACAGGTCTTCCTGAATCCCTCAATAAACAAATCTATCAAAAAAACATAACATTTTAGACAATTACAGTCTCATGAGGCAACATGAATCAGTCAGGCTGTTCAAAAAAAAAAACTTTTCAAACACAAACACTTGCCACTATTTAAAGAAACAGTACTTACTAATACCAGAGCCCGGGAAGATACGTTTGCAGCTAGATCCGGACGCTGTAGCCTGCTCTGTCTGGTCCCCTGAACCTGTCACTTGGTCCTGCTGCAGCTCCTCTTGCGCTGTGTCTGCCTCGGCCTGAAAGCTGAGGGACTTCTTTGCCACCCCCACAGCCAGCCTCTCCATCGTCAGCCGTCTCTTCACCTCCTCTAAAGCCCGTCTCCTCTGTGCTCTGTTGAGGTCTGTATGGGAGTCCATATGCCGGTCCAGCCTGCTGACATGGGTGGAGCATCCTGTCACTGGACACCTCTCCTGCCTGATATTGACACGGTCCGACTGCCAATTACAAAGGAGCATCCTCTCCTCATTGTTCCTAACATTTTGTACTTGCCAAAGGTGCGGACTGAAGCCAACCACAACCTTACAGAAAAGTGGACATGAACGCATTAAAGAACGCACTGGAGCCATCTATACTATTGAAAAGTGAAATAACAGGAAATAAAAACCTTAACACAATCACTTAAGCAATCCAGAAAGTAGAATGCTGCAGGCTGCTTTAGTTGCTGCTTATAAACACATCTGAGACCACTCCCACCACTCCTTCCACTCCTCCTCTGCCTGTCAGCCTCTAGTTGTGACGAGGTGTGAATGAAGGAGTCAGGCGCAGGAGGTAAAACACCGAAGTCCAGAGTTTATTCCGTTTACATAAATAAAACGCACCCAGCGTCAAAACGAAACTATCACAAGGGAACTATTCCACCTTGGCAATAACAAATGGAAGAGTGGCTCAACCAAACTACTTGCTCTCACAAATACAATCACTCACAAAGATAAGGGGAACAGAGGGAACACTTATACACATACTAATTAGGGGAATGAGCACCAGGTGTGTGTGATTGACAAGACAAGACATGACAGGTGGAGTGATGAGAATGGGATCGGCAGTAGCTAGTAAGCCGGTGACGACGAACGCTGAAACCTGCCCGAACAAGGCGGGGAGGCAGCCTCGGCGGAAGTCGTGACACTAGTCAAATACATTCGATTTCCAAAACACACTCCTCCCACTAAAATACTCCTCCAACTCCTACCTTGCTGTCAGCTCACAGTCAAATTCAGTATTTTACCATTAAAACGATCACATTGATGACACTCTTACTCTGCTATTCAGCATTCAGTCAATTCCATACCCGTTACAAAAAATTACACTATGGCTTTAACTAATAAAGTCCACTACTGGGACACTCTACTGTACAAATACATTTCAAATGTTTTGTCCTTTGACTGTTTTTGATGAATTTATCAATGGGATGGCTGACTTGATTGCTTTCCCATGGCAATTAGTTACAATGGCATTTGACATAAGATTTATTGTTAATACTTCCCGTTTAAGATATGAAGGGGACCATGTACTTTATTCATATTGATATCTATAAAGCTAAAGGTGACACTGAACACGTGGCAAAAGGAATTTTGCAAATTGAATAAACAGAAGCAGAGTTAGAGCATAACCTGTAAACCAATGTTGTCATAAGGGGGAACAACTCGAATGGGGTCAAACTGAAAGAACCGCCGCACGCAGCTAGAATAACTCTGTGGCTTGTCCACCTCAACCTCCCCCAATGACATAGTCAAAAACAGTGTGTCTCTGCGTGACCTAGAGGCCGCAATATGTCAAATCATGTTGAAATCACTACTAGTCAGGCTTCATTCCGGGCCTACTTATTTGCACAGTTGCTGCAATCAGACCGAGCGAGCTACGGTCAAGTGGGGCACCTTGTTGAACTCGGAACAGCCTAGAGACTACAGTGATGCCATTCGTTTGCTTTTCAGTGATGATTTTAGCCTGACCATTTGGTGATGGGAACTCCCTATTTAATCATATCGGTAATGGAAAGTGTCCATTTGCCATAGGATATATTGCCAGTGCCAATATTTTATACTGCAATTGGACAGTCAGCCATCAAGTCAACCATCAGTCAATAAGATGTCATACTGACACCAAACTGATACATACTGACACCAAACTCACTTTGTCCAACTCGTTTAGAAGCCAACATTCGAGCTGCGGATCCAATTCTGACATTATGTGTAGGCCTAGCTGAGGCGAACCGGAATCCCGAGTTTCGGCTTGATAGGTCATTCGGAGCCCGAGCAGCGACCTTAATTAGTGCTGAAAAATCACTTTTTTCAGGAGTTGCTACGGGATCCCTGAACGAGCTATTGGCCAGAAATGTATAGGGTCCATTTCTATGGGCCAGGGCGGTTTAAATGCACCTAGTATTGTGATTCTGGGACTTCTCTAAATGTCGTCATTTTCATGAGGATAAAAATTAATTGAAGATATTGCAAATGGACGAGGCTGTTTCCCGGCCGGAGAACCTCCTAGAGCCACATAACTCACTGTGCAGGACCGACTTAAGCTTTAGAACAGGTTTTTAAAGTTTCAGAGCTCTTGGTCTGACGGTTCTTTGATGGTCCGAATTCAGGTAACTATTGCAGGCTCTGTGTGTCTGTAAGCCCCACACTGTGTCACGCCATCTTGGCTGTGTGTGTGAGTTTTTCTTGGAGGTCTGATGGGTAGTGTGAGCACTTGTCAGGCTAGAGCATGTCTCTATGGGTGCTGTCTCTGTGTCCTGGGCTTATGGGGTGGTTCTTTGGGTCTCAAAAGAATACTTGTGTGAGTCTGTCCAATTGCAATATTAAATATTGGCACTGGCAATATATCTAATGGCAAATGGACACTGTCTATTTGCTGTACATTTGCAATATGAAAATGCACCTAACTTGTTGAAGGTGGACAAATTTATACAGAAAATCACAGAAATCACGTAGAGCGCCGGATCCGCCTTAACACGCCTCAACTGGATCTAGAACTTTTTCTACAAAATACATATATTTTTTTATCATCACGAAGATGACGTTGTACGATTTCTTGTAAACTACGATAGATAAATTGCTGGTTCTATTTTTCCTTACACAGGTTTATGTACTTTGACGTGCAACAGTCAAATTAGCGACCTTTAATCCCAGAAAATGTGCATTAACTCAAAGAGCGTTGTGGCCTCGATGCTATCTTGTTTTCAGGCTAAAAGTACATCTGGCCGCCCCTCTGCTCACCGAGTTTCAACTTTGAAGTCTGTTCCGTTTACGAGAAACGGCCATGTCCATTTGGTGATGAAATGTCAATTTGCAAAGGACACAGGAGTTTCTTCCCCCACACTGCCCTTCTCCCCATGACCCTCTTGGCCACCTCCTCTCCCTCACCACCCATTTCCCTCTTCCTGTCCGTGGATCACCCCCTCCTCTTCCCTCTCTTCTTCGGCGACACCGGCAGTGGGGAGACCCCCTGACCACCATCTCCCTCATGTCGTCCCCCCTGCACTCGACATCTCGCTCCCCCCCCTTCTCCTCTCCTACTGGGGCTGTGGCTGGCTCCTCCCCGACCGTCTCCTTCCTCTCCGGCACCTCCTCTCCCACACCCCTCCGTCTCTGGCACCTCCTCTCCTTCCGGACCTGCTATGGCAGTCCCCTGCCCGTCCCCCTCTCCTGCTGCTGTTCTCGGCTCCTCCTCCGTCGTTGATGGTGTTCCCTCTGGCCCCGGGCTTGGGTCTGGAACTCCTCCTCCTCCCCCATCCCCCTCTCCTGCTCCTGATTCCCCACCAGCTGCAGCTGCATTGGACTTGTGACGAGCTGGACATTCCCTCCACAGATGTGCTGACGAACCACACCCGTGGCACGTCCTCGAATCGTCACAGTCCTTTGCCTCGTGCGCCTCCGACCCACAAACCCTGCATTTCCTCGCACCGCACGAGGTGAAGATATGGCCATAGACCATGCGGCTGACGCCCATAATACAACTTCCCCCTGTCAGCCCCCAGGGAGAACAGAGCTGGAGGATGAAGGTAACCCCCCAGGCCCTTTGGGTCTTCCCTCAATAGAGCCTGGAAACTTCTCCTCCCGTTCCAGAACCCTAACGAGTCCTTGAGGAGCCTTACTGAGGAGATGATGTTCACATATCTCTCCAGAAAAGCCCTCACCTCCTCATCCGTAACATGCGGGTTGTACAGTGGGGGAAAAAAGTATTTAGTCAGCCACCAATTGTGCAAGTTCTCCCACTTAAAAAGATGAGAGAGGCCTGTAATTTCCATCATAGGTACACGTCAACTATGACAGACAAATTGAGAAAAAAAATCCAGAAAATCACATTGTAGGATTTTTAATGAATTTATTTGCAAATTATGGTGGAAAATAAGTATTTGGTCACCTACAAACAAGCAAGATTTCTGGCTCTCACAGACCTGTAACTTCTTCTTTAAGAGGCTCCTCTGTCCTCCACTCGTTACCTGTATTAATGGCACCTGTTTGAACTTGTTATCAGTATAAAAGACACCTGTCCACAACCTCAAACAGTCACACTCCAAACTCCACTATGGCCAAGACCAAAGAGCTGTCAAAGGACACCAGAAACAAAATTGTAGACCTGCACCAGGCTGGGAAGACTGAATCTGCAGTAGGTAAGCAGCTTGGTTTGAAGAAATCAACTGTGGGAGCAATTATTAGGAAATGGAAGACATACAAGACCACTGATAATCTCCCTAGATCTGGGGCTCCACGCAAGATCTCACCCCGTGGGGTCAAAATGATCACAAGAACGATGAGCAAAAATCCCAGAACCACACGGGGGGACCTAGTGAATGACCTGCAGAGAGCTGGGACCAAAGTAACAAAGCCTACCATCAGTAACACACTACACCGCCAGGGACTCAAATCCTGCAGTGCCAGGCGTGTCCCCCTGCTTAAGCCAGTACATGTCCAGGCCCGTCTGAAGTTTGCTAGAGTGCATTTGGATGATCCAGAAGAGGATTGGGAGAATGTCATATGGTCAGATGAAACCAAAATAGAACTTTTTGGTAAAAACTCAACTCGTCGTGTTTGGAGGACAAAGAATGTTGAGTTGCATCCAAAGAACACCATACCTACTGTGAAGCATGGGGGTGGAAACATCATGCTTTGGGGCTGTTTTTCTGCAAAGGGACCAGGACGACTGATCCGTGTAAAGGAAAGAATGAATGGGGCCATGTATCGTGAGATTTTAAGTGAAAACCTCCTTCCATCAGCAAGGGCATTGAAGATGAAACGTGGCTGGGTCTTTCAGCATGACAATGATCCCAAACACACCGCCCGTGCAACGAAGGAGTGGCTTTGTAAGAAGCATTTCAAGGTCCTGGAGTGGCCTAGCCAGTCTCCAGATCTCAACCCCATAGAAAATCTTTGGAGGGAGTTGAAAGTCTGTGTTGCCCAGCGACAGCCCCAAAACATCACTGCTCTAGAGGAGATCTGCATGGAGGAATGGGCCAAAATACCAGCAACAGTGTGTGAAAACCTTGTGAAGACTTACAGAAAACATTTGACCTGTGTCATTGCCAACAAAGGGTATATAACAACGTATTGAGAAACTTTTGTTATTGACCAAATACTTATTTTCCACCATAATTTGCAAATAAAATCATTAAAAATCCTACAATGTGATTTTCTGGAAAAAAATCTCATTTTGTCTGTCATAGTTGACGTGTACCTATGATGAAAATTACAGGCCTCTCTCATCTTTTTAAGTGGGAGAACTTGCACAATTGGTGGCTGACTAAATACTTTTTTTCCCCACTGTACATGTTCACCGTCATCACCCTGAAGTTGTTTCTAGCCAAACTTGTCACCTCGTAGTTGCACATCGGCCTTGCTTTCTCCACCTCCCTCGCCCTTCTCATGACCTCGTCGTGTTTCCCTTCTGTGTGGGAAACCACATTGTATGCTCCTTCCAATGGGTTAGCCTGGAGGCACATCACATCCTTGACTGCCAGGGGCGGTGTGTTCAATAGGGCAATATGGGCGACGCACTGCCAAACGGGAAAAGGAAGGGATTTTTTTTCTAATCAATTATATCACGGCAACAGTAGTTATCAGTGTTCTAATCTGATCTGACTGCCACTAAATGTCAAATCAGGCTAAAGTCGTGCTTCAAATGGCCCCGCCCGTTTTTGGGGCGATTTCAGTCAGGTTGAAAATCGCCCAGAAGTCTGTCATAGACTCTCATGTAAAATCTATTTTTTTCAAATTTCAAAGCTTTCAATACAATCTCTATGGGTGTCTGAGGGCTTGCACTTACGCGCTTTCGTCATACGTGACGTAACCATGAACGTAACTAAGAAAATAGCGGCTAGCAGCGTCTCTGTTGCGACCTGCAGTGTGGCGTTATCTTATGTTTTTAATTTGTACACTTAGTGGCGTTATTTTATGTTTTTAATTTGTACACTTAGTTTACAAACATTCTGCCAACCATGGATTTCCAGTGGTGGGTTTTGGACTGATCTTGTTGATCGTGTACATACCCGCTACGAACTGACTAAATAATGAAAACGCTGCTGGCAGCGGAATCCAATACAGCTGGGAGACTTGGCTGGATGACAGAGTCCCGGACAGAGAAGTGGAGCCGGCCGGCTTCACCCTGGTCAGAGCGGACCGCGATCTGACAGTCACAGGGAAAATCGATCCTGGTAAGAGAGCGACTCTGTACCCCCGACATTGAACTGCTTTCTGTGTCACTGCGACCTTACTATCTGCCCCGTGAGTTCCCCCAATTGTTTGTTACCGTTGTGTACTGTTGATAATCACAAGTTTACTGGAGAACTGAGACCAAGTAGAGACTTTGGACAGGGTGGATATGGTATAATAAAGGCAGTTTATTCAGAGGTAAAGATATCTGGAATCGCGTGCACGGACTCGTTCGTCAAACTCTTAGGGAGCTATCTGAAGAGAGCCCCGAAAACATTGTGTGCAGACATTTTATACAATAAATGATGTAGGTTGAATCTAGTAGTTCTGATCTTCTGATTGGTCCTCATGAGTTGGGCGAGGTCCCCTCCACTGTTGCATTGGCTCTGAGTCGGGTTCTCTGTCTTCAAATGTTCAGCCTAAAGAGAGGGGATTTTTGTGTGTGTGTGTGTGTGTGTTTAACAGTGATGATGTGTGTGTGTGTGTGTGTTATCAGTGATGATGTGTGTGTGTGTGTGTGTGTGTGTGTGTGTCCTCAGAGCAAGAACTCGTGAGTTGGAAGAACTGAGAGACCTATGGCGTGGGTGTTGTCCTTGGCCACCTGCTGACAAGGCTGACAAGATAGGACTCTTTTGTCCATTGTTATAGGATAGGAACAGCATTGATTGAAAACAAACGCCCAACACAAAATGGGTCATGCACAAGATTTTAGTCAGACCAAGCTATAACATTATATATTTACTACGACAGTACATTCAACCAAAAGCTAATATAACAAAGGCATCAGAGATTATTTATAATCTGTCACAGAAACTGGAATCCATCTCCCCAGATCAGTCAATAAATGCTTCTGGTATTGACTTATATGCTGCCCCTGTCTTCATGTTGTTGCTGGACATATCTTTTTTAAAATGTGTGTAGGTCACCTAAATCATCAGAAAAATTGCCCCTCCTGAGAATTTTTTCAGGAGCCGCCACTGTTGACCGCCATCTTTAGCACTCCCATCAGCACTGTCCTCCCAAACGTTTTCCATTCCAAAGGAATCCATGTCTTTCTCCTTCCACGCAAACCTAAAAGTGTTTGTGATCCCAATCCTGGGGACCGCCCTAAAGTTCATGTTCTTCGCCATCTCCGCGAGGAGAATAGCGCCTGTAATACTGTTCCGACCCTCTTTTAAGTGTAAATAGCAAAACAATTTTACACCTGATCCAAGCCGCTGATAGTGGACAGCTTCCTTCTTAGCTTCCTTCTTAGCTTCCTTCTTAGCTTCCTTCTTAGACAGTCTACTAGGCTACTGTGTCCTTTGTGACGACCCTCCCACTCTGTCTGCCGTATTCTCTCTCTTTGCTCTTGTTTCCTTATTAGGATGCCGGTGGGCGGAGTTGGGAGGGTCGTCAGCTACATGGGAAACACCTAGGCTTGGGTGTGTCCCAGGATAAATGGACCTCTTCCACATTCATTGGGGAGACTCTCTCCATGCAGACACCCTCTCCATGCAGACACCTTTATTGATTTTTGTTGTGGTATTTTTGTGGCTTTTTGGTTGTTTGCTTTGGCACCTTTCAACACCTTGCATTATTACATTTATGCATGCATAACACTCACTTACACTACTGATTACTGATTACACACACCATTGTTAATTGTACTTAGTTTACTTTAGTTAATAAATATATATTTTGGTATTCCTTGTCTCCACGTTGTTTCCCTTTTGTTACGAACTTTGAGCCGGTTCGTGACACCTTTTCTAGTTGTCTTCCTCCTCTACTACTATGTTTCTCTCTCTCATTCTCTCTCTACTAATTGGGGAGTTCGTTTTAAGTATCTTTGGCCAGGCCATGTTGCAGAGAGCGGGAGAAGGGTGGGAAGTGGTCTGGGCAGGGGAACAAAGACCTGGGGAGGAGCAACTAAAAGCAGAAGGGGAGGGGTTAGAGACCAAGAGCCCTGAGTCATAAAAGGCGTCGTTTTTAAACTACATTTCAGTGTAGGATCACTCTTTAAAAAATAAGAGTAAATTCTATTTCAAGTTCTACATCTATAAATAACGTTTAAATATCACAAACAAGCTGCTTTTCATTTATTCATAACTTTTTTTTCTTCCCAACATTAAAACAAATTATAGATTTTCACATAGGATTCAAGATTTTTAAATCACAACGTTACTGTATTTTTTATGTAGGCTACTCAACATTTACTACTAAGTCTGTGCGCAAGGACGTATTGTGAATGCAGCCACAGAGCATGTTTGTACTGTGACGGGTTTCGGTGAGTGTGTTGGTGGGTCTGGTGCGAGGGCTTTTGATCTACCCTATCAACGACCAAGATGGGACATTGTATTCACACATCTCCTGGCATGCGTTGCAACTCTCATATTCAGAGGCTAGAACATACAATATACTCCCAGTTTTATTTGTACAGTTGAAGTCTGAAAATTACATACGCCTTAGCCAAATAAATTTCAACTCAGTTTTTCACAATTCCTGACATTTAATCCTAGTAAAAATACCCTGTCTTAGGTCAGTTAGGATCACCACTTTATTTTAAGAATGTGAAATGTCAGAATAATAGTAGAGAGAATGATTGATTTATTTAAGCTTTTATTTCTTTCATCACATTCCCAGTGTGTCAAAAGTTTACACACTCAATTAGTATTTGGTAGCATTGCCTTTAAATTGTTTAACCTGGGTCAAAAGTGTCGGGTCGTCTTCCACAAGCTTCCCACAATAAGTTGGGTGAATTTTGGCCCATTCCTCCTGACAGAACTGGTGTAACGGAGTCAGGTTTGTAGGCCTCCTTGCTCGCACATGCCTTTTCAGTTCTGCCCACATATTTTCTATAGGATTGAGGTCAGGGCTTTGTGATGGCCACTCCAATACCTTGACTTTGTTGTCCTTAAGCCATTTTGCTACAACTTTGGAAGTATGCTTGGGGTCATTGTCCATTTGGAAGACCCATTTGCGACCAAGCTAACTTCCTGACTGATGTCTTGATGTTGCTTCAATATATCCACATAATTTTCCTTCCTGATGATGCCATCTATTTTGTGAAGTGCACAAAATGCAGCAAACCATCCCCACAGCATGATGCTGCCACCACCATGCTTCACTGTGGGGATGGTGTTCTCGGGGTGATGAGAGGTGTTGGGTTTGCGCCAGACATAGTGTTTTCCTTGATGGCCAAAAGGCTCAAATTTAGTCTCATCTGACCAGAGTACCTTCTTCCATATGTTTGGGAAGTCTCCCACATGGCTTGTGGCGAACACCAAACGTGTTTGCTTATTTTTTTCTTTAAGCAATGGCTTTTTTCTGGCCACTCTTCCGTGAAGCCCAGCTCTGTGGAGTGTACGGCTGAAAGTGGTACTATGGACAGATACTCCAATCTCCGCTGTGGAGCTTTGCAGCTCCTTCAGGGTTATCTTTGGTCTCTTTGTTGCCTCTCTGATTAATGCCCTTCTTGCCTGGTCCGTGAGTTTTGATGGGCGGCCCTCTCTTGGCAGGTTTGTTGTGGTGCCATATTCTTTCCATTTTTTAATAATGGATTTAATGGTGCTCCGTGGGATTTTCAAAGTTTCAGATATTTTTTTATAACCCAACCCTGATCTGTACTTCTCCACAACTTTGACCCTGACCTGTTTGGAGAGCTCCTTGGTCTTCATGGTGCCGCTTGCTTGGTGGTGTTGCAGACTCTGGGGCCTTTCAGAACGTATGTGTGTATGTGTGTGTGTGTGTGTATATATATATATATATATATATATATATATACTGAGATCATGTAAAAGATCATGTGACACTTAGATTGCACACAGGTGGACTTTATTTAACTAATTATGTGACTTCTGAAGGTAATTAGTTGCACCAGATCTTATTTAGGGGCTTTATAGCAAAGGGGGTGAATATATATGCACGCACCACTTTTCCGTTATTAATTTTTTTAGAATTTTCTGAAACAAGTTATTTTTTTAATTTCACTTCACCAATTTGGACTATTTTGTGTATGTCCATTGCATGAAATCCCAATAGAAATCCATTTAAATTACAGGTTGTAATGCAACAAAACAGGAAAAACGCCAAGGGGGATGTCACGTCGTTCAAGGATGGGTCAGACCAAGGCGCAGCGTGATATGCGTACATCTTTATTTAACTTATAAACACACGACAAAACAACAAACGTGAAGTCCAAAGGTTGAACAAACAACAAACCTTACACGGAACAAGATCCCACAACTAAACAGTGCCAATCGGCTGCCTAAGTATGATCCCCAATCAGAGACACCGAGCGACAGCTGCCTCTGATTGGGAACCACACCGGCCAACATAGATCTATACATACTAGATACACCACCATAGAATATACATAACAAAGAATATACACACCCTGACTCAACATATACGAGTCCCCTGAGTCAGGGCGTGACAGAGGATGAATACTTTTGCAAGGCACTGTAGAAAACACATGATTTTGTGAGACTGAAAATGGGTAAAATTCGACAAAGATCCAAAACAAAAAAGGATCTTGTGTATTTCAGGTAAAATAACAACCCAATGTTTATCCCAGGACAAATTAGCTAGCAACAGCAAGCTAGCTAGCGAAATGTCCATGAATGTTTCATGTATTTCGACCTGTCCCCAAATTAATATAGTTGTTTCAGAGTTCGTTTTGATATTTCAACCTGCGTGTCCTGCTCGCGTCTGGTGTGGATGGACAAAATCAACATGCGCACGATGGCAGCTTTCTGCAATTCACACCTCTCCCATTAATTAATTGATTCTCACAACGAGCATACTTCCCGTACTTCCTGTAAACAAAAGCCAACGCGGGTGCTTGAAAGATGGATGAGGAGAGATTCATCATGGAAGTAAAGAAGTACACACTTTTATATGACCCATCTTCTACAAGGATCCAGCTAAAAAAGATGCGGTCTGGAGAGAGCTTGCAAAGACCATGCGCATTTCAGGTAAAGTATAACAACCAAATGTTCATCCCCCGGTATAAAACTAATTAGCTAACTGGCTAGCTGAATGTGAACGTATGCTGTTGTTTTTTTATACAGAAATCCTCCGAAGCCAAGAGTCATGATCCAAGATGGCGTAGCAGTGCGGTCGTGTTCTTTGTTGTGTGTCTGCGTAAATAGCCTGTTTTTTGTATTTTTTTGTATTTGTCGTACTTATTTCCCTATCACACTTTTCATCCTTCTACAAAATATAATTTCCTGCAACCCGTCTCACTCAATGTGGAACGGATTCTATTATTGACTTACCTTTTATCTAGAATCTCCAGTTGAAACTAGCTAGCCAGCTAACTAGCTACTTGCTATTAGCCACCGTTAGCGGTTTTCACCCAGAACATCAGATTTTCTGCCGGAATAACTGATTCACTGGACATTAACACCGGATCGCAACTAGCTAGCCGCAACCGGATGGATGTTGCTGTTGGCTAATCACCGCTGCCCCCGAAGCAAGCACCAGTTAGCCTTGAGCTAGCCTCTAGCCAGGGCCATATCCCGGCTATCTTCCTCTCTGTCTACCGGACGGCAGTAGCCAGCTAACTAGCTACTTGCTATGAGCCACCGTTAGCAGTTTTTCACCATTGTCCGTGGCCTGCACTACCTACCTACCAGCCAGCTCTAGCCTGGACTATTATCAGCCAGTCTGCACTGTCTGCACAGCGCGTTATCGACCCAGAACATATCGGTTTTTCTGCTGAATCACTGGACCTTTAATACCGGATCATCGCAACAAGCTAGCTGCAACCAAATGGATGTAGTTGTTGGCTAATCAGCCCTGAGCTAGCCTCGAGCCAGGCCCATCTCCTGGCTATCTACCTCTCTGTCAACCGGACGGGACCTCCTAGTGTTGACACGGAGCCCCGCCGATCCAACATGAGTGGTCTGCCAACGAAATCGTCTGATGTGGTTTCAACAGGCTTCCCGTTACGACGTTGCCCACGAAGATCCATCTGCTAGCCCCGGCCTGCTAGCACACGCAAGCCATGGCCTCTTGCTCGCCAGTGCTGTAGCAGCCCCCGAACTACCTCCGAACTCTCCTATTGCTGTTCACCGGACCTTATGATAACTCAGCTATACAGCTGATGCCTGCTGGACTGTTCCTTTATACGGTACCGCATCCTGTTTGTTTAGCCTCAGCCCAAACTTTGTCGCCATTACCAGCTGTTGTCTTAGCTCTCTCGAATAACACCTGTGATTGCTTTATGCCTCTCTCCCATGTCAATATGCCTTGCTTATTGCTGTTTCGGTTATTTATTATTGTGCTATTTCACTGTAGATCCCCAAGCTCAGCTCAACCTGCCTTAGATAGCTCCTGTCTGTACATAATGCCCTGAATCTATTCTACAATGCCCGGAAATCTGCCCCTTTTTTTCTCTGTACCCAACGCACTAGAAGACCACTACTTAAAGCCTTTAGCCGTATCCTTATTCTACTCCTCCTCTGTTTGTCACGTTCGTTGAGTACAGGATTGGACTAAGGTGCAGCGTAGAATGCATACATGTTTATGAACTAAGTAAACAAACGACAAAACAGCAAAAGCAACGTAACGTGAAGCTCACAATGGCTACACCCAAACAAGAGTCAAGATCCCACAACATAGGTAGGCAAAATGGCTACCTACAGTGGGGAGAACAAGTATTTGATACACTGCCGATTTTGCTGCCTACTTACAAAGCATGTAGTGGTCTGTAATATTTATCATAGGTACACTTCAACTGTGAGAGAATTAATCTAAAACAAAAATCCAGAAAATCACATTGTATGATTTTTTAATAATTAATTTGCATTTTATTGCATGACATAAGTATTTGATCACCTACCAACCAGTAAGAATTCCGGCTCTCACAGACCTGTTAGTTTTTCTTTAAGAAGCCCTCCTGTTCTCCACTCATTACCTGTATTAACTGCACCTGTTTGAACTCATTACCTGTATAAAAGACACCTGTCCACACACTCAATCAAACAGACTCCAACCTCTCCACAATGGCCAAGACCAGAGAGCTGTGTAAGGACATCAGGGATAAAATTGTAGACCTGCACAAGGCTGGGATTGGCTACAGGACAATAGGCAAGCAGCTTGGTGAGAAGGCAACAACTGTTAGTGCAATTATTAGAAAATGGAAGAAGTTCAAGATGACGTTCAATTACCCTCGGTCTGGGGCTCCATGCAAGATCTCACCTCGTGGGGCATCAATGATCATGAGGAAGGTGAGGGATCAGCCCAGAACTACACGGCAGGACCTGGTCAATGATCTGAAGAGAGCTGGGACCACAGTCTCAAAGAAAACCATTAGTAACACACTACGCCGTCATGGATTAAAATCCTGCAGCGCACGCAAGGTCCCCCTGCTCAAGCCAGCGCATGTCCAGGCCCGTCTGAAGTTTGCCAATGACCATCTGGATGATCCAGAGGAGGAATGGGAGAATGTCATGTGGTCTGATGAGCCAAAAATAGAGCTTTTTGGTCTAAACTCCACTCGCCGTGTTTGGAGGAAGAAGAAGGATGAGTACAACCCCAAGAACACCATCCCAACCGTGAAGCATGGAGGTGGAAACATCATTATTTGGGGATACTTTTCTGCAAAGGGGACAGGACGACTGCACCGTATTGAAGGGAGGATGGATGGGGCCATGTATCGCGAGATCTTGGCCAACAACCTCCTTCCCTCAGTAAGAGCATTGAAGATGGGTCGTGGCTGGGTCTTCCAGCATGACAACGACCCGAAACACACAGCCAGGGCAACTAAGGAGTGGCTCTGTAAGAAGCATCTCAAGGTCCTGGAGTGGCCTAGCCAGTCTCCAGACCTGAACCCAATATAAAATCTTTGGAGGGAGCTGAAAGTCCGTATTGCCCAGCAACAGCCCCGAAACCCCGAAAAGGTCTGTATGGAGGAGTGGGCCAAAATCCCTGCTGCAGTGTGTACAAACCTGGTCAAGACCTACAGGAAACGTATGATCTCTGTAATTGCAAACAAAGGTTTCTGTACCAAATATTAAGTTCTGCTTTTCTGATGTATCAAATACTTATGTCATGCAATAAAATGCAAATTAATTACTTAAAAATCATACAATGTGATTTTCTGGATTTTTGATTCAGTCTCTCACAGTTGAAGTGTACCTATGATAAAAATTACAGACCTCTACATGCTTTGAAAGTAGGAAAACCTGCAAAATCGGCAGTGTATCAAATACTTGTTCTCCCCACTGTAAGTATGATCCCCAATCAGAGACAATGATCGACAGCTGCCTCTGATTGGGAACCACACCCGGCCAACATAGATCTACAATAACAACATAGAATGTACACATAGAAATTCACACCCTGACCAAACCAACGAGAAACAACAGGCATTTAAAGGTCAGGGCGTGACACTGTTCCTCTGGTGATGTAGAGGTTAACCCAGGCCCTGTAGCCCCCAGTATCACTCCTACTCCCCAGGCGTTATCATTTGTTGACTTCTGTAACCGTAAAAGCCTTGGTTTCTTGCACGTTAACATCCGAAGCCTCCTCCCTAAGTTTGAGTTAATCACTGCGTTAGCACAATCCGCCAACCCTGATGTTCTAGCAGTGTCTGAATCCTGGCTTAGGAAGGCCACCAAAAATTCAGAAATGTCCATCCCCAACTACAACATTTTCTGTCTCGATAGAACTGCCAAAGGGGGTGGGGTTGCAATCTACTGTAGCGAGAGCCTGCAGAGCTCTATCGTACTGTCCAGGTCTGTGCTCAAACAGTTTGAGCATCTACTTCTAAAAATCCACCTTTCCAGAAATAAGTCTCTCACTGTTGCCGCTTGCTACAGACCTCCCTCAGCCCCGAGCTGTGCCCTGGACACCATATGTGAACTGATTGCCCCCCATCTATCCTCAGAGTTTGTACTGCTTGGTGTCCTAAACTGGGATATGCTTAACACCCCGGCCAACCTACAATCTAAACTAGATGCCCTCAATCTCACACAAATTATCAACGAACCTACCAGGTACAAACCTAAATCTGTAAACATGGGCACCTTCATAGATATCATCCTGACAAATGCACCCTCTAAATACACCTCTGCTGTCTTCAACCAGGATCTCAGCGGTCAAACGACCACCCCTCATCACTGTCAAACGCTCCCTAAAACACTTCAGCGAGCAGGCCTTTCTAATTGACCTGGCCCGGGTATCCTGGATGGATATTGACCTCATTCCATCAGTAGAGGATGCCTGGTTGTTCTTTAAAAAGTGCTTTCCTCTCCATCTTAAATAAGCATGACCCATTCCAAAAAATTCAGAACTAAGAACAGATATAGCCCCTGGTTCTCCTCAGACTTGACTGCCCTTGACCAGCACAAAAACATCCTGTGGCATACTGCATTAGTATCGAACAGCCCCCGCGATATGCAACTTTTCAGGGAAGTCAGGAACCAATGTACACAATCAGTTAGGAAAGCAAAGGCTAGCTTTTTCAAACAGGAATTTGCATCCTGTAGCACTAACTCCAAAAAGTTTTGGGACACTGTAAAGTCCATGGAGAATAAGAGCACCTCCTCCCAGCTGCCCACTGCACTGAGGCTAGGAAACACTGTCACCACTGATAAATCTACAATAATCGAGAATTTCAACAAGCATTTTGCGACGGCTGGCCATGCTTTCCACCTGGCTACCACTACCCCGGCCACCAGCTCTGCACCTTCCGCTGCAACTTGCCCATGCCCCCCCCCCGCTTCTCCTTCACACAAATTCAGACAGCTGATGTTCTGAAAGAGCTGAAAAATCTGGACCCCTACAAATCAGCTGGGCTAGACAATCTGGACCCTTTCTTTCTAAAATTAGCCGCCGAAATCGTCGCAACCCCTATTACTAGCCTGTTCAACCTCTCTTTCGTAATGTCTGAGATCTTCAGAGATTGGAAAGCTGCCGCGGTCATCCCCCTCTTCAAAGGGGGTGACACTCTAGATCCAAACTGTTACAGACCTATATCCATCCTGCCCTGCCTTTCGAAAGTATTTGAAAGCCAAGCTAACAAACAGATCACCGACCATTTTCGAATCCCACCGTACCTTCTCCGCTATGCAATCCGGTTTCCGAGCTGGTCATGGGTGCACCTCAGCCACGCTCAAGGTCCTAAACGATATTTTAACCGCGATCGATAAAAGACAGTACTGCGCAGCCGTCTTCATCGACCTGGCCAAGGCTTTCGACTCTGTCAACCACCGCAGACTAAATAGCCTTGGTTTTTCTAATGACTGCCTCGCCTGATTCACCAACTACTTCTCAGATAGAGTTCAATGTGTCAAATCGGAGGGCCTGTTGTCTGGACCTCTGGCCGTCTCTATGGGGGGTGCCACAGGGTTCCATTCTCGGGCCGACTCTATTCTCGGTGTATATCAATGATGTCGCTCTTGCTGCTGGTGACACTAGTAAACACTAGTAAAACTAAATGCATGCTCTTCAACCGAACGCTGCTTGCACCCGCCCACCCGACTAGAATCACTACTCTCAGCGGGTCTAACCTAGAGTATGTGGACAACTACAAATACCTAGGTGTCTGGTTAGACTGTAAACTCTCCTTCCAGACTCACATTAAGCATCTCCAATCAAAAGTTAGATCTAGAATCGGCTTCCTATTTCGCAACAATGCCTCCTTCACTCATGCTGCCAAACATGCCCTCTTAAAACTGACTATCCTACCGATCCTTGACTTCGGCGATGTCATTTACAAAATAGCCTCCAACACTCTACTCAGCAAATTGGATGTAGTCTATCACAGTGCCATCCGTTTTGTCACCAAAGCCCCATACACTACCCACCATTGTGACCTGTACGCTCTTGTTGGCTGGCCCTCACTACATATTCGTCGCCAAACTCACTGGCTCCAGGTCATCTATAAATCATTGCTAGGCAAATCCCTGTCTTATCTTAGCTCACTGGTCACCATAGCAACACCCACCCGTAGTCTGCGCTCCAGCAGGTATATCTCACTGGTCATCCCCAAAGCCAACACCTCCTTTGGCCGCCATTCCTTCCAGTTCTCTGCTGCCAATGACTGGAACGAACTGCAAAAATCTCTGAAGCTGGAGACTCTTATCTCCCTCACTAACTTTAAGTGTCAGTTGTCAGAGCAGCTTACCGATCACTGCACCTGTACACAGCCATTCTGAAATTAGCCCACCCAACTACCTCATCCCCATATTGTTATTTATTTTGCTAATTTGCACCCCAGTATCTCTATTTGCACATCATCTTTTGCACATCTATCATTCCAGTGTTAATTACGAAAGTGTAACTATTTTTGCACTATGGCCTATTTATTTATTGCCTTACCTCCATAACTTACTACATTCGCACACACTGTATATATATTTTCTGTTGTATTTTTGACTTTATGTTTTGTTTACCCCATATGTAACTCTGTGTTGTTTTTATCGCACTGCTTTGCTTTATCTTGGCCAGGTCGCAGTTGTAAATGAGAACTTGTTCTCAACTGGCTTACCTGGTTAAATAAAGGTTAAATAATTTTTTGGGGGAAATATTGGTGGAAAATTACTAGTATTTCCATTTTTCAAATGTACTTGTTTTTTTTGTTCATTGTTGAAATAATGGTGGAATGGTACAATAGTTGTAAAGTGTAGAATAAATACACAAAACAAATGAAGATGTTGTCAAAGGTGAACATACAAACATTATCATGTTTATAAACAATCAGGTAGAATTACTTCACACACACACACACACACACACACACACACAGTGCATCTAAGTAGGCCTAGCTACAACCATTCTGTCCTGGAAGTCAATTATGCCACAGAGGTTAAACACTTGGGGTCGCCAGCATCCTCCTCTCTATGACCTCACAGGTCTCCATAATGTACTGCAACACTGTCTCTAATCCATGACGATAGGTGAAGGCCAGGCTGCAAAATGTACTGCAACACTGTCTCTAATCCATGACGATAGGTGAAGGCCAGGCTGCAAATAGAGTCTCCAGATGCCAAGTACCTGTGATGACGACAAAATAAATGTTTTGTTATTGGTTAACAATCAATTCTATTTTATTCTTCACAGATGTTGAATTGTGCAAAACCAGATGGAAGTCCCTCCGTGACACTTTTCTAAGGCATTTACGGAAGGCCCAACCCAGCGGTTCTGGGGGAACCAATCAGAAAGAATGGAAATACGTGAAAATATGATCATTCTTGATACCTTACATTCAGCCAAGAAGGGAAGTTATAATATACATTTGAATTGATTGCACTGAATTAAGAACCTCAAGGTCTTGCTGGCCTTATTTTATACTTGCTAAGTAACTACTTGATTGGTTAATGTCAACTGGTGTCCCATTTCTGAATTAGTGATTATATAGGCCTATAGATTATGAATTAGTCCCTTATTACAGAGGAATGATGAAAACCAGCAGTGTTAGACTTTGTGGCCCAGATTTGATTAATTCAATCGAATTTCAATCAAATTAATTTATAAAGCCCTTTTTACATCAGCAGATGTCACAAAGTGCTATACAGAAACCCAGCCTAAAACCCCAAACAGCAAGCAATGCAGATGTAGAAGCACGGTGGCTAGGAAAAACTCTCTAGAATGGCAGAAACCTAGGAAGAAACCTAGAGAGGAACCAGGCTCTGAGGGGTGGCCAGTCCCCTTCTGGCTGTGCAGGGTGGAGATTATAACAGTACATGGCCATTAAGGCCTGAGCTGAGGTTTCTAAAGTTTACTTAAACACATTTGACTTTTCATTTATATGTTGACCTATTTTCAGCTCAAGAGGCAACCTCAGCCTTGGAAATGCTTGATTTGCCTCATCCACAACCTGTGGAGCTCGATGACACTGAAGACGACGTGATGTCCCCGAGCCATGACCCTGTGACCCTGTGCTTCAGACGCCTGAACAACGGTCAAGAACAACCACTACAGACACGGCTCAAGACTGGCAGCCAAGAAAAAGAAAACAGAAGGTCAACCATCAAGATGTGAATGAAGAGCTGCTTGCGTTTGTCAGGAAGCCAATCCCTTCTGCTGCTAGCTCGGAGGATGAGGCATTTGTCCACAGCCTTGTGACAGAGCTGGAGAAAATAGGAAGAAACAAGGGATGCCTGAAAGTGCTACCATCAACTACTATCGTTGATTGTAAACTGGCAAGAAAAGGCACTAACAACAGTGTCCCGCCCCCAAATAAATATAATTGGTTCAGAGTTTGTTTTGATATTTCAACCTGCATGTCCTGATCTTGTCTGGTGTGGATGGACAAATATCAACATGCGGACGCAAGCGCGTGCCCGTTGTAGTCTGCATGCTATGTTAACGCTCTCTATTTTCATGAGAGCACGCCAAAACCATAATGTGTTCATTACAGCGTCAGTTCACTGGACTTTAACAAGACAACCTATGAGGCCTCCAAACCAAATAAGTGTATTTTATTTGCTCTGCAGAGGACCAAGGTCCAATGAACTTGAGTGAAAGAACCAAAGTTAACGTTTGATCTGCTTTGTACAAATACCTATTAGCATTGTGTCTAACTGTCCAGTGTTGAGATGAAGATGCATGGCCTCCTGAGTGTTCTTTTGGCCACATCAGCAGCCTTGCTGTTTACAGCTAAGGGACTGGAAAACTATGATATGTTGAGGGAGCTTGAGAAGAAACTTATTGACATGGTTATTAGATATGCAAATAAGAATAGCATTGCAAAAAATGAGCACCTCAATTTTTGCAAAGTTATTGAACCATATGAGGTAAGATTAAATTATTAATGTTTTGTCTTTTTAAAAAAAATGTTTTTTAAATGTACGATTCACCATTGTTATAATATTTGTATTTTTTTTTCTGTCTATAGGTCAAGGGTCAGGAATTGAAAATCAACTTGTTATTGAAAGCAACAGTCTGCCCTAAGGCCAGTAGAGATAGTGAACACAAACATCGCCATGACTGTGAATTTAAAACCAACAGGGTGAGTAGTTCAGGTCCTCTATGTATATGATTAGTCTACTATCCTCTTATCACTTATTAACATGCCATAGCTGTGAGACTTAAATATCCACATATTATTTTAAATAGTTTTCTTGTAAAGGATGAGGATACATTCAACTCCCTAAGAGCACATTGGACTGCTCCAGATAACTGCACGCTCTGGTTTAGAGCCGTACTTCATGGCAGTAGGAAGGATCCTCCATGTGTGTGATTAGAGTTGTAGCCCTCTGTGATCATTTCTGATTTGTGAAGATAATGACGCTGAAGCACAAGAGAGGTGTAGATTTCAGTTAAGTTATTGCATTTACCTAGACTCTGGACTGTGAAGGAGGTCAGTAAAAGCTCACCCATGTCCAAATGCAGGACTTTAGTATTTCATATAATCAATCTACCTCGTCTATACATTCTTACTTCATGTGGTCCTCTGTAGCTCAATTGGTAGAGCACGGCGCTTGTAACGCCAGGGTAGTGGGTTCGATCCCCGGGACCACCCGTACGTAAAAATGTATGCGCACGTGACTGTAAGTCGCTTTGGATAAAAGCGTCTGCTAAATGGCTTATTATTATTATTATTATGTATGTCCTTTCTGTCTCTGCAGCCCTATATAAACTGTGTTGTTTGCAACAAAAACTTCCATGACAGCACTGACCCCTACATTGACTGTGTTCGGAACAAAGATGTAAAGACGGTAACTAAGCTTCTAAACTTAGAAAAAACGTGTCGTACACAAAAACAAACTTCTACTTTAAAATACAAATGTGTTAAATTCTAATTTCATTAACTTTTTCTCCTGACAAAATCATTGTGTTTTATATGATTGTTCTTTTCAGCGTGATGTCATCCGACACGACAAGTGTTCAACTCTTCTTCGTGGAGCGGAAACAGCTTTAGCCTCAAATGACAAAGAAGACCATCAGACTGGATGCTTTGGCTGTTTCTGATAACTAATGAAAGTACTTGTCCAGCACTGATGGTCAGAGGCAGTCCTTATAAAGCACTTCTGTCTTTGGATTTTCAACGTAGCCTTTGGGAGTTTCGGTTGGGAGATTCAACACAATGCAATTGTATCAAAAATACTCTGGATTTCCATTTTGAAGGACTCTTTTAATCCCTTGTGGTATCTTAAACCACAGAGCAAAATGCTAAACGTACCCTTCTTTGCTGATTCTCCACAAATAATCAAAGAAAAAGTGTGAACTTAAGATTCACACGGAGAGTATTACAATGTTGTACGCTTACGAAATAATATTACTGTTGAAAATAAAGCTCATTTAACCAGTATAACAGTATATGAGGGGTGAAAATGATTGCAACAAAGAAATAAACCACAAATGAAACAAGAAAGCCGTTATTGGATTTTCTCTTTTCAAAATCTTAGCATTTGTTTTACGTTTTTTGGGAAGAAAATTGCCTGTATGTCTGCATATGTCTTGCAGTGTAAAAGGACATTCTACCTCTCTCAGGGCAGAGTTCCCACAGTCTGTCCTCTCTGAGCAGTCAGGTCTGCCTGTGACAGCAGATCACGACATGGTTTTTATAGGTACAATAATGAACGTAGGGTCTGGTCTCTATGGCCAGGCTGAGTCTGCACATTGTCAATTCAGTATTTTCCTCAGTTACTGTGATCACAAGTCTGCCATCGTGTACAACTGTGTGTGTAGGCCAAATAGCATTAAAGTTTGCTTTGGGTTTTTGTGGTCTTTCCAATAGGTGATATATTTTTATTTTAGATTTGTTATAGACGGGTTGGTTGTTTAACAACAAAACCGACACGTGCGCAACTATTGAGCAAAACAGACGGGGTTGGCTTAGATTGTTGACAACATGTAAACTATATTTTGTCTCCAATGTTTATTGAAAACATAAATAAATGGGCTCAATGGGCACTTAATATCTCTCAAATACATCGTTACAGTTGTTGGTTAGCTAGCTAGCGAATTTTAGCCATATTAGCATTGACATGAAATCAGTCAAAACACCTCGAAACAAGACATCGTATCAAGAACAAGATAAAACTTGCTGAAACGAGCCACCTACGATTCCCCACGTTACTTCTTGTCATTGTTGCTATCTGACCGTTCAGAATCATAACAAAACACGGCTTCCGCCCCCATCGATGGGCGTGCATAATTTTTGCAGCGAGCATTAACCAGTTAAATGTAACTAAATGTCATCTGCGTAATCCCCAAAAGTAATTATTTATCATGAGAGGGCCATAAACAATAACTAGTAATGCTGCATACTCAAAGAAAGGTTCAAATCTCACCTTTTCTGGTAAAAATAGTTATACATTGCTGAGGTGTAGTCACTTCTGAGGACACAAGCTCAAGTATAAAAATATGAAATATTATATGATGTATTTCCTATTCAACAAAACTGTATGAATAATGCTTGAAATTACATATGCTTTCTAAATATAGCATAATGAAATTATAACATTACTAACTGTAATTTTTCACCTTCCTTATAACTAAAATAGATATTTGCATGTTTAGTGTTAGAGAAAATGTGCATATTTTCTAAATGTCTCTTGATCAGAACGTCTGCCCACATCGCTGTGAAGGTCTCACTGTCACGATCGTCGTAAGCAACGGACCAAGGCGCAGCATGATAAGCGTACATTATTTTTATTTAAGTACACACCCGAACAAAAACAACAAAACGATACGTGAAGTCCTAGGTCACAAACACAAACACAAACACAAACACAAACACAAACACAAACACAAACACAAACACAAACACAACACGGAACAAGATCCCACAATGACTAGTGCAAACAGGCTGCTTAAGTATGGTTCCCAATCAGAGACAACGAACCACAGCTGACTCTGATTGGGAACCAACCGGCCAACATAGAAATACATGAACTAGAATCCCCAACATAGAAAAAACAACATAGAAGCTACACACCCTGGCTCAACATTTCAGAGTCCCCAGAGCCAGGGCGTGACAGTACCCCCCTCCCAAAGGCGCGGACTGCGACCGCGCCACACAAACACAAGAGGGTAGGGGCAGGGTGGGTCCAGACTGGAGCCGCTGGCCGGAGCTGGACTGGACACCGGTGGAGCGGATTGCTCTGGCTCCGGAGTGGATCCACTGACTGGAGTTGGACCAGACCCCGGTGGAGCGGATTACTCTGGCTCTGGAGTGGAGCAGCTGACCGGTGCCGGACTAGGCACCGGTGGAACAGGCACGGGCCTTGCCGGACTGGACACCCGCCCGCACCACTGGCTTGGTGCGGGGAGCAGGAACGGACCGGACTGACGACGCGCACCACTGGCTTGGTGCGGGGAGCAGGAACGGGCCGGACCGGGCTGACGACATGCACCACTGGCTTGGTGCGGGGAGCAGGAACGGGCCGGACCGGGCTGGCGACGCGCACCACTGGCTTGGTGCGAGGGGCAGGAACAGGCCGGACCGGGCTGGCGACGCGCACCACTGGTTTTGAGATTTGTTTTTCTCCAGAAAATCACATTGTAGGATTTTTTATGAATTTATTTGCAAATTATGGTGGAATATAAGTATTTGGTCACCTACAAACAAGCAAGATTTCTGGCTCTCACAGACCTGTAACTTCTTCTTTAAGAGGCTCCTCTGTCCTCCACTCGTTACCTGTATTAATGGCACCTGTTTGAACTTGTTATCAGTATAAAAGACACCTGTCCACAACCTCAAACAGTCACACTCCAAACTCCACTATGGCCAAGACCAAAGAGCTGTCAAAGGACACCAGAAACAAAATTGTAGACCTGCACCAGGCTGGGACGACTGAATCTGCAATAGGTAAGCAGCTTGGTTTGAAGAAATCAACTGTGGGAGCAAATATTAGGAAATGGAAGGCATACAAGACCACTGATAATCTCCCTCGATCTGGGGCTCCACGCAAGATCTCACCCCGTGGGGTCAAAATGATCACAAGAACGGTGAGCAAAAATCCCAGAACCACACGGGGGGACCTAGTGAATGACCTGCAGAGAGCTGGGACCAAAGTAACAAAGCCTACCATCAGTAACACACTACACCGCCAGGGACTCAAATCCTGCAGTGCCAGACGTGTCCCCCTGCTTAAGTCAGTACATGTCCAGGCCCGTCTGAAGTTTGCTAGAGTGCATTTGGATGATCCAGAAGAGGATTGGGAGAATGTCATATGGTCAGATGAAACCAAAATATAACTTTTTGGTAAAAACTCAACTCGTCGTGTTTGGAGGACAAAGAATGCTGAGTTGCATCCAAAGAACACCATACCTACTGTGAAGCATGGGGGTGGAAACATCATGCTTTGGGGCTGTTTTTCTGCAAAGGGACCAGGACGACTGCTCCGTGTAAAGGAAAGAATGAATGGGGCCATGTATCGTGAGATTTTGAGTGAAAACCTCCTTCCATCAGCAAGGGCATTGAAGATGAAACGTGGCTGGGTCTTTCAGCATGACAATGATCCCAAACACACCGCCCGGGCAACGAAGGAGTGGCTTTGTAAGAAGCATTTCAAGGTCCTGGAGTGGCCTAGCCAGTCTCCAGATCTCAACCCCATAGAAAATCTTTGGAGGGAGTTGAAAGTCTGTGTTGCCCAGCGACGTTTGACCTGTGTCATTGCCAACAAAGGGTATATAACAAAGTATTGAGAAACTTTTGTTATTGACCAAATACTTATTTCCCACCATAATTATCAAATAAAATCATAAAAAATCCTACAATGTGATTTTCTGGAGAAAAAAAATCTCATTTTGTCTGTCATAGTTGACGTGTACCTATGATGAAAATTACAGGCCTCTCTCATATTTTTAAGTGGGAGAACTTGCACAATTGGTGGCTGACTAAATACTTTTTTCCCCCACTGTATGTTAACGCTCTCTATTTTCATGAGAGCACGCCAAAACCATAATGTGTTCATTACAGCGTCAGTTCATTGGACTTTAACAAGACAACCTATGAGGCCTCCAAACCAAATAAGTGTATTTTATTTGCTCTGCAGAGGACCAAGATCCAATGAACTTGAGTGAAAGTCCTTGATCCAAAGTTAATGTTTGATCTGCTTTGTACAAATACCTACAGTATTAGCATTGTGTCTCACTGTCCAGTGTTGAGATGAAGATGAATGGCCTCCTGTGTGTTCTTTTGGCCACATCAGCAGCCTTGCTGTTTACAGCTAAGGGACAGGAAAACTATGATATGTTGAGGGAGCTTGACAAGAAACATGTTGACATGGCTATTAGATATGCAAATAAGAATGACGAGCTTCAGAAAAGCATTGCAAAAAATGAGCACCTCAATTTTTTCAAAGTTAATGATCAATCTGAGGTAAGATTAAATTATTAATGTTTTGTCTTTAAAAAAAAAAAAGTTTTTTAATGTACGATTCACCGTTGTTATAATATTTGTATTTTTTTTCTGTCTATAGGTCAAGGGTCAGGAATTTAGAATCAACTTGTTATTGAAAGCAACAGTCTGCCCTAAGGCCAGTAGTGAGAGTGAACACAAACATCGCCATGACTGTGGCTTTAAACCCAACAGGGTGAGTAGTTCAGGTCCTCCATGTATATGATTAGTCTACTATCCTCTTATCGCTTATTAACATGCCATAGCTGTGAGACTTAAATATCCACATACTATTTTAAATAGTTTTCTTGTAAAGGATGAGGATACATTCAACTCCCTAAGAGCACATTGGACTGCTCCAGATAACTGCACGCTCTGGTTTAGAGCCGTACTTCATGGCAGTAGGAAGGATCCTCCATGTGTGTGATTAGAGTTGTAGCCCTCTGTGATCATTTCTGATTTGTGAAGATAATGACGCTGAAGCACAAGAGAGGTGTAGATTTCAGTTAAGTTATTGCATTTACCTAGACTCTGGACTGTGAAGGAGGTCAGTAAAAGCTCACCCATGTCCAAATGCAGGACTTTAGTATTTCATATAATCAATCTACCTCGTCTATACATTCTTACTTCATGTGGTCCTCTGTAGCTCAATTGGTAGAGCACGGCGCTTGTAACGCCAGGGTAGTGGGTTCGATCCCCGGGACCACCCGTACGTAAAAATGTATGCGCACGTGACTGTAAGTCGCTTTGGATAAAAGCGTCTGCTAAATGGCTTATTATTATTATGTATGTCCTTTCTGTCTCTGCAGCCCTATATAAACTGTGTTGTTTGCAACAAAAACTTCCATGACAGCACTGACCCCTACATTGACTGTGTTCGGAACAAAGATGTAAAGACGGTAACTAAGCTTCTAAACTTAGAAAAAACGTGTCGTACACAAAAACAAACTTCTACTTTAAAATACAAATGTGTTAAATTCTAATTTCATTAACTTTTTCTCCTGACAAAATCATTGTGTTTTATATGATGGTTCTTTTCAGCGTGATGTCATCCGACACGACAAGTGTTCAACTCTTCTTCATGGAGCGGAAACAATTTCATCCTTCAACCGGGATGTTTTGGCTGTTTCTGATTACTAATGAAAGTACTTGTTCAGCACTGATGGTCAGAGGCAGTCCTTATAAAGCACTTCTGTCTTTGGATTTTCAACGTAGCCTTTGGGAGTTTCGGTTGGGAGTTTCAACACAATGCAATTGTATCAAAAATACTCTGGATTTCCATTTTGAAGGACTCTTTTAATCCCTTGTGGTATCTTAAACCACAGAGCAAAATGCTAAACGTACCCTTCTTTGCTGATTCTCCACAAATAATCAAAAAAAAAGTGTGAACTTAAGATTCACACGGAGAGTATTACAATGTTGTACGCTTACGAAATAATATTACTGTTGAAAATAAATCTCATTTATCCAGTATAACAGTATATGAGGGGTGAAAATGATTGCAACAAAGAAATAAACCACAAATGAAACAAGAAAGCCGTTATTGGATTTTCTCTTTTCAAAATCTTAGCATTTGTTTTACGTTTTTTGGGAAGAAAATTGCCTGTATGTCTGCATATGTCTTGCAGTGTAAAAGGACATTCTACCTCTCTCAGGGCAGAGTTCCCACAGTCTGTCCTCTCTGAGCAGTCAGGTCTGCCTGTGACAGCAGATCACGACATGGTTTTTATAGGTACAATAATGAACGTAGGGTCTGGTCTCTATGGCCAGGCTGTGTCTGCACATTGTCAATTCAGTATTTTCCTCAGTTACTGTGATCATAAGTCTGCCATCGTGTACAACTGTGTGTGTAGGCCAAATAGCATTAAAGTTTGCTTTGGGTTTTTGTGGTCTTTCCAATAGGTGATATATTTTTATTTTAGATTTGTTATAGACGGGTTGGTTGTTTAACAACAAAACCGACACGTGCGCAACTATTGAGCAAAACAGACGGGGTAGGCTTAGATTGTTGACAACATGTAAACTATATTTTGTCTCCAATGTTTATTGAAAACATAAATAAATGTGCTCAATGGGCACTTAATATCTCTCAAATACATCGTTACAGTTGTTGGTTAGCTAGCTAGTGAATTTTAGCCATATTAGCATTGACATGAAATCAGTCAAAACACCTCGAAACAAGACATGGTATCAAGAACAAGATAAAACTTGCTGAAACGAGCCACCTACGATTCCCATACGTTACTTCTTGTCATTGTTGCTATCTGACCGTTCAGAATCATAACAAAACACGACATCGATGGGCGCGCATCATTTTTTGCGGCAAGCATTAACCAGTTAAATGTAACTAAATGTCATCGAAAATGTCATCTGCGTAATCCCCAAAAGTAATTATTTATCATGAGAGGGCCTTAAACAATAACTAGTAATGCTGCATACTCAAAGAAAGGTTCAAATCTCACCTTTTCTGGTAAAAAATAGTTATACATTGCTGAGGTGTAGCCACTTCTGAGGACACAAGCTCAAGTATAAAAATATGAAATATTATATGATGTATTTCCTATTCAACAAAACTGTATGAATAATGCTTGAAATTACATATGCTTTCTAAATATAGCATAATGAAATTATAACATTACTAACTGTACTTTTTCACCTTCCTTATAACTAAAATAGATATTTGCATGTTTAGTGTTAGAGAAAATGTGCATATTTTCTAAAGGTCTCTTGATCAGAACGTCTGCCCACATCGCTGTGAAGGTCTCACAGAGCTCTAGCCCGGCTTCCTGAACCCGTTAGGAACTCGCCTTTCATCTCATATTAATATTGTCCATCTATGACAAACAGAAAGTGTTTTCTGTTTAACGATGAATGGCTATAAATCGATCTCTGAATGTGCTACCATGATGAAACCACTCTCTCCTGCTGCGCTACGATATAATGACTGCAGGCATGTGCTTTTGTCCGTGGCTGTGATGTAGGGTTCTGCCAGGAGTTGATGGACAGTCGGAAGAGCGAATGAAATGTCAGGAGGGACATTCCAGCTTTAAGTGGTTTTAGTTTTCACATCCTGTGTCACACAGGAAGAAGACTACTGTGTCTGTGGGAGCTAGGGCTATCGCTTAATGCAAGCCATTTCCATCTACAGTATCCACAGAACAATTTTACAAGCAAAAACGTTGGTCAGAACCGGTAACAGAATCACGCAGGTCCCCATACAAAGGGGATCTTACAGCTAAGATATTTAAACCCTCTTAAAGTATCACGCCTTGTGCAAGGAGAAAATCCTGTCGAATTGAAACCTGCTAATCTTTTTTTTCAAATATGCGACCCAACGGACCAAAGCCTTGAGACTGAAAAGGCAGTGGGAGTGCTATGCCCCAGGACAGAACCAAGGAGCCAATAGAGTAATTTATGGGGTATCGCTGGATATAATGGAGGGTCATATCATAGATGTCTTCCAGTTCAAAGGGACTCTAAATGGACAGAGAAGCGAGTAGCAAACAATTGGGTGGGGAAACAAGATGGCGTATTGAACACAAAGCGGTAAAATTCACCTCAAGATAAAAACATAATATTCAATATCAGGAAGTTAGACTAAATATTAACATTTCATATATTTGAGGGTAATAACATTCATTCTGGATAATAACACAAAACAAATTATAAGGCTAGAGAAATGTATCGACAAATATTGCAACAACACGCAACACCCAAACATGACTGAAGATAAACGAGGAGAATCAATCTCCAAGAGAAAACGAGACTCCTCGACTGATACAGATGATTTATGCTTTTCACCACTCGGACTGGTAAGTGTGGAAAGCGACCTGTTGAAGTCGATAAATGACAAACTGGGCATACTGGAGTTGGTCGTTAATGATGTAAAAGAGTTGAAGGCGAGTCTGGAAATGAGTGACGGAAAAGCTGCGATAATGGAGAGAGATACAAAAAAACTAAAAGGGACAGTCACTAGGATGGAAACGGACGTTAAGGAACTTAAAAAGGAGAACAAACTTCTGAGAGAAGCCTTACTAGATATACAAACTAGATCGATGAGAGAAAATCTAGTACTTACGGGTATCCAGGAAAAGGAGGGAGAGATTACAGAAAGAATAGCGAGGGACTTCTTACAGCGCTGCAGATTCCACTCGAGGTTGTCGATAAAATCCAACTCGATCGTGTACACCGTTTCAGACAAAGAGGGCAGAGATATGAGTGTCCAATCGTTGCCAAATTTGCCTTTTTTAAGGACAAAGTAATGGTTAAAAGCCTAGGAAAAAGACTTGCTGGCACGAAAATAGGCATGAATGATCAGTTCCCGAGGGAGATTGCAGAACGGCGCAAAGTTCTGTACCCAATCTTCAAGGAAAACAGATTAAAAGGGAAGCGTGTTGCTCTCGTTGTTGATAAACTGTATATTGACAACCAAATGTTCCGCGACACAAAGACCACTCCATGGCTATTCTGAAAGTTCTAATAGAGGAGTCGAATAATGGAACACCCAATACTAGTCATGGTAGAGATTGTAATAATAAAACATATTTATAGTAGGTATAGTAATTTATAAAGGAATAAGACAGTATTACAAGAAAAGATAACAAGTTAAATAATACATCTTCAAATACAACTAAATTAGAACACAAGTACTCAATCAACATAGTGGAGATAAAAACATAGCGAACAGAAGACATAGAAGGCACAGTATGTGGGTATGTGTGGATGAATTGTGATGGAAGGCGTGGTGTGCATTTTGGTGTTTGAATAAGTGTGGCTGTCACGGATTCAGTGGCGTTAAGTGAGTGAGAAAGGAAATGGTTGCATATCCCAGAACCATCATTGTGGCCCAGGTGGCACAAAATAATCAAAGGTCTGACTGCACGGAGATGCTTGGGAAAAATTGGTTACAACTGGGGACCAGAGTGTTTGTGTCTCAGGTGAAGAGGGTGGATCTGATCTCCATCACCTAGGACTTGACATAGATTAAATAGATTAATCAAATCTCACATTGTTGTCAATTTCTGCTCAATCTTGCATGCTTTCTCAATCAGCTGTAACTGTATATGCATTGATAAATCAGGTCCTTTCTTGAGTTGGGCTCTGGGATGTAACAACCGTTGCGCATCTGATTTTATGGTTGATTGTGGAGGAAATGGGTTGAGTGTGTTAGAGTATATGCATGTGTGTTTATCCCACATCTGTTGCAAGGGAGAATATAAAATAAAGCACAATAATTGTTTGCTAAAATAATAATTGCTTGTCAAAAATGAAATGTAATACAATGGCAATCCGGGTTATATGTTAAAATCCTACGCATGAACTGCCGACATTATTACGCATATTAATTGGTAATGATGGAAAATAAGATATGCATGATATTTGAATATAATATAAATATAAATAATATAATAATATATAATATTCTAAATTCCAAGCATCTGCCTCTAACCCTAGGAAGCTCTTTGCCACATTCTCCTCCCTGCTGAATCCTCCCCCCCCCCTCCCCCCTCCTCTCTCTCTGTGGATGACTTCGTCAACCACTTTGAAAAGAAGGTTGACGACATCCGATCCTCGTTTATTAAGTCTAATGACACTGCTGGTCCTACTCACACTGCCCTACCCTATGCTTTGACTTCTTTCTCCCCTCTCTCTCCAGATAAAATCCTGCGACTTGTGACTGCAGGCCACCCAACAACCTGCCCGCTTGACCCCATCCCCTCCTCTCTTCTCCAGACCATCTCCGGTGACCTTCTCCCCTACCTAACCTCGCTGATAAACTCATCCTTGACCGCTGGCTATGTCCCTTCCGTCTTCAAGAGAGCGAGAGTTGCACCCCTTCTCAAAAAACCAACACTTGATCCCACTGACGTCAACAACTACAGACCAGTATCCCTTCTTTCTTTTCTCTCCAAAACTATTGAGCATGCCGTCTTTAGCCAACTCTCTTGCTATCTCTCTCAGAATGACCTTCTTGATCCAAACCAGTCAGGTTTCAGGACTGGTCATTCAACTGAGACTGCTCTTCTCTGTGTCACGGAGGCTCTCCGCACTGCTAAAGCTAACTCTCTCTCCTCTGCTCTTGTCCTTCTAGACCTGTCTGCTGCCTTTGATACTGTGAACCATCAGATCCTCCTCTCCACCCTCTCCGAGCTGGGCATCTCCGGCGCGGCTCACTCCTGGATTGCGTCCTACCTGACCGGTCGCTCCTACCAAGTGGCGTGGCGAGAAGCTGTCTCCGCACCACGTGCTCTCACCACTGGTGTCCCCCAGGGCTCAGTTCTAGGCCCTCTCCTATTCTCCCTATACACCAAGTCACTTGGCTCTGTCATATCCTCACATGGCCTCTCCTATCATTGCTACGCTGACGATACACAACTAATCTTCTCCTTTCCCCCTTCTAATAACCAGGTGGCGAATCGCATCTCTGCATGTCTGGCAGACATATCAGTATGGATGACGGATCACCACCTCAAGCTGAACCCTGGCAAGACGGAGCTGCTCTTCCTCCCGGGGAAGGACTGCCCGTTCCATGATCTCGCCATCACGGTTGACAACTCCGTTGTGTCCTCCTCCCAGAGTGCGAAGAGCCTTGTTGTGACCCTGGACAACACCCTGTCGTTCTCCGCTAACATCAAGGCGGTGACCCGATCCTGCAGGTTCATGCTCTACAACATTCGGAGAGTACGACCCTGCCTTACACAGGAAGCGGCACAGGTCCTAATCCAGGCACTTGTCATCTCCCGTCTGGATTACTGCAACTTGCTGTTGGCTGGGCTCCCTGCCTGTGCCATTAAACCCCTACAACTCATCCAGAACGCCGCAGCCCGTCTGGTGTTTGTCACGACCCGGTGCGAGAAACTGTCACTAATAATTGTCAGAACCCAGAAGATGAGGCAGACACATCAGTACTAGAGATGGTGGTTTAATAAAGAACAAAATCCTCAGGCAAAGAAACTAAATCCACAATGTCCAAAAATAAAGCCAAGAGGCACAAAGAGGAAAACCTCCAAAAAACAAAGAAACTCCACAAAGTGGTAAAAATCCCACCAGAGAAATATCCATATAACACAAGGCTTGGGCTGGGGCTGGGTGCTAACTTACAAACACTGAGCAAGGAACTGAGGAACACACAGGGTTTAAATACTAACAAAGGAATGACCTACAGGTGCAAACAATAATTAGATCAAGAAAAAAACAAAAGGTGCAAAAAGGTGCAATGGGGACATCTAGTGACCAAAACCCGAACAGTCATGGCCAAAACCTGACAGAATCCCCCTCCTAGGAACGGCTCCTGACGTTCCTACCAGCCTTCTCAGGGTGGAGGGCCCTGAACTGACGAATGAGGTCAGGGTCCAGTATGTCCTTGGCAGGAACCCAGGAGCGCTCCTCGGGACCGTAGCCTTCCCAGTCCACCAGATACTGCCAGGACCGCTGCACCCGGCGGGAATCCAGTATCCGGTGGACGGTATAAGCCGACTGGCCACCGATGACACGGGGCGGAGGGGGAGGTCTGCCTGCCGGAATAAGGGGAGAAAAAACAACAGGTTTTAATAAAGAAATGTGAAATGTTGGATTGATCTTAAGGGATCTGGGTAAGTGCAGGCGAAAAGTAACGGGATTGACTCTCCTGGCAATCTTAAAGGGACCGATGAACCTCTGGGACAGCTTGCGAGACTCCACCCGTAGCGGTAGGTTCTTAGTTGAGAGCCATACTCTCTGGCCGGGGTACAGGGTAGGACCGGGACGGCGACCTCTGTTGGCTTGTCGTTGGTACTGCTGAGAGGAACGCAGAAGATTAAGACGTGCCTTCTTCCACGTAAGCCGACAGCGTCTGATGAACCTCGAGGCTGAAGGCACTCTGACTTCTGCCTCCTGGTCCGGGAACAATAGAGGTGCATAGCCAAACTGACACTCATGCGGGGACATACCAGTGGAGGAGGAGCACAAGGTGTTGTGCGCGTACTCGGCCCAAACAATGAAGGATGACCAAGTGGACGGGTTGTTGGAAACCATGCATCTGAGGGTGGTTTCCAGCTCCTGATTCATCCTCTCAGTTTGGCCATTGGACTCCGGATGGTACCCGGAAGATAAACTGGCCGTGGCCCCTATGAGTTGGCAGAAGGCCTTCCAAAACCTTGAGGCGAACTGGGGACCTCTGTCGGAAACCATATCTTGCGGGATCCCAAAGACTCGGAACACATGGTTAATCACCAACTCAGCTGTTTCCTTGGCAGAAGGTAATTTGGTCAAAGGAACAAACCTGGCCGCCTTAGAAAACCTGTCGATGATGACTAGGATCGTAGTATTACCATGGGACGGAGGAAGGCCAGTAATAAAGTCCAATGAGATATGGGACCAGGGTCGGTGGGGAATAGATAGAGGGTGAAGGAGTCCTTGAGGGCGAAGGTGAGAAGATTTGCCCTGGCAGCACACGGAACAGGCCTTGATGAAAGTGGCAACGTCTTCCTTCATGGTGGGCCACCAGAACTTACGCTGGATGAACTCCAAGGTGCGGCCTATGCCCGGGTGACAGGTGAGGCGAGAGGAGTGCCCCCACCGAAGGACTTGGGACCTTGCTGCCTTGGGAACAAACAACCGATTAGCAGGACCTCCACCAGGACCCGGTTCGATGGCTTGAGCTTGTTTCACGGTATCCTCCACTTGCCACGAGATCGGAGCCACGATCTTAGCGGCCGGAAGGACAGTCATGTCAGTATCTTCTCGAATGGCAGGAGAGTAGATTCGTGACAAGGCGTCCGGTTTGAGATTCTTCGACCCGGGTCTATAGGTGAGGATAAACTGAAATCGGCTGAAGAAAAGAGACCATCGAGCTTGTCTGGCGTTCAACCGCTTCGCCTGCTGGATATACTCCAGATTCTTGTGGTCCGTAAGCACTTGAAACGGTTGAGAAGCCCCCTCGAGCCAGTGTCTCCATTCCTTCAATGCCATCTTAACCGCTAGGAGTTCACGGTCCCCCACATCGTAATTCCTCTCGGCCGGGGTAAGCCGGTGAGAGAAGAAGGCGCAAGGATGAAGCTTCTTGTCTTCACCCCTCTGAGACAGGACAGCTCCAACCCCAACCTCCGATGCGTCTACCTCCACCACAAAAGGTTCCTCCGCCGTTGGTAGTGTCAGGATTTGAGCAGAGAGGATGCGCTGCTTGATTCCTTGGAAGGCCGTCTCAGCTTCTCTCCCCCACAGAAACCTTGTGTTGCCACCCTTGGTTACCGCCGAGAGAGGGGCTGCCACCGAGCTGAAGTTCTTGATGAACTTGCGGTAAAAGTTGGTGAAGCCCAGGAAACGTTGAACTTCCTTAACGGACTTGGGGGTGGGCCAATCCGCTACCGCCTCTACCTTCTTGGGGTCCATCTGGACTCGTCCGGGTTCCACAATAAATCCCAGGAATTGTACTCGAGAGGAATGGAATTCACACTTCTCCGGCTTAACGTACAAATGGCTGTCTAGGAGGCGTTTGAGCACTTGTCTGACATGCTTAGTGTGTTCTTGAAGGGAGCTCGAAAAGATGAGGATGTCATCCAAGTACACAAACACGAAGATGTTAAGCATATCCCTAAGCACATCGTTTATGAGCGCTTGGAACACAGCCGGAGCGTTGGTCAGGCCGAAGGGCATCACCGAGTATTCGTAGTGACCAGTAGGCGTGTTGAAAGCGGTCTTCCACTCGTCTCCGGGTTTGATCCGCACAAGATGGTATGCGTTCCGAAGGTCAAGCTTAGTGAAGACAACTGCTTCCTGGAGCAGCTCAAAGGCTGTGGCCATAAGAGGTAGCGGGTAGCGGTTACGGACAGTTATGGCATTGAGTCCCCGGTAGTCGATGCAAGGTCGTAATCCGCCGTCTTTCTTGGCCACAAAGAAAAACCCTGCTCCCGCCGGCGAGGTAGATGGACGCATGAGGCCTGCTGTCAGAGCGTCCTTGATGTAGGTATCCATAGCAGCTCGTTCGGGAGGAGAAAGGGAAAAGATCCGACCCCTGGGAGGGCAGGTCCCCGGCAACAGGTCGATGGTGCAATCGTAAGGTCTATGGGGTGGTAGTTTGGTGGCCCTCTGTTTGCTAAATACCAGTTTGAGGTCATGGTAACACTCGGGAACTCGGGACAAGTCGATGGATTCTAGAGACTCGGAAGGAGAACTCTGGGAACTCGGGAAGATACAAGTGGCTTGGCACGTGGGACCCCACTGCTTGATAGTGCCCACAGACCAGTCGATGTGAGGGTTATGGCTGTGAAGCCAGGGATAGCCAAGGACGAGAGGAAACTCGGAACAGGCGATCAGATGAAAGTTCATCACTTCCTTGTGTTGGGAAACTGAAAGTCGTAAGGGGGTAGTGGCACGAGTGACAAGTCCAGATCCCAAAGGACTTCTATCCAACGTAGTAACCCTTATGGGGTCACTTAGAGGTTCAGAAGGAACGCCATTCTCCTTCGCCCAGATCCCATCCATGAAGTTACCTGCGGCTCCAGAGTCTACCAAGGCTTGAAGAGAAACCTCGTGGTCGTCCCAGGAAAGGGTAACAGGAATGAGCAGGCGGGAGTTGGATGGATGGGAGGAGGTTATGTTTCCCGTTACAGTCCTCCCAGGCCTGCACGGGAGAGTGCGTTTCCCTGGAGCCCGGGACACGTGGAGCGGAAATGGCCCGGTTTGCCGCAATATAGACAGCATCGCTCCCTCATCCGGCGGTCTCTCTCAGCCTGGGAGATGCGTCCAACCTGCATGGGTTCTGGTGGAGCCAGCGAGGATAAAGGTGGAGACTCGGAGTTGGAACCGATAGGAACTAGGGTGAGCGGTCTATGGTTTTGTTCTCTCTCTCTCAGACGCTGGTCTATGCGTGAAGCCAACTTGATAAGGGACTCGAGGTTGTCCGGTGGTTCCCGAGTGGCCAGTTCATCTTGGATGGTGTCAGAAAGACCCTTCAAAAAACACACTGTGAGCGCCTCGTCGTTCCAGCCACTTGCTGCTGCCACAGTGCGGAACTGGATGGCATAGTCCGTCACGCTGCGCCGACCTTGGCGGAGAGTCAGGAGCTGTTTGGCTGAGTCAGGGCCGTTGGTAGGACCTTGAAACACTCGCTTGAATTCTTCAGCAAAGGTAGAGTAGCTGGCACAGCAGGGACTTTGGGCATCCCACACAGCAGTAGCCCAGGCTAGAGCCTTTTCCGACAGCAGGGTGATGATATATGCTATCTTGGACCGGTCGGTGGGAAACGACGATGGTTGCAGCTCAAAGGAGAGAGAACATTGGGTGAAAAACCCCTTACAAACACTTGGATCCCCTGAGAACCGTTGGGGAGGCGGCAGACGAGGTTCCGCCAGGGGATTAACTGCCAGGGGCCCTTGAATCGGATGAACTGGAACAGAAGCGGTTGCCGGGGAAAGTCGATCCGAAATCTGCTTTATGGACGTCAGCATCTCTGACAGAAGTTGAGAATGTCTAGCCATTAAGGCCTCTTGCTGAACCAGAGCAGCTTCGTGGCGTTGGACAGTCCCCTCATGGTGGGACAGCATGGAACAAAAATCCTGGGTACTGGCTGCCTCTGGGTTCATAATAATGGCTCAGTGTTTCTGTCACGACCCGGTGCGAGAAACAGTCACTAATAATTGTCAGAACCCAGAAGATGAGGCAGACACAGCAGTACTAGAGATGGTGGTTTAATAAAGAACAAAATCCTCAGGCAAAGAAACTAAATCCACAATGTCCAAAAATAAAGCCAAGAGGCACAAAGAGGAAAACCTCCAAAAAACAAAGAAACTCCACAAAGTGGTAAAAATCCCACCAGAGAAATATCCATATAACACAAGGCTTGGGCTGGGGCTGGGTGCTAACTTACAAACACTGAGCAAGGAACTGAGGAACACACAGGGTTTAAATACTAACAAAGGAATGACCTACAGGTGCAAACAATAATTAGATCAAGAAAAAAACAAAAGGTGCAAAAAGGTGCAATGGGGACATCTAGTGACCAAAACCCAAACAGTCATGGCCAAAACCTGACAGTGTTCAACCTTCCCAAGTTCTCTCACGTCACCCCCCTCCCCTGCACACTCCACTGGCTTCCAGTTGAAGCTCGCATCCGTTACAAGACCATGGTGCTTGCCTATGAAGCAGTGAGGGGAACGGCACCTCCGTACCTTCAGGCTCTGATCAGTCCCTACACCCAAACGAGGGCATTGCGTTCATCCACCTCTGGCCTGCTGGCTCCCCTTCCTCTGCGGAAGCATAGCTCCCGCTCAGCCCAGTCAAAACTGTTCGCTGCTCTGGCACCCCAATGGTGGAACAAGCTCCCTCACGACGCCAGGACAGCGGAGTCACTCACCACCTTCCGGAGACATTTGAAACCCCACCTCTTTAAGGAATACCTGGGATAGGATAATGTAATCCTTCTAACCCCCCTTACCCCAACCCACCCCCCCTAAAAAAAATACAACAAAAAAATACAAAAAAATACAAAAAAAAACAAAAATAAAATAATTGTAAAGTGGTTATCCCACTGGCTATAGGGTGAATGCACCAATTTGTAAGTCGCTCTGGATAAGAGCGTCTGCTAAATGACTAAAATGTAAATGTAAATGTAAATAATATGCCATTTAGCAGAATAGAGATATATTTTTAAATAGTTATATATTTATATATATATATTGAGGTGAGAGCATTGGAAATGCTTTTGGCGGTTAACCTGCTTCTGTTTTGTGGGTGGCACTGTGTGCTGTTTTCGATGGATGGGTCCTGGCATCTCTGGGGCCCTAGGGATCCGGAGGGACGGGGGTGGGATGCCGATCACTGGGATGACGGCTCAACTTGGGATGGGGAGGGGCTTTAGCGGGGGAATTAGTGGAGAACAATTGGAGGGTTACTTAGTAGCAATGCAAATATCATGGTACAGCTATATGGACACTCGATCATTACGGTATTTTTTATTGGTAAATTTACAAACATATACAATGATAAATAGATTTTAAACTTGTATCTCATTATGGTATGTGGTGAAATAAGTATAGCCAGTTATAATTGTAATGGCTTAGCAGATAATAACAAAAGAAGAACAATATTTACATGGCTCACAGAGAAGGAATATAATATCTATTGTTTACAGGAAACTCATTCAACAATCCTAGATTAAGTTGCGTGGGAAAAGGAATGGGGGGGCGAAATATACTTCTCCCATGGGCAAAGAAACTCAAAAAGGCTGATGATATTAATTAATATTAATTTCGATCCGAATGTCACGATCGTTAACGGAAGACACGGACCAAGGCGCAGCGTGATAAGCGTACATACTTTATTAGTACTGAACACGAACAAAAACAACAAACAAACGATACGTGAAGTCCTAGGTTATACACAACAACCCAAATGGAACAAGATCCCACAACCTAACTGGTGCCTGTCACACCCTGGCTCTGGGGACTCTTAAATGTTGAGCCAGGGTGTGTAGTGTCTATGTTTTGTTTTCTATGTGTTTCTTTCTAAATCGTTTATTTCTATGTTGGCCAGGGTGGTTCCCAATTAGAGACAGCTGTGGCTCGTTGTCTCTGATTGGGAACCATACTTAGGCAGCCTGTTTGCACTTGTCATTTGTAGGATTTTGTTCCGTGTAAGGTTTGTGTTTGGTGTTTAACCTTGGACTTCACGTATCGTTTTGTTGTTTTGTCAATTGTTATTAAGTACTCATTACAAGATGTACGCATATCACGCTGCGCCTTGGTCCGCTAATTACGACGTTCGTGACAGAAGATCCCACCAATACAGGACCAAGCAGCGTGTTCAGGAGCGAACGCCGGGAGAGGAGCTGGAGAAGTTGGCGATGGCCCAGGTGGGCCAATGGTGGTCCTGGGAGGACATGTTCGCGGGCAAAGGGCCATGGGCAAAAGTTAAGGCCCTGGCGAGAGAGGAGGTACGGCGCCAACAGTGTCGTCGTCGGACAGTGGCTTGGTGCGAGGGGAAGGAACAGGCCGGACCGGGCTGGCGACGCGCACCACTGGCTTGGTGCGAGGGGCAGGAACAGGCCGGACCGGGCTGGCGACGCGCACAACTGGCTTGGTGCGAGGGGCAGGAACAGGCCGGACCGGGCTGGCGACGCGCACCACTGGCTTGGTGCGAGGGGCAGGAACAGGCCGGACCGGGCTGGCGACGCGCACCACTGGCTTGGTGCGAGGGGCAGGAACAGGCCGGACCGGGCTGGCGACGTGCACCACTGGCTTGGTGCGAGGGGCAGGAACAGGCAGGACCGGGCTGGCGACGCGCACCACTGGCTTTGAGAAGAAAAAAAATCCAGAAAATCACATTGTAGGATTTTTAATGAATTTATTTGCAAATTATGGTGGAAAATAAGTATTTGGTCACCTACAAACAAGCAAGATTTCTGGCTCTCACAGACCTGTTACTTCTTCTTTAAGAGGCTCCTCTGTCCTCCACTCGTTACCTGTATTAATGGCACCTGTTTGAACTTGTTATCAGTATAAAAGACACCTGTCCACAACCTCAAACAGTCACACTCCAAACTCCACTATGGCCAAGACCAAAGAGCTGTCAAAGGACACCAGAAACAAAATTGTAGACCTGCACCAGGCTGGGAAGACTGAATCTGCAATAGGTAAGCAGCTTGGTTTGAATAAATCAACTGTGGGAGCAATTATTAGGAAATGGAAGGCATACAAGACCACTGATAATCTCCCTCGATCTGGGGCTCCACGCAAGATCTCACCCCGTGGGGTCAAAATGATCACAAGAACGGTGAGCAAAAATCCCAGAACCACACGGGGGGACCTAGTGAATGACCTGCAGAGAGCTGGGACCAAAGTAACAAAGCCTACCATCAGTAACACACTACACTGCCAGGGACTCAAATCCTGCAGTGCCAGACGTGTCCCCCTACTTAAGCCAGTACATGTCCAGGCCCGTCTGAAGTTTGCTAGAGTGCATTTGGATGATCCAGAACATTTTACATTTTTACATTTTAGTCATTTAGCAGAAGAGGATTGGGAGAATGTCATATGGTCAGATGAAACCAAAATATAACTTTTTGGTAAAAACTCAACTCGTCGTGTTTGGAGGACAAAGAATGCTGAGTTGCATCCAAAGAACACCATACCTACTGTGAAGAATGGGGGTGGAAACATCATGCTTTGGGGCTGTTTTTCTGCAAAGGGACCAGGACGACTGCTCCGTGTAAAGGAAAGAATGAATGGGGCCATGTATCGTGAGATTTTGAGTGAAAACCTCCTTCCATCAGCAAGGGCATTGAAGATGAAACGTGGCTGGGTCTTTCAGCATGACAATGATCCCAAACACACCGCCCGGGCAACGAAGGAGTGGCTTTGTAAGAAGCATTTCAAGGTCCTGGAGTGGCCTAGCCAGTCTCCAGATCTCAACCCCATAGAAAATCTTTGGAGGGAGTTGAAAGTCTGTGTTGCCCAGCGACGTTTGACCTGTGTCATTGCCAACAAAGGGTATATAACAAAGTATTGAGAAACTTTTGTTATTGACCAAATACTTATTTCCCACCATAATTATCAAATAAAATCATTAAAAAATCCTACAATGTGATTTTCTGGAGAAAAAAAATCTCATTTTGTCTGTCATAGTTGACGTGTACCTATGATGAAAATTACAGGCCTCTCTCATATTTTTAAGTGGGAGAACTTGCACAATTGGTGGCTGACTAAATACTTTTTTCCCCCACTGTATGTTAACGCTCTCTATTTTCATGAGAGCACGCCAAAACCATAATGTGTTCATTACAGCGTCAGTTCATTGGACTTTAACAAGACAACCTATGAGGCCTCCAAACCAAATAAGTGTATTTTATTTGCTCTGCAGAGGACCAAGATCCAATGAACTTGAGTGAAAGTCCTTGATCCAAAGTTAATGTTTGATCTGCTTTGTACAAATACCTACAGTATTAGCATTGTGTCTCACTGTCCAGTGTTGAGATGAAGATGAATGGCCTCCTGTGTGTTCTTTTGGCCACATCAGCAGCCTTGCTGTTTACAGCTAAGGGACAGGAAAACTATGATATGTTGAGGGAGCTTGACAAGAAACATGTTGACATGGCTATTAGATATGCAAATAAGAATGACAAGCTTCAGAAAAGCATTGCAAAAAATGAGCACCTCAATTTTTTCAAAGTTAATGATCAATCTGAGGTAAGATTAAATTATTAATGTTTTGTCTTTAAAAAAAAAAAGTTTTTTAATGTACGATTCACCGTTGTTATAATATTTGTATTTTTTTTCTGTCTATAGGTCAAGGGTCAGGAATTTAGAATCAACTTGTTATTGAAAGCAACAGTCTGCCCTAAGGCCAGTAGTGAGAGTGAACACAAACATCGCCATGACTGTGGCTTTAAACCCAACAGGGTGAGTAGTTCAGGTCCTCCATGTATATGATTAGTCTACTATCCTCTTATCGCTTATTAACATGCCATAGCTGTGAGACTTAAATATCCACATACTATTTTAAATAGTTTTCTTGTAAAGGATGAGGATACATTCAACTCCCTAAGAGCACATTGGACTGCTCCAGATAACTGCACGCTCTGGTTTAGAGCCGTACTTCATGGCAGTAGGAAGGATCCTCCATGTGTGTGATTAGATTTGTAGCCCTCTGTGATCATTTCTGATTTGTGAAGATAATGACGCTGAAGCACAAGAGAGGTGTAGATTTCAGTTAAGTTATTGCATTTACCTAGACTCTGGACTGTGAAGGAGGTCAGTAAAAGCTCACCCATGTCCAAATGCAGGACTTTAGTATTTCATATAATCAATCTACCTCGTCTATACATTCTTACTTCATGTGGTCCTCTGTAGCTCAATTGGTAGAGCACGGCGCTTGTAACGCCAGGGTAGTGGGTTCGATCCCCGGGACCACCCGTACGTAAAAATGTATGCGCACGTGACTGTAAGTCGCTTTGGATAAAAGCGTCTGCTAAATGGCTTATTATTATTATGTATGTCCTTTCTGTCTCTGCAGCCCTATATAAACTGTGTTGTTTGCAACAAAAACTTCCATGACAGCACTGACCCCTACATTGACTGTGTTCGGAACAAAGATGTAAAGACGGTAACTAAGCTTCTAAACTTAGAAAAAACGTGTCGTACACAAAAACAAACTTCTACTTTAAAATACAAATGTGTTAAATTCTAATTTCATTAACTTTTTCTCCTGACAAAATCATTGTGTTTTATATGATTGTTCTTTTCAGCGTGATGTCATCCGACACGACAAGTGTTCAACTCTTCTTCATGGAGCGGAAACAATTTCATCCTTCAACCGGGATGTTTTGGCTGTTTCTGATTACTAATGAAAGTACTTGTTCAGCACTGATGGTCAGAGGCAGTCCTTATAAAGCCCTTCTGTCTTTGGATTTTCAACGTAGCCTTTGGGAGTTTCGGTTGGGAGTTTCAACACAATGCAATTGTATCAAAAATACTCTGGATTTCCATTTTGAAGGACTCTTTTAATCCCTTGTGGTATCTTAAACCACAGAGCAAAATGCTAAACGTACCCTTCTTTGCTGATTCTCCACAAATAATCAAAAAAAAAGTGTGAACTTAAGATTCACACGGAGAGTATTACAATGTTGTACGCTTACGAAATAATATTACTGTTGAAAATAAATCTCATTTATCCAGTATAACAGTATATGAGGGGTGAAAATGATTGCAACAAAGAAATAAACCACAAATGAAACAAGAAAGCCGTTATTGGATTTTCTCTTTTCAAAATCTTAGCATTTGTTTTACGTTTTTTGGGAAGAAAATTGCCTGTATGTCTGCATATGTCTTGCAGTGTAAAAGGACATTCTACCTCTCTCAGGGCAGAGTTCCCACAGTCTGTCCTCTCTGAGCAGTCAGGTCTGCCTGTGACAGCAGATCACGACATGGTTTTTATAGGTACAATAATGAACGTAGGGTCTGGTCTCTATGGCCAGGCTGAGTCTGCACATTGTCAATTCAGTATTTTCCTCAGTTACTGTGATCATAAGTCTGCCATCGTGTACAACTGTGTGTGTAGGCCAAATAGCATTAAAGTTTGCTTTGGGTTTTTGTGGTCTTTCCAATAGGTGATATATTTTTATTTTAGATTTGTTATAGACGGGTTGGTTGTTTAACAACAAAACCGACACGTGCGCAACTATTGAGCAAAACAGACGGGGTTGGCTTAGATTGTTGACAACATGTAAACTATATTTTGTCTCCAATGTTTATTGAAAACATAAATAAATGTGCTCAATGGGCACTTAATATCTCTCAAATACATCGTTACAGTTGTTGGTTAGCTAGCTAGTGAACTTTAGCCATTAGCATTGACATGAAATCAGTCAAAACACCTCGAAACAAGACATGGTATCAAGAACAAGATAAAACTTGCTGAAACGAGCCACCTACGATTCCCATACGTTACTTCTTGTCATTGTTGCTATCTGACCATTCAGAATCATAACAAAACACGACATCGATGGGCGCGCATCATTTTTTGCGGCAAGCATTAACCAGTTAAATGTAACTAAATGTCATCGAAAATGTCATCTGTGTAATCCCCAAAAGTAATTATTTATCATGAGAGGGCCATAAACAATAACTAGTAATGCTGCATACTCAAAGAAAGGTTCAAATCTCACCTTTTCTGGTAAAAATAGTTATACATTGCTGAGGTGTAGCCACTTCTGAGGACACAAGCTCAAGTATAAAAATATGAAATATTATATGATGTATTTCCTACTCAACAAAACTGTATGAATAATGCTTGAAATTACATATGCTTTCTAAATATAGCATAATGAAATTATAACATTACTAACTGTAATTTTTCACCTTCCTTATAACTAAAATAGATATTTGCATGTTTAGTGTTAGAGAAAATGTGCATATTTTCTAAAGGTCTCTTGATCAGAACGTCTGCCCACATCGCTGTGAAGGTCTCACAGAGCTCTAGCCCGGCTTCCTGAACCCGTTAGGAACTCGCCTTTCATCTCATATTAATATTGTCCATCTATGACAAACATAAAGTGTTTTCTGTTTAACGATGAATGGCTATAAATCGATCTCTGAATGTGCTACCATGATGAAACCACTCTCTCCTGCTGCGCTACGATATAATGACTGCAGGCATGTGCTTTTGTCCGTGGCTGTGATGTAGGGTTCTGCCAGGAGTTGATGGACAGTCGGAAGAGCGAATGAAATGTCAGGAGGGACAGTCCAGCTTTAAGTGGTTTTAGATTTCACATCCTGTGTCACACAGGAAGAAGACTACTATGTCTGTGGGAGCTAGGGCTATCGCTTAATGCAAGCCATTTCCATCTACAGTATCCACAGAACAATTTTATAAGCAAAAACGTTGGTCAGAACCGGTACCAGAATCACGCAGGTCCCCATACAAAGGGGATCTTACAGCTAAGATATTTAAACCCTCTTAAAGTATCACGCCTTGTGCAAGGAGAAAATCCTGTCGAATTGAAACCTGCTAATCTTTTTTTTCAAATATGCGGCCCAACGGACCAAAGCCTTGAGACTGAAAAGGCAGTGGGAGTGCTATGCCCCAGGACAGAACCAAGGAGCAAAGAGAGTCATTTATGGGGTATCGCTGGATATAATGGAGGGTCATATCATAGATGTCTTCCAGTTCAAAGGGACTCTAAATGGACAGAGAAGCGAGTAGCAAACAATTGGGTGGGGAAACAAGATGGCGTATTGAACACAAAGCAGTAAAATTCACCTCAAGATAAAAACATAATATTCAATATCAGGAAGTTAGACTAAATATTAACATTTCATATATTTGAGGGTAATAACATTCATTCTGGATAATAACACAAAACAAATTATAAGGCTAGAGAAATGTATCGACAAATATTACAACAACACGCAACACCCAAACATGACTGAAGATAAACGTGGAGAATCAATCTCCAAGAGAAAACTAGACTCCTCGACTGATACAGATGATTTATGCTTTTCACCACTCGGACTGGTCAGTGTGGAAAGCGACCTGTTGAAGTCGATAAATGACAAACTGGGCATACTGGAGTTGGTAGGTAATGATGTAAAAGAGTTGAAGGCGAGTCTGGAAATGAGTGACGGAAAAGCTGCGATAATGGAGAGAGATACAAAAAAACTAAAAGGGACAGTCACTAGGATGGAAACGGACGTTAAGGAACTTAAAAAGGAGAACAAACTTCTGAGAGAAGCCTTACTAGATATACAAACTAGATCGATGAGAGAAAATCTAGTACTTACGGGTATCCAGGAAAAGGAGGGAGAGATTACAGAAAGAATAGTGAGGGACTTCTTTCTTACAGCGCTGCAGATTCCACTCGAGGCTGTCGATAAAATCCAACTCGAACGTGTACACCGTTTCGGACAAAGAGGGCAGAGATATGAGCGTCCAATCGTTGCCAAATTTGCCTTTTTTAAGGACAAAGTAATGGTTAAAAGCCTAGGAAAAAGACTTGCTGGAACGAAAATAGGCATGAATGATCAGTTCCCGAGGGAGATTGCAGAACGGCGCAAAGTTCTGTACCCAATCTTCAAGGAAAACAGATTAAAAGGGAAGCGTGTTGCTCTCGTTGTTGATAAACTGTATATTGACAACCAAATGTTCCGCGACACAAAGACCACTCCATGGCTATTCTGAAAGTTCTAATAGAGGAGTCGAATAATGGAACACCCAATACTAGTCATGGTAGAGATTGTAATAATAAAACATATTTATAGTAGGTATAGTAATTTATAAAGGGATAAGACAGTATTACAAGAAAAGATAACAAGTTAAATAATACATCTTCAAATACAACTAAATTAGAACACAAGTACTCAATCAACATAGTGGAGATAAAAACATAGCAAACAGAAGACATAGAAGGTACAGTGTGGGGATATGTGTGGATGAATTGTGATGGAAGGCGTGGTGTGCGTTTTGGTGTTTGAATAAGTGTGGCTGTCACGGATTCAGCCGAGGCTGCTCCTCCTCCTTGCTCGGGCAGTCTTCGGCGTTCGTCGTTCCCGGAGTACTAGCTGCTGCCGATCGATGTTTCGGTGTTTGTCTTGTTTGGTCTTTATTGTTTACACCTGTTTCCCATTATGTTTTATTGTGTTCCCTTTATAACCCTCTGTTTCTCATTGTGTATTGTGCGTAATTGTTTTGGTCTTTGCGGCAGTTGCCCATGTGTAGGGGTCTTATTATTTCCTTGCTGTTTGAGGTTGCCTGTGTACTTTGTATTTGCACTGCATCCAGTAAAGTTTCTGCCAGTAGCTCGGTGTCCTGCTCTTGACTTCGCCTACCGCATACACGTCTCTGTGACAGAATGACGCACCTTTAGACATGGAGTCAGCAGGAGCGGCGGTGCCAGCTGGATCAATAGAAGAGCGCGTAGAACAACAAGCGGCTATGATCCAGGCTCTCGGCACCGCCATGGAACAGGTGGTGAAAACCGTGGAGCGATGGGAAAGAAGAAGTTGGTCTACACCTCCTCCGACGATACCACCACCATCAGCTATGCCCATCGCTTCATCTCCGGGGTCCAGTGGGATTCGGCTCTCGCTCCCGAGGGCTTATGATGGCACAGCTGCCGGATGTCAGGGTTTCCTGCTCCAGGTGGAACTCTACCTGGCAACCATCCAACCGGCGCCCTCGGGATACAAGAGCGTGTCCGCCCTCATCTCCTGTCTGTCCGGCAAGGCGCTGGAGTGGGCCAACGCCGAGTGGGGGGGAATAGATGCCGCTACAGTCAACTATGCGGAGTTCACCCGCCGCTTCAGGACAGTATTTGATCATCCACCAGAGGGTAAGGCGGCGGGTGAACGTCTATTCCATTTTTGACAGGGGAGGAGGAGCGCGCAGGAGTTCGCACTGGACTTCCGGACACTGGCTGCCAACGCGGGATGGAATGAGAGGGCCCTCATCGACCACTACAGATGTAGCCTGAGGGAGGACGTGCGTCAGGAATTGGCCTGCAGGGACACCAACCTAAACTTCGATCAACTGGTGGACATGTCGATTCGCCTGGACACCCTGTTGGCTACCCGCGGATGTCCGGACTCAGGGCCGTCCATTCCATCCCCCAGCACTTCCGAGCCGACCCCGATGGAGCTCGGAGGTGCTGGTACTAGGAGAGAGACCAGGAGAGAGGCCGTCCCTTGCACCAACTGTGGCCGCAGAGGACACACTGCTGGTCGGTGCTGGGGAGGGTCTCCTCGGAATCGAGGCAGTAGGCCGTGCACTGATGAGTCATTCCAGGTGAGTAGGCACCCAACTCACCCAGAGCTCCCTGTTGCGCATATGTGTATTAAAGTTGTGTTTCCCGAGGTTTCCCCTCATTCCCAGCATAAGGCGCTAGTCGATTCAGGCGCAGCTGGGAATTTTATTGATCGCCATTTCACCCATAAGTTAGGGATTCCTATAGTTCCATTGGATGTGCCCTTCCCTATCCATGCCCTAAGGGATACCTAGCACTCAGTATTTCTACTGCCGTTTTATTCATATTTATGACCTATTTATACAGACATATATTATTATTTATTATTATTATTTATTTATTTTTAACTTCCTTTAATCTTTAAAATCTTATTTTAGTTCTACAACATCCTTCTTTTTCAACGTCCAGCTGTCACACAATGTCCACTCCAAAAGGTCATGAATGTTTTTTTCTATATGAAGCCTCTCATTCTATCATTCTATTGGCTGCGTGGCTTAGGCCCCTTCTTAAAAATTAACTAATGTAACGCATTCTGTTGAGAGCTTTTGTGAAAGAACACATACATTCATTTAAAACACAGCATATACTACATGGCTATATTCCTTATTTAAGCATGAATCTGGATTATAAAATATCAAATATGTTTATAATATTTTACCTTTGGCATCTCCCTACATTTGCCTTAATGATACATAAAATACTCCTATAGGATCTCCTCCCAGACCTGGACTAAAGCATCCGCCAACTCCTGGACAGTCTGTGGTGCAACGTGGCGTTGGTGGATGGAGCGAGACATGATGTCTCAGATGTGCTCAATTGGATTCAGGTCTGGGGAACGGGCGGGCCAGTCCATAGCATCAATGCCTTCCTCTTGCAGGAACTGCTGACACACTCCAGCCACATGAGGTCTAGCATTGTCTTGCATTAGGAGGAACCCAGGGCCAACCGCACCAGCATATGGTCTCATATCGGTACCTAATGGCAGTCAGGCTACCTCTGGCGAGCACATGGAGGGCTGTGCGGCCCCCCAAAGAAATGCCACCCCACACCATGACTGACCCACCGCCAAACCGGTCATGCTGGAGGATGTTGCAGGCAGCAGAACGTTCTCCACGGCGTCTCCAGACTCTGTCACGTCTGTCACATGTGCTCAGTGTGAACCTGCTTTCATCTGTGAAGAGCACAGGGCGCCAGTGGCAAATTTGCCAATCTTGGTGTTCTCTGGTAAATGCCAAACGTCCTGCACGGTGTTGGGCTGTAAGCACAACCCCCACCTGTGGACGTCGGGCCCTCATACTAACCTCATGGAGTCTGTTTCTGACCGTTTGAGCTGACACATGCACATTTGTGGCCTGCTGGAGGTCATTTTGCAGGGCTCTGGCAGTGCTCCTCCTGCTCCTCCTTGCACAAAGGCGGAGGTAGCGGGCCTGCTGCTGGGTTGTTGCCCTCCTACGGCCTCCTCCACGTCTCCTGATGTACTGGCCTGTCTCCTGGTAGCGCCTCCATGCTCTGGACACTACGCTGACAGACACAGCAAACCTTCTTGCCACAGCTCGCATTGATGTGCCATCCTGGATGAGCTGCACTACCTGAGCCACTTGTGTGGGTTGTAGACTCCGTCTCATGCTACCACTAGAGTGAAAGCACCGCCAGCATTCAAAAGTGACCAAAACATCAGCCAGGAAGCATAGGAACTGAGAAGTGGTCTGTGGTCACCACCTGCAAAACCAGTCCTTTATTGGGGGTGTCTTGCTAATTGCCTATAATTTCCACCTGTTGTCTATTCCATTTGCACAACAGCATGTGAAATGTATTGTCAATCAGTGTTGCTTCCTAAGTGGACAGTTTGATTTCACAGAAGTGTGATTGACTTGGAGTTACATTGTGTTGTTTAAGTGTTCCCTTTATTTTTTGAGCAGTGTATAATTGTTCGAGCCGAAGCCCATTGAGGCAAAAAGAGCTGTCATCTTGGTGTATGAGGATATTCTATCTATGTAACATAGCTACTGGACAGAATCAGAATCATGATCATATAGCAATACTGCAGGAACTCATGTAGGTTTCACAATCTCAGAATCAATCAATTATAACATCGTAGCAGCAGAGGATCAGAGTGAAGCCGGGATCAATTGAGAAGCAGTACCGATGCAGAATTGATTAGCCCATAGCTCAGAGCTACCCCTCAGTGCTGACGAAGAAACCAGAGCCTGGATGAGCTCCAGTATTTTGCCATTGGTTGCATAAATGTTGAACAGAGGTTCGCCAGGTGCTGCCAATGCTCAGCATGCAGGCAGCATAACATGAAAGAGATAAAGCAGTGTTAGTTCTGGTGGTGATGATGATGTTCCATGCTAATTATTTCATCTAGGGGTTTATGAGTTTATTACGTTTAACATGTGCGAGTCCATAATGCAAACACAACTTAAGAGATCATGCAAGATTAAAGGGAAGGAACATTTAGTGTATTTCAGACTGAAGAACCCGTAAAGCCGTCATACGGACCGCCTCTGGAAAAGCGCAATGTAAACCCAACGCCATTGCCTTAATGTGAACTCAAAATTGTGCTACTGAGAGAGGAGAGATACTTTTTTAGATGCATGTTCGTTGCTTCTCCGTAGGCCATGAAGAGGGAGATGACCGGGAGACCCATGGGGCGGCGCACAATTGGCCCAGCGTCGTCCAGGGTAGGGGAGGGAATGGCCGGCAGGGATGTAGCTCAGTTGGAGCATGGCATTTGCAACGCCAGGGTTGTGGGTTCGATTCCCACGGGGGGCCAGTATGAAAAATAAAAAATAAAAAAATAAAATAATGTATGCACTCACTAACTGTAAGTCGCTCTGGATAAGAGCGTCTGCTAAATGACTAAAATGTAAAATGGAAATGTAAGAGTAGGCAGACCGATGGATTCCTGATCAGACTACCCGCTGAAGGGTCCTGACGCCCAATATGAACTGAATCCATGCTATCGGAGCATGATAAGGCTGCATTTGCCTGACTGAAATTGGAATAGAAAAGGCATACATGGTTATATACAGTGAGGGAAAAAAGTATTTGATCCCCTGCTGATTTTGAGGTCAGACGTTTCTTGTAGTTGGCCACCAGGTTTGCACACATCTCAGGAGGGATTTTGTCCTACTCCTCTTTGCAGATCTTCTCCAAGTCAATAAGGTTTTGAGGCTGACGTTTGGCAACTCAAACCTTCAGCTCCCTCCACGGATTTTCTTTGGGATTAAGGTCTGGAGACTGGCTAGGCCACTCCAGGACCTTAATGTGCTTCTTCTTGAGCCACTCCTTTGTTGCCTTGGCCGTGTGTTTTGGGTCATTGTCATGCTGGAATACCCATCCACGACCCATTTTCAATGCCCTGGCTGAGGGAAGGAGGTTCTCACCCAAGATTTGACGGTACATGGCCTCATACCTTTGATGCGGTGAAGTTGTCCTGTCCCCTTAGCAGAAAAACACCCCCAAAGCATAATGTTTCCACCTCCATGTTTGACGGTGGGGATGGTGTTCTTGGGGTCATAGGCAGCATTCCTCCTCCTCCAAACACAGCGAGTTGAGTTGATGCCAAAGAGCTCCATTTTGGTCTCATCTGACCACAACCCTTTCACCCAGTTCTCCTCTGAATCATTCAGATGTTCATTGGCAAACTTCAGACGGGCCTGTATATGTGCTTTCTTGAGCAGGGGGACATTGCGGGCGCTGCAGGATTTCAGTCCTTCACGGCGTAGTGTGTTACCAATTGTTTTCTTGGTGACTATGGTTCCAGCTGCCTTCTGATCATTGACAAGATCCTCCCGTGTAGTTCTGGGCTGATTCCTCACCGTTCTCATGATCATTGCAACTCCACGAGGTGAGATATTGCATGGAGCCCCAGGCCGAGGGAGATTGACAGTTATTTTGTGTTTCTTCCATTTGCGAATAATCGCACCAACTGTTGTCACCTTCTCACCAAGCTGCTTGGCGATGGTCTTGTAGCCCATTCCAGCCTTGTGTAGGTCTACAATCTTGTCCCTGACATCCTTGGAGAGCTCTTTGGTCTTGGCCATGGTGGAGAGTTTGGAATCTGATTGATTGATTGCTTCTGTGGACAGGTGTCTTTTAAACAGGTAACAAACTGAGATTAGGAGCACTCCCTTTAAAGTGTGCTCCTAATCTCAGCTCGTTACCTGTATAAAAGACACCTGGGAGCCAGAAATCTTTCTGGTTGAGAGGGGGTCAAATACTTATTCCCCTCATTAAAATGCAAATCAATTTATAACATTTTTGACATGTGTTTTTCTGGATTTTTTTGTTGTTATTCTGTCTCTCACTGTTCAAATAAACCTACCATTAAAATTAAAGACGTATCATTTCTTTGTCAGTGGGCAAACGTACAAAATCAGCAGGGGATCAAATACAACAGCAAAGGACCTTGTGAAGATGCTGGAGGAACCAGGTACAAAATTATCTATATCCACAGTAAAACGAGTCCTATATCGACATAACCTGAAAGGCCGCTCAGCAAAGAAGAAGCCACTGCTCCAACTACAGTTTGCAACTGCACATGGGGACAAAGATCGTACTTTTTGGAGAAATGTCCTCTGATCTGATGAAACAAAAATAGAACTGTTTGGCCATAATGACCATCTTTATGTTTGGAAGAAAAAGGGGATACTTGCAAGCCGAAGAACACCATCCCAACCGTGAAGCACGGGGGTGGCAGCATCATGCTGTGGGGCTGCTTTGCTGCAGGAGGGACTGGTGCACTTCACAAAATAGATGGCATCATGAGGAAGGAAAATTATGTGGATATATTGAAGCAACATCTCAAAACATCAGTCAGGAAGTTAAAGCTTGGTCGCAAATGGGTCTTCCAAATGGACAATGACCCCAAGCATACTTCCAAAGTTGTGGCAAAATGGCTTAAGGACAACAAAGTCAAGGTATTGGAGTGGCCATCACAAAGCCCTGACCTCAATCCAATAGAACATTTGTGGGCAGAACTGAAAAAGTGTGTGTGAGCAAGGAGGCCTACAAACCTGACTCAGTTACATCAGGAGGAATGGGCCAAAATTCACCCAACTTATTGTGGGAAGCTTGTGGAAGGCTACCTGAAACGTTGGACCCAAGTTAAACAATTTAAAGGCAATGCTACCAAATACTAATTTGAATGTATGTAACTTCTGACCTACTGGGAATGTGATGAAAGAAATAAAAGCTTAAATAAATCATACTCTCTACTATTATTCTGACATTTCACATTCTTAAAATAAAGTGGTGATCCTAACTGACCTAAAACAGGGAATGTTTTCTAGGATTAAATGTCAGGAATTGTGAAAAACTGAGTTTAAATGTATTTGGCTAAATATATGTAAACTTCCGACTTCAACTGTATACTTAGGTTGGAGTCATCGACGGGGCTGTAGTGGAACAGGTTGAGAGCTTCAAGTTCCTTGGTGTCCACATCACCAACGAACTATCATGGTCCAAACACACCAAGACAGTCGTGAAGAGGGCATTTTTCCAACAATTGTTTACAGACGGATTATTTAACTTATATTTCACTGTATCACAATTCCAGTGGGTCAGAAGTTTACATACACTAAGTTGACTGTGCCTTTAAACAGCTTGGAAAATTCCAGAAAATGTAATGGCTTTAGAAGCTTCTGCATAGCATGTAATGACAAGAGAATCGTTGAAGATGCACATGGGGTAATAAAGGAGATTACTAAGTGTGTTTTATTACTAAGTGAATGTGGATGTGAAAGTTGTGTGATTGTGGGAAATTACATATTAAGCTGATTGACATTTGGATAATACATTATTGTAATTATTACTATTGAGATTAAAATTTGGATAATAAGCTGATTGATTGAAATGTGGATATGTAGCTGGTTGAAATTTCGATAACAAGAGGATTGACATTTGGATAATAGGATTGAAATATGAATAATAAGAGATTGAAATGTGATAATAAGAGGTTTGAAATTTAGCTATAACGTACTGAGTGAGTGAGAGATATCAGGGGACTAGCTCCAGTGTGAAAGAGGATTACTGAAGAAGAATACCCCAACCAGTTCAGTGAGCTGAATTTTGCGATCTATAACGTTATCTACGGTCAAAAGTTTGGACACACCTACTCATTCAAGGGTTTCTCTTTACTTTTACTATTTTTTCTACATTGTAGAATAATAGTGAAGACATCAAAACTATGAAATAACACATATGGAATCATGTAGTAACCAAAAAAGTGTTAAACAAATCAAAATATTTTAGATTTTAGATTCTTCAAAATAGCCACCCTTTGCCTTGATGACAGCTTTCCACACTCTTGGCATTCTCTCAACCAGCTTCACCTGGAATGCTTTTCCAACAGTCTTGAAGGAGTTCACACATATGCTGAGCACTTGTTGGCTGCTTTTCCTTCACTCTGCGGTCCAACTCATGCCAAACCATCTCAATTGGGTTGAGGTCGGGTGATTGTGGAGGCCAGGTCATCTGATGCAGCACTCCATCACTCTCCTTCCTGGTCAAATATCCCTTACACAGCCAGGAGGTGTGTTTTGGGTCATTGTCCTGTTGAAAAACAAATGATAGTTCCACTAAGCGCAAACCAGATGGGATGGTGTATCGCTGCAGAATGCTGTGGTAGCCATGCTGGTTAAGTGTCCCCTGAATTCTAAATAAATCACTGACAGTGTCACCAGCAAAGCACCATCACACCTCCTTCTCCATGCTTCACGGAGGGAAACACACATGCGGAGATCATCCGTTCACCTACTCTGTGTCTCACAAAGACACGGTGGTTGGAACCAAAAATCTCCAATTTGGACTCCAGACCAAAGGACAGATTTCCACCGGTCTAATGTCCATTGCTCGTGTTTCTTGGCCCAAACAAGTCTCTTCTTCTTATTGGTGTCCTTTAGTAGTGGTTTCTTTGCAGCAAATTGACCATGAAGGCCTGATTCACGCAGTCTCCTCTGAACAGTTGATGTTGAGATGTGTCTGTTACTTTAACTCTGTGAAGCATTTATTTGGGCTGCAATCTGAGGTGCAGTTAACTCTAATGAACTTATCCTCTGCAGCAGAGGTAACTCTGGGTCTTCCTTTCCTGTGGCGGTCCTCATGAGAGCCAGTTTCATCATAGCGCTTGATGATGTAGAACACTGGTGTAGAGGAGGAATTTGTGATGTAACACAAATGTATAATGGGTTACTAGAGATAAAGTAACATAATATTGAGTATAATGGGTTACTAGAGATCTGATGAAGTAACAATAATATACAACTTGCACACCCACACGTAGACATACGTAAGTGGTGTAAAAAGTATTCTGAGAAATGTTCAGAGTGGTCCCTTTATGGATCATTTGAGAAAGATAAAGTTCAAGCATTGTACGGGACTTGACTTACCCCTAACCAATAAAACGATAAACGCTTATGAGATTTCTTCCACCCCGGTAATACATTTTGAAATAACCCCATACCTTGTTAAATAGAACCAATGATTTTCCTTATTCACCTACTCAACCATTTAACGTGCTAGGTAGAGACTTATTATGGACAGAGCATGCCATCTACAGGGGACTGATAGACAGTCCCAGCCCAGTTAATACATATTGATCCCTCCAAAGTATTACATGTTAATCTTAAAATAATAGACATTTAATAAGTGTGAAGCAGAAAGAGTGATCCGTATTAGATTGAGAAGGTCTTCCTATTGGGATGAAGGGAGTCCTAGGTGAAGGAAACAACAGATATGGAGACTAGTGAAAGTAACAAAGTGATTAATTAATTGGTAATTGGCTTTCAGATAGCGCTCCAATAATGAAATATGTTAGTAATTTGAAGAAGTAAGACAGAGGGATTGAGCATTGGGACTGATATTCAATTAGGAGCCGCTCACTCTTCAAGGCCTGGTCCACTGCTCTCATGTTTAAGTAATCTGGTGTTTGAGTTAGAGATAAGCTTCCTGTGGAAAAATAGATAGCCGCCAGTACCCACTGACCTCAAACAGGCTGTAAGAGACGGTGTGTGGAAATTTGGGACAGAGGTATGAATGAATAATTCAATAAGACACGTTTTTGACAATTTATTACTCAATTCAATAGTTTGGGTAGCCTCAGTGATTTATGTAAGAAGGCAATGTCCTCTAAAATAATAATATGTTTCCATTACGTGGAACTGTGTCCAGGGTGAAGTAGATCCAAGTAAATGTTTTTAGTGCTGAATATTGAGCTGATAAGCCAGCACCAACTTTTTGAAGGTCCTAGCATATTTGTTAAACAACAGGTTTTATATTTTGACTAGTTTATGTCCCAAGGACAGTTTGTACAGAATTGTATTTTCAATGCAACAGGTCAAACTGACTGATTACAAGAGAGGGGCTCTGGGATTGTTTACTTTAGAAGGTTACTATTCAGCTTGATGGGACACTGTATCATCTGATGTGTCTGAAGTATAATTCTGTATACGACTGATGGAATGTCCGCTACCAAGTAAAAAAAATAACATGTTTATCAATGATTCTGTATCTTTCCCTTTGAAAGGCTTCCTAAGGCAAGTGCCTTGGGAGAGCAGTTAAAGGTACCCAGATCCAGCTGTTAAGGGAGCTCCCAAATTAAGTAAGGCCTGGCCATTTAGTTTGTTTTTACCCTACCATTTTTACCACACACACACCAGCACCAACACACAACCCACCTGTTGATTTAATATTTGTTAGTGGTTAATACTCTGTTTGATTTATTGTGTGGGGTCTTTTTATTTTTGTTTTAGTGGGGTTTTCATGGGTTAGAAAGGATGCTGTGTGCAAATGAAATTTTCTGAAGTTTCTATTGTCTGGGTTTTGGTTGCACAAATGTAAATTCTCTTGATAAGAAATATACTGAAAAACCCAATGTAAACCTGATACACAAAATGTTTGAAATATCTTTAAATAATGTCTGAGGTACAGGGAAACAAACACTCACTTAATGGGGTTGAATGACCTCTGACCTCTGTTCTGACTTTCTGGTGAGGCCTGATCACCCTCACTAGAAAGACTGGAGACATTGGGTGACATTTAAATGTAATATGGAAACAATAATAATTAGGAAGAAGTTTATAATTTATCAACAGTCCTATGTGTGATTCAGAACACGAGAAGGACAGAGAGAGATCGCTGCCCCTGAATGAGGGACACCTGTCTCTAGTCTATTTTACCATTACAGTAAGGGAAAAAAGTATTTGATCCCTTGATGATTTTGTACGTTTGCCCACTGACAAAGAAATGATCAGTCTATAATTTTAATGGTAGGTTTTTTTTAACAGTGAGAGACAGAATAACAACACAAGAATCCAGAAAAACGCATGTCAAAAATGTTATAAATTGATTAGCATTTTAATGAGGGAAATAAGTATTTGACCCCCTCTCAATCAGAAAGATTTCTGGCTCCCAGGTGTCTTTTATACAAGTAATGAGCTGAGATTAGGAGCACACTCTTAAAGGGAGTGCTCCTAATCTCCGTTTGTTACCTGTATAAAAGACACCTGTCCAAGAAGCAATCAATCAATCAGATTCCAAACTTTACACCATGGCCAAGACCAAAGAGCTCTCCAAGGATGTCAGGGACAAGATTGTAGACCTACACAAGGCTGGAATGGGCTACAAGACCATCGCCAAGCAGCTTGGTGAGAAGGTGTCAACAGTTGGTGCGATTATTCGTGAATGGAAGAAACACAAAATAACTGTCAATCTCCCTCGGCCTGGGGCTCCATGCAAGATCTCACCTCGTGGAGTTTCAATGATCATGAGAACGGTGAGGAATCAGCCCTGGCTGAAAGTGTTGTGGTCAGATGAGACGAAAATCGAGCTCTTTGGCATCAACTCAACTCGCCGTGTTTGGTGGAGGAGGAATGCTGCCTATGACCCCAAGAACACCATCCCCACCGTCAAACATGGAGGTGGAAACATTATGCTTTGGGGGTGTTTTTCTGCTAAGGGGACAGGACAACTTCACCGCATCAAAGGTATGAGGCCATGTACCGTCAAATCTTGGGTGAGAACCTCCTTCCCTCAGCCAGGACATTGAAAATGAGTTGTGGATGGGTGTTCCAGCATGACAATGACCCAAAACACACGGCCAAGGCAACAAAGGAGTGGCTCAAGAAATAGCACATTAAGGTCCTGGAGTGGCCTAGCCAGTCTCCAGACCTTAATCCCAAAGAAAATCCGTGGAGGGAGCTGAAGGTTCGAGTTGCCAAACGTCAGCCTCAAAACCTTAATGACTTGGAGAAGATCTGCAAAGAGGAGTGGAACAAAATCCCTCCTGAGATGTGTGCAATCCTGGTGGCCAACTACAATAACGTCTGACCTCTGTGATTGCCAACAAGGGTTTTGCCACCAAGTACTAAGTAATGTTTTGCAGAGGGGTCAAATACTTATTTCCCTCATTAAAATGCAAATAAATTCATAACATTTTTGACATGCGTTTTTCTGGATTATTTTGTTGTTATTCTGTCTCTCACTGTTCAAACAAACCTACCATTAAAATTATAGACTGATCATGTCTTTGTCAGTGGGCAAACGTACAAAATCAGCAGGTGATCAAATACTTTTTTCCCTCACTGTACCTTATGGGATACAATTAAGTTAAGATTGAGTCATCAAGGGTTGTAATTCTAATTTTATTTGTTATTTTGATTTAACAGGCAGTGTTGTTGTTTTTTTGGACGCATGAATCACGATGTGAGTCATGTGTCCAAAGGAGGGATTACCAGTCCCCTGGGGCCCTTTGGTAAATATACAAATGTATTTTCTTCACATGCCTGCCAGTAAAAGGAAAAATATGTTGGTATTGGTTGACAGTTACTCCAAAGTTTTCTCTACCTCGAGTGATATATTTGTATTGCTGCTGTTGTATTGTTTCTTTTGTTTTTTTGTCTTGCTTCGATAACAAATCTCACCAGATTGGATCTGCTGGATGGTTGGGTTTTCTCCCTACGGATTAGCCCTCTGACTCCCTGACCCTGTAACTCTGAGGTGAGATCGCCAAGATGATAGGGGAGTATAAACCAATTTGGAGAGAAAAAAAAAATGGTTTCAACTGTGAGGAGAGCCACTAGATTGTAGCTTGGGCTAACCTTGCCCCAATCTCATTATCAAGGTTGGTGTGAAACTGTTATAACATGTTCTCTCTCTCTTCCCTGCGAAAGTCAATATGCATGTGCCCTAGACCAAATTCGGGAGATCTCTAGAGAACATTGGCAATGCTAAAAGAATTGCGTAAATTGGCTCTGCAAAACAGAGGCTCTTTGCTATCTTTTGGCAGGTCAAGGGGGCACTTGTGCAATCTTTGGCAATGAATGTTGTACTTGTATCCCAGATCACTCTTCTAATATGACTGATCTCGCCGAATACATTGCCACTGTTGCTAAGAATAAGTGCCTGCAACTTGGTTGGAATCCCTGTTTGGAAGTTGGGGATCCTAAGTTGCCAAATGGGCAGCAGCGTTAGTTTTTTTTCTTAGTTTGTCTAAATTGTGTTACTTAACATGTATGTGTGTGTATTTTTGATTAATTCACTCCCGTTAATAGAACTATAACCTTTATTATGATACTATTTAGAATGTATAACCCAGAATGAAGGGTTTGAAATGATGAAGTGTCTGGTTTTATGTGTTTATTAACCCTACTTTAATAGCAGTGTAGAATATTTTGATATAGAAGCTAAAATCTAAATGCTTACATTAAAATATAATGATTATTATCACACAAGTGATAAAGAGGATGGAATGTGATGGACATTTTTATGTTTGTGCTTTTCTAATAACCAATTTCTGTGTTCATGCAAGTGACTGATTTGAACGAATCCTCACTATCAGTATCTGCAATATGGCAGTACGCCCAGAACCTTGTTTAGAGAAAGGGAAAACTCAGTTTCAAGGTCTCAGCTCAGAGAGAAGAAGCCTCATGAGGTATTGGTCTGTCACATGCATGACCCAGTATTGGTCGTCATATGAATGAAGCAAATGTTAATGAGGAATTAATTATGAATGATGAATAAGCTAAATCATGCAAATATAACTTGTATGTATATACGTAGGAAAACTAACGGGACTGCCCCGGTGGAGCTCCTGATCGACATGTGAGTTGGTTGGAACCTCTCCAGCGCGCTGAAAATAAAGAATGATTCATTTATGATTAACTTTGTGTCCAATGTGTAAAATTTCCACGGCAACAAAAAAAATCAGTTTTACCAGATTTCTACCAGCATGTCACATGCGCAACCAGAGTAAAAAAAACTCTAGACCACCTTTACTCCACACACAGAGGTGCGTACAGAGCTCTCCCTCGTCCTCCATTCGGCAAATCTGCCCATAATTCTATCCTACTGATTCCTGCTTACAAGCAAAAACTCAAGCAGGAAGTACCAGTGACTGACTCAAGCAGGAAGTGGTCAGATGATGTGGATGCTAAGCTACATGACTGTTTTGCAAGCACAGACTGGAATATGTTCCGGGATTCATCCGATGGCATTGAGGAGTATACCACATCAGTCACTGGCTTCATCAATAAGTGCATCGTCCCCACAGTGACTGTAAGTACATATCCACACCAGAAGTCATGGATTACAGGCAACATCCGCACTGAGCGAAAGGCTAGAGCTGCCGCTTTCAAGGAGCAGGACATTTTTTGGGAAGGCCCTTAAAATTATCAAAGACTCCATCCACCCTAGTCATAGACTGTTCTCTCTGCTACCGCACGGCAAGTGGTACCGGAGCGCCAAGTCTTGGTCCAAAAGGCTCCCCAACAACTTCTATCCCCAAGCCATAAGACTGCTAAACAGTTCATCAAACGGCTACCCGGACTATTTGCAATGACCACCTTTTTTACATTGCTGCTACTCGCTGTTTATTATCTGTTTTCTTACTAAAAACAAAACAGCATTTTGGTAAGGTCTACACCTGTTGTATTCGGCCATATGCGACCAATAAAATTAGATTTGATTACATTTTTGAGAAGAGCTATAGGAGGCTCATTGTAATGGCTGGAATGAAATAAATGCCAGGATCTCATCTCGGTACCTAATGGCAGTCAGGCTACCTCTGGCGAGCACATGGAGGGCTATGCGGCCCCTCAAAGAAATGCCACCCCACACCATGACTGACCCACCGCCAAACCGGTCATGCTGGAGGATGTTGCAGGCAGCAGAACGTTCTCCACGGCGTTTCATCAGTGGCGAATTTGCCAATCTTGGTGTTCTCTGGCAAATGCCAAACGTCCTGCACGGTGTTGGGCTGTAAGCACAACCCCCACCTGTGGACGTCGGGCCCTCATACCACCCTCATGGAGTCTGTTTCTGACCGTTTGAGCAGACACATGCACATTTGTGGCCTGCTGGAGGTCATTTTGCAGGGCTCTGGCAGTGCTCCTCCTGCTCCTCCTTCCACAAAGGCGGAGGTAGCGGTCCTGCTGCTGGGTTGTTGCCCTCCTACGTCCTCCTCCACGTCTCCTGATGTACTGGCCTGTCTCCTGGTAGCGCCTCCATGCTCTGGACACTACACTGACAGACACAACAAACCTTCTTGCCACAGCTCGCATTGATGTGCCATCCTGGATGAGCTGCACTACCTGAGCCACTTGTGTGGGTTGTAGACTCCGTCTCATGCTACCACTAGAGTGAAAGCACCGCCAGCATTCAAAAGTGACCAAAACATCAGCCAGGAAGCATAGGAACTGAGAAGCGGTCTGTGGTCACCACCTGCAGAACCACTTCTTTATTGGGGGTGTCTTGCTAATTGCCTACGATTTCCACCTGTTGTCTATTCCATTTGCACAACAGCATGTGAAATGTATTGTCAATCAGTGTTGCTTCCTAAGTGGACAGTTTGATTTCACAGTAGTGTGATTGACTTGGAGTTACATTGTGTTGTTTAAGTGTTCCCTTTATTTTTTGAGCAGTGTAATATACAGTATAATCTGTCTTTGAAAACATATCCAGATTGAATTAAAATCAGCAGCTGTTGCTGTACAGCAATTGGGCCAACAAAAAAAAAGGTATTTAACTCTACACACTGTCAGTTCAAAGCTACTTTAGTCATTAATTAATATAATAAAAATGCATGTTAGGTGAAATGCAAGGAGTACAGTGCCACCTACCATGCAAGATGCAAACGGCAGCACTGTGTCCTCTGTGCAGGTGGATATGTTTTGTTCATTTAGCATCTTGTGTAAAAGTATGTGTTACATAGTAAAAGTATGGTCCTATGCATGTCAGGGGTGGCAATGTGCTGGTCAGAGAGATGTTTGTTTTTTGTGCTACTTACATTGAAGAATGCACCTGATATTCCTCAAATGTAGTACATTTGTTTGTCCCAAAGGAGCCAATTTGTCTAGACTAGTAGGTATGGCATTTACAGTGCCTTGCAAAAGTATTCATCCCCTTTGGTGTTTTTCCTACTTTGTTGCATTACAACCTGTAATTTAAATGGATTTTTATTTGGATTTCATGTAATGGACATACACAAAATAGTCCAAATTGGTGAAGTGAAATGAAAAATATTATACGAAATAAATAATGGAAAAGTGGTGCGTGCATATGTGTTCACCACCTTTGCTATGAAGCCCCTAAATAAGATCTGGTGCAAACAATTACCTTCAGAAGTCACATATTAGTTAAATGAAGTCCACCTGTGTGCAATCTAACTGTCACATGATCTCAGTATATACAGTTGAAGTCGGTGGTTTACATACACCTTAGCCAAATACATTTAAACTCAGTTTTTCACAATTCTTGACATTTAATCCTAGTAAAAATACCCTGTCTTAGGTCAGTTAGGAACACCACTTTATTTTAAGAATGTGAAATGTCAGAATAATAGTAAAGATAATTATTTATTTCAGCTTTTATTTCTTTCATCACATTCCCAGTGGGTCAGACGTTTACATACACTCAATTAGTATTTGGTAGCATTGCCTTTAAATTGTTTAACTTGGGTCAAACATTTCGGGAAGCCTTCCACAAGCTTCCCACAATAAGTTGAGTGAATTTTGGCCCATTCCTCCTGACAGAGCTGGTGTAACTGAGTCAGGTTTGTAGGCCTCCTTGCTCGCACACGCTTTTTCAGTTCTGCCCAAAACATTTCTATAGGATTGAGGTCAGGGCTTTTTTTTTTTTTTTTTTTTTTTCTTTGTGATGGCCACTCCAATACCTTGACTTTGTTGTCCTTAAGCCATTTTGCCATAACTTTGGAAGTATGCTTGGGGTCGTTGTCCATTTGGAAGACCGATTTGCGACCAAGCTTTAACTTCCTGACTGATGTCTTGAGATGTTGCTTCAATATATCCACATCATTTTCCTTCCTCATGATGCCATTCATTTTGTGAAGTGCACCAGTCCCTCCTGCAGCAAAGCACCCCCACAGCATAATGCTGCCACCCCCGTGCTTCACGGTTGGGATGGTGTTCTTCGGCTTGCAAGCAACCCCCTTTTTCCTCCAAACATAACGATGGTCATTATGGCCAAACAGTTCTATTTTTGTTTCATCAGACCAGAGGACATTTCTCCAAAAAGTACAATCTTTGTCCCAATGTGCAGGTGCAACCCGTAGTCTGGCTTTTTTATGGCGGTTTTGGAGCAGTGGCTTCATCCTTGCTGAGCGGCCTTTCAGGTTATGTCGATATAGGACTTGTTTTACTGTGGATATAGATACTTTTGTACCTGTTTCTTCCAGCATCTTCACAAGGTCCTTTGCTGTTGTTCTGGGATTTATTTGCACTTTTTGCACCAAAGTACGTTAATCTCTAGGAGACCGAACGCGTCTCCTTCCTGAGCGGTATGACGGCTGCGTGGTCCCATGGTGTTTATACTTGCGTACTATTGTTTGTACAGATGAACATGGTACCTTCAGGCGTTTGGAAATTGCTCCCAAGGATGAACCAGACTTGTGAAGGTCTACAATTTTTTTCCTGAGGTCTTGGCAGATTTCTTTTGATTTTCCCATGATGTCAATTATAGAGGCACTGAGTTTGAGCATAGGCCTTGAAATACAGCCACAGGTACACCTCCAATTGACTCAAATGATGTCAATTAGCCTATCAGAAGCTTCTAAAGCCATGATATCATTTTCTGGAATTTTCCAAGCTGTTTAAAGGCACAGTCAAGTTAGTGTATGTAAACTTCTGACCCACTGGAATTGTGATACAGTGAATTATAAGTGAAATAATCTGTCTGTAAACAATTGTTTGAAAAATTACTTGTGTCATTCACAAAGTAGATGTCCTAACCGACTTGCGAAAACTATAGTTTGTTAACAAGAAATGTGCGGAGTGGTTGAAAAACGATTTTTAATGACTCTAACCTAAGTGGATGTAAACTTCCAACTTCAACTGTATACACCTGTTCTGAAAGGCCCCAGAGTCTGCAACACCACTAAGCAAGGGACACCACCAAGCAAGCGGCACCATGAAGAACAAGAAGCTCTCCAAACAGGTCAGGGACAAAGTTGTGGAGAAGTACAGATCAGGGTTGGGTTCTAAAAAAATATCAGAAACTTTGAACATCCCACGGAGCACCATTTAAATCCATTATTAAAAAATTGAAAGAATATGGCACACACAACAAACCTGCCAAGAGAGGGCCGCCCACCAAATCTCACGGATCAGGCAAGGAGGGCATTAATCAGAGAGGCAACAAAGACACCAAAGATAACCCTGAAGGAGCTGCAAAGCTCCACAGCGGAGATTGGAGTATCTGTCCATAGGACCACTTTAAGCCGTACACTCCACAGAGCTGGGCTTTATGGAAGAGTGGCCAGAAAAAAGCAATTGCTTAAAGAAAAAAATAAGCAAACACGTTTGGTGTTCACCAAAAGGCATGTGGGAGACTCCCCAAACATATGGAAGAAGGTACTCTGGTCAGATGAGACTAAAATTGAGCTTTTTGTCCATCAAGGAAAATGCTATGTTTGGCGCAAACCCAACACCTCTCAACAGCCCGAGAAACCATCCCCACAGTGAAGTATGGTGGTGGCAGCATCATGCTGTGGGGATGTTTTCCATCGGCAGGGACTGGGTAACTGGTCAGAATTGAAGGAACGATGGATGGCGCTAAATACAGAGAAATTCTTGAGAAACCTGTTTCAGTCTTCCAGAGATTTGAGACTGGGACTGAGGTTCACCTTCCAGCAGGACAATGACCCTAAGCATACTGCTAAAGTAACACTTGAGTGGTTGTAAGGGGAAACATTTAAATGTCTTGGAATGGCCTAGTCAAAGCCCAAACCTCAATCCAATTGAGAATCTGTGGTATGACTTAAAGATTGCTGTACACCAGCGGAATCCATCCAACTTGAAGGAGCTGGAGTAGTTTTGCCTTGAAGAATGGGCAAAAATCCCAGTGGCTAGATGTGCCAAGCTTATAGAGACATACACGAAGAGACTTGCAGCTATAATTACTGCAAAAGGTGGCTCTACAAAGTATTGACTTTGGGGGGGGGGTGAATAGTTATGCACGCTCAAGTTCTGTTTTTTTGTCTTATTTCTTGTTTGTTTCACAATAAAAAATATTTTGCATCTTCAAAGTGGTAGGCATGTTGTGTAAATCAAATGATACAACTCCCCAAAAAAATCCATTTTAATTCCAGGTTGTAAGGCAAAAAAATAGGAAAAATGCCAAGGGGGGTGAATATCTTTCGCAAGCCACTGTAATGTTGATTCGATCACAGAAAAAATTTTGATCTATATAGTGCAAACTCATGGGGCGAAGTCAGTGAAGTTCAATCTCTTGCATCTCTGCGCAGCATGGCATTTCTTTTGCGCTGCAGTCCTGGAGGAAGTGTGCCAACGTGCGCAGTTTAGAGGGAACATTGCTCTCCATCTATAAGGACAACCTCACGTTCAATCCTCTCATCCTTTTATTTTCTTTAGACGCTTTTCAACTCCTCTCAACCATGCACCCTCCATTTCCTGTAGAAACGACTAATGTTAATACAATAGAAAAAAGCACATTCAGAGGAGAATGAATAAACTAACACATGCTAATCAAACAAAATAACGCACAATTTCAATTGTTATAGTTCCACTTCTTCAATAGGCTATAGAATGGAAATGTGTGATATTATGGGCTAGCAATCAATAATTTGGGATTTTACCAATGATATGATGTTTTTATAGTGTTATGGGAAACCAGGTTAGAATTAGTAGATAACATTTACATTTACATTTTAGTCATTTAGCAGACGCTCTTATAAGTGACTTGGTGCCACAGAGTCTGCATTCCTTATGTCAAAGGAGATTACTGATGTTGATCTTAGAATAACTGATGGACAGGATATACTGACTTGGGGTAAAGGCAGGGGCAGTGTGTTCATTAGGGCGATATGGGCGACGCACTGCCAAACGGGAAAAGGAAGGGATTTTTTTTCTAATCAATTATATCACAGCAACAGTAGTTATCAGTGTTCTAATCTAGACGTCTGATCTGCCACTAAATGTCCAATCAGGCTAAAGTCGTGCTTCAAATGGCCCCGCCCCCTTTGGGGCGATTTCAGTCAGGTTGAAAATCGCCCAGAAGTCTCTCATAGCCTGTCATGTAAAATCTTTTTTTTTCAAATATCAGAGCTTTCAATACAATCTCTATGGGTTTCTGAGGGCTTGCACTTACGCGCTTTCGTCATACGTAACATAACCATGAACGTAACTAAGAAAAGAGCGGGTAGCAGCGTCAATCAATTCACGTACTACTATCAAGATGGCTAGCCTTCAGTGCAACTCGATTGTCTCTTTGAAAGAAGTTCACATCAAAGACCATTCAAAACGAGCTACTGTAACTGGAGTGTATGCTAGCGGTCATGAGGGAACATATTGTGGAGGAGGTGAAGTCGGCGAACTTCGTAGCTATCCAAGCTGACGAGACCACGGACGTTTCTACACAGATACAGCTGGTGCTTGTGCTGAGGTACATAGATAGCAACCACAAAGTGCAGGAGCGCTTTTTTGAGTTCCTTCCCATCTCGGAATCAACCTCAGTCTCAATCGCCAGTGTGCTTTTGGAGAGACTGAACGGTCTTTTTGCCGACGACGAGAAAGTCAAACTGTGGTGCACTGGCACTGTACCAGGTTCTCATGAGCTACAACCTCCAGGAGACGTTCTCTGAGACTGTGACTCTGTTGAACATCCTCATAACTACTCCCATGACAACAGCTGAAGCTGAGAGATGTTTCTCAACTTTGACACGAGTTAAGACATTCCTGCGAAATTCAATGGGCCAGGAACGTCTGAATGCACTGGCCATGCTTTCCATGGAGAGTGAACTAGTCCTCAGCATGCCTGATTTCAATGAGAAAGTCATTGACCGCTTTGCTGCATTGAAAGAGAGAAGAGAACAGTTTCAGTACAAGTAATGTAGCCTCTCTCTCTCTTTGTCCCTCCCTGTCTGTCTCTTTAACACACACACGCCCAAATCAGTTCACAGTTGATGTTGTTTAAAATAGTTATTTTTCATTTAAAAAAAAGTAAAAAAATAATAATAATCTGTTCATGTTCATTTTTACAAATCTATACAATTGGCCAGAATATGGTTGTTCATATTTACAAATCTATACAATTGGCCAGAATATGGTTGTTCATTTTTACAAAGCCATACAGATAGCTGTGTTTACCTTTTCTAGAAATTATTTTCAAATTCTGTTTTTAGGCAAAATGTCTATCACTGTTCATTTTCACAAATCTATACAAGAGGGCAGAATATGGAAGTCTATAAAAATTTCTTATTACCAATAACTTGCATCAATGTTTTCAGTAGCCTCTATCAAAAGCTCCTGCTTGCTTGTTGTGAATTATGCTCAGGTGCACATATTTCCAATTCAACCATGAGGCAAAAAATGTGGTAAAAGCTCTTGTTGATCCTGCAATCTGAACAAATACCAAGATGCTGTATTTTCAGCTGATATTTCATTTGTTTATGGAAATGCATATTGTTTATGCAGTGTTGAGGAATGTGAAAGAACACCCTTGATTATTTTTACTGTGATAACTTATTTTGCTTTTGTAAGCCAACACTTTTGAGATCAGTCAATAAATGCTTCTGGCATTGACTTATATGCTGCCCCTGTCTTCATGTTGTTGCTGGACATATCTTTTTTTAAATGTGTGTAGGTCACCTAAATCATCAGAAAAATTGCCCCCCCTGAGAATTTTTTCAGGAGCCGCCACTGGGTAAAGGGTAATAACATCAAAGAAGGGAGTGCCCACTGATGGGTACCAGATGTTCGTGAAGAAACGTGTAACAGAGCGTATATAAGCTGAAATATCTTCTTTGTTCAGTGAGTTCGGAATAGCCAGAGGCAGGGCTATGTATTCTGTTATAACGAACCATGGTACCATATTAAATATTAAATGAACACCCCATCTAAGTGTTAACTATCTCCTTGCCTCATTAATTACTTGATACCCGAGAAACTCACCATAACAGCCATTTTACTAGCTCATACTAAAGCTCCCCTCAAGCTAGCTAGCAACATCACTTAGCTGGTTTGCCAAGATGAGAGGGATGGCAGAACTCATTAAACTTTGTTGGCCTCACTTATGCACACTAACACTCAGATTCAATCACTGAAATGGAGCTGAACTTGAGGCTGATATATACTGAATAGAAGACACCATCTGCTATAAATGAATAAAGACTGTCCAAAGAGAGGTGTGAGCACAGTAAGGTGTTGTAAGGTGTCCATTTTCAACACCGTTTCGATTTTGTTTTTAGTAATTGTTTCGATTTGGTTTTAGTAATTTCAATGTCGATTGACATCGTTTCCCCTCCCCAAATTTTTTTGGGTTATCAGATTTTTTGGAGTGGCAGCAATGATTTAGCGCCACTTGCGCTGCTAAATTAATATAGGGGAAAAACGGACTATTGATGTAGCTAGCTATGCTGCACTGTTCAACAGTTGTTTGCAGATGTTGAATCTAGCTAGCTAGCTAGCTTATTAGTTACAATAACTAATGTTACACATCAAGCTAGGTGGCTGTGTTAGCTAGCAAGCTGCATGATTATCTGTCACTAAAAACAAGCTTCTTACTGATGTTACATGCTGCCCTGGCTAACAACTAGTTATCTAGCTAGCTAGTGAGTTAGTAGCTCACTAGCTAGCTAACATAGCTAGCTAACATGGATTGACGACCCACCTAGCTAGCTATCATCAGCTACCTATGAATTTTGATAGCGTGCATTGTGGCTCGTGAAATTATCGACACATGAAGTGGACAGCTTTGATTTTCGGAGCAGGGCACCGGTAAAAGGTGTTATCTCTGGCGTCCCGTTGGACATTGATAATCAATATCTTAGGCTAAACATTCCAGGAGTAGTTAATGCACGTAGCTTGACCCGTATGGAAAATGAGAAAAAGGAGCTAAGTTTAATATTGATGTTTGATGAAGAGTATCTACCGACCTACAGTACCAGTCAAAAGTTTGGACATACCTACTCATTCAAGGGTTTTTCTAAATTTTTTACTATTTTCTACTTTGTAGAATAATAGTATAGACATAAAAACTATGAAATAACACATATGAAATCATGTAGTAACCAAAAAAGTGTTAAACAAATCAAAATATATTTTAGATTTTAGATTCTTCAAAGTAGCCACCCTTTGCCTTGATGCCAGCTTTCCACACTCTTGACATTCTCTCATCCAGCTTCACCTGGAATGCTTTTCCAACAGTCTTGAAGGAGTTCACACATATGCTGAGCACTTGTTGGCTGCTTTTCCTTCACTCTGCGGTCCAACTCATCCCAAATCATCTCAATTGGGTTGAGGTCGGGTGATTGTGGAGGCCAGGTCATCTGATGCAGCACTCATCACTCTCCTTCTTGGTCAAATAGCCCTTACACAAGCTGGAGGTGTGTTGGGTCATTGTCCTGTTGAAAAACAAATGATAGTCCCACTAAGCGCAAACCAGATGGGATGGTGTATCGCTGCAGAATGCTGTGATAGCCATGCTGGTTAAGTGTGCCTTGAATTCTAAATAAATCACCGACAATGTCACCAGCAAAGCACCCCCACACCATCACACCTTCTCCTCCATGCTTCACAGTGGGAACCACCGATCATCCATTCACTTACTCTGCGTCTCACAAAGACACGGCGGTTGGAATCAAAAATCTCAAATGTGGACTCATCAGACCAAAGGACAGATTTCCACCGGTCTAATGTCCATTGCTCGTGTTTCTTGGCCCAAGGTCTCTTCTTCTTATTGGTGTCCTTTAGTAGTGGTTTCTTTGCAGCAATTTGACCATGAAGGCCTGATTCACGCAGTCTCCTCTGAACAGTTGATGTTGAGATGTGTCTGTTACTTGAACAATGTGAAGCATTTATTTGGGCTGCAATTTCTGAGGTTGGTAACTCTAATGAACTTATCCTATGCAGCAGAGGTAACTCTGGGTCTTCCTTTCCTGTGGCGGTCCTCATGAGAGCCAGTTTCATCATAACGCTTGATGGTTTTTGCGACTGCACTTGAAGAAACATTCAAAGTTCTTGAAATGTTCCGTATTGACTGACCTTCATGTCTTAAAGTAATGATGGACTGTCTTTTCTCTTTGCTTATTTGAGCTGTTCTTGCCATTATATGGACTTGGTCTTTTACCAAATAGGGCTATCTTCTGTATACCACCCCTACCTTTACCTTGTCACAACACAACTGATTGGCTCAAACGCATTAAGAAGGAAAGAAATTCCACAAATTAACTTTTAACAAGGCACACCTGTTAATTGAAATGTATTCCAGGTGACTACCTCATGAAGCTGGTTGAGAGAATACCAAGAGTTTGCAAAGCTGTCATCAAGGCAAAGGGTGGCTACTTTGAAGAATCTCAAATATAAAATATATTTTGATTTGTTTAAAAAAAGATTGGTTACTACATGATTCCATATGTGTTATTTCATTGTTTTGATGTTTTTTTTTTTTTTTTTTTTAGTTTTAGTTTTTAGTTTTGATGTCTTCACTATTATTCTACAATGTAGAAAATAGTAAAAATTAAGAAAAACCCTTGAATGAGTAGGTGTGTCCAAACTTTTGACTGGTACTATATATATATATATATAACTTTTTATTTTTTTGAACCAAGCATTATTTCCTTTTTGGGATCTTTATTATCCACCCGCACAGTAGGTGGCGAAATACTGAACAAAAATATAAACGCAATTTCTAAGATTTTGCTGAGTTACAGTTCATATAAGGAAGTCAGTGAATTTAAATAAATTCATTAGGCTGTAATCTATGGATTTCACATGACTGAGCAGAGGCACAGCTATGGGTGAGCCTGGGGGGGCATAGGTCCACCCACTGGCGAGCCAGGCTCAGCCAATCAAAATGGCTTTATTACAGACAGAAATACTCCTCAGCACAACCCCTCCCCCCTCTGATGATCCTGCTGGTGAAGAGGCTGGATGTGGAGGTCCTGGGCTGGTGTGATTATACGTGGTCTGCGGTTTTGAGGCAGGTTGGACGTACTGCCAAATTCTCTAAAACGACGTTGGAGGCGGCTTATGGTAGAGAAATTAACATTAAATTATCTGGAAACAGCTCTGGTGGAAATTCCTGCATGCATGCATCCTGTCAGCATGCCAATTGCACTCTCCCTGATGGAGCGAGATGGATTTTGGCCGACATTCTGCTAATTTTCTCATTGATGAAACATTTGATCTCCATACAGTTTTCCGTTTCCAAAACTAGAATATGTAACAAACAATGTGGACTACCCTTTGCCAAAGTTTAAAAAAAAATGGCGTTGTGTAGAAGGAGTGCAAGTGCAAATAGGCGTTCCCTAACGGAAATATGCGAATAAATGGTAGAACGCGCCAATAGGATCTCACTAGCTCGTGTTTGGCTCTACCCACCTCCTTGCTTGTTCTGCCCACAATGGTTAATTTGCTCCCATTGGAAACGACAGGCCCTGGTCTCTCTTGGGTTATTTATAAAGAATCTTTGCCTCTAGTCTGCCGGAAACGCACAAGAAGAAGAAGAAGATCATCTAGCCCAGTAGGTGGCTGTGATCAGAGGAAGAGAGAGGCCCAACTCGGCGGAAAATCTGTCTCCATCCATCCATCCAGCGTTTTTCGTTGTTTTGCCAACCAAACAAGGAGTTTTTGTAAGGAGGTCAATGAGAGTGTCGAATTTGAGCAACAAAAAAATGAATTGCTTATTTTCTATGTGAGGTTTATTTAATCGAATAGAAGTATCGTAATGCTTAAGTTGTTACGAGTGTACTGATATAAGTAGGACACGTGACATCCCGGCAACTTTGAGAAAAAACACTTTATATCAGCGTTGTCTTGAGATGGCTATGGATATTAATTATATGAGGCTAGTAGCATAGCATCTCTCTCTCTCTCTCCATTGAATACAAGCGGTTGACGTCAACAACACCATCGAATATTTAAAAAAAGGTGACAATAATAATAAAAATGAGATATCCACCAATCCAAAGAAAGGATCGGCAGGAGCTAGACAGCCCACTGGGCCACTTTGTGGACAACGACTCCCATTGTTAGGACGGAGAGACATGTATCTTGTCAGTATATCCATAATCTTTGCTGTAATGAACCAACTGTTGGCAAAGCCATCAATAGAAGAAGACCAAACAGTTGCATGCTGGGAAGATGGCCGACACCAGTGCGGCTAGTGAAGAATGAGACAACGGGGAACCGAATATAGTTCTTGCGGCAAATGCCATCAATCGTTTTAAAACGATTTTGGCTGTAGGTGCGTCCAAGCTACCAGGGCAAAGAATACTTTCTGTCCGTGTGAATAAATCAAGCTCAGTCAATACACCAACCCATGTTCGCTCCTGCTGGATAGAGAGGACAGAGCGAGTCGAATTGAATCCTAGCCTATTAACGTTAGCTAGGTCAGACAGTTTGCAAACAACGGTGTCATTGCGTGGACCGTCCATGACCAATGAACTACAGTATTATTCCATGATTAACTAGTTAGCGAATTAATTTGTAAGTTAAATGGTCAACCGATATTGTTAACGTTTTATTGACGGGCCGGCTGTCACTCCTATGTTTCGCTAACTTCTTGGGAGTGTCACTGTCAGATGACCAACTGTCATTGCTCCCAGTTCGATAAAACATTGGCTTCCCCGGCACCACCCATCTGGATATTCCTCTTGCGTTGACATCAAACATGTAAGTACATTTTCATCATTGAGTGATTGTCATTGTATCAATAGTTAGCTACACTAGCTAACTAGTTACCTTATTAATCCAGTGCTTTTTATATGAAGCCATTCGACGGTTACGTAGTTAGCTAGCTGGGCCAGCTAACGCCTTGTAGCCGTCCGAGCTACTAGCTAGTATTCTTACAGCACGAGTTTGCTACCTGAAATGCCCCCGGCCCTACCAGACACTTGTTGGCAATGGCATATTTCCCTGCTAGTAGTGCTAGCTGGTAACATAACATTTCCACTGATACTAGCTAACTATTTTGAATGATTTACCCAGCGTTATTTGCAACTAACTACCGGTATACAAACAATTAACCATAAAGCCTACAACAGTTGTATTCGGCGCATGTGATAAATACAATTTGATTTTGATTTACTTAATATTTGCAGCTTGCTTATTTAGCTATCTAGCTTACGTTATGCCAGTTCAGTTTGACAGTTAGCTAGCCTAGTTAGCAGTAGCAAGATACACATACTGTAGTTAGCTAGCTAAAACATACTAGATATTAGCTAGATAGCACTACTCTGCATTATCCTATGCTTCTTAGACTTTTGCAGACGTTATGCTTGACATTTATGCTTGGATTTCTGGATAGGGTGTTTGTCTAAAGGATAGTTCAGCTAGCTAGCTAACTAACGTTAGCCAATAATGGCATTAGTTCTTTGTTGAGGAGGAAAACCGTCAAAGGTTGAGTGGGAACATTCCTTATGCTGAAGGGCAAATTGGTTAGCTACCTGTTCAAATTAACTTGATGATGACATTTGGGGATGTTGGGTATGTGAATGTGATTTCTTTTACTGACTCAATACGTGTACTCAACTAACTTTACTGCATTGTGACTGAATACTCTACTCTACTCTAGGCCTAACTAGTTATAAACTAAAGAGACTGCCCTGTCAACATGTTTTAATGGTCAGCTATAATCAGTCAGACATGACAGTGTATTTGGACGTGGGCATACTTTTTGGATTAGGCTACCTCCAAAAATATTAGGAGTACTTGCCTTGCCTATGACAGATTATAAAGCTGACAGTTTGTTTCTCGTTTGAGTGAGCACAAAGGACATAACACTGCTGAACAGCTAATAACATGGCTAACTAGACTATTTTGCATTGACCCCCCCTACTCACTGTTTATTAGCTATGCATAATCACTTTACCCCTACCTACACTACCGGTCAAACATTTTAGAACACCTACTCATTCAAGGGTTTTTCTTTATTTTTTACTATTTTCTACATTGTAGAATAATAGTGAAGACATCAAAGCTATGGAATAACACATATGGAGTCATGTAGTAACCAAAAAAGTGTTAAACAAATCTAAATATATTTTATATTTGAGATTCTTCAAATAGCCACCCTTTGCCTTGATGACAGCTTTGAACACTCTTGGCATTCTCTCAACCAGCTTCACCTGGAATGCTTTTCTAACAGTCTTGAAGGAGTTTCCACATATGCTGAGCACTTGTTGGCTGCTTTTCCTTCACTCTGCGGTCCGACTCATCCCAAACCATCTCAATTTGGTTTAGGTCTGGAGATTGTGGAGGCCAGGTCATCTGATGCAGCACTCTCCTTCTTGGTCAAATAGCCCTTACACAGCCTGGAGGTGTGTTGGGTCATTGTCCTGTTGAAAAACAAATGATAGTCCCACTAAGCCCAAACCAGATGGGATGGCGTATCGCTGCAGAATGCTGTGGTAGCCATGCTGGTTAAGTGGGCCTTGAATTCTAAATAAATCAGACAGTGTCACCAGCAAAGCACCCCCACACCATAACACCTCCTCCTCCATGCTTTACGGTGGTAAATACACATGCAGAGATCATCCGTTCACCCACAGCGCGTCTCACAAAGACACGGCTGTTGGAACCAAAAATCTCCAATTTGGACTCCAGACCAAAGGACACATTTCCACTGGTCTAATGTCCATTGCACGTGTTTCTTGGCCCAAGCAAGTCTCTTCTTCTTATTGGTGTCCGTTAGTAGTTGTTTCTTTGCAGCAATTCGACCATGAAGGCCTGATTCACGCAGTTTCCTCTGAACTGTTGATGTTGAGATGTCTGTTACTTGAACTCTGTGAAGCATTTATTTGGGCTGCAATTTCTGAGGCTGGTAACTCTAATGAACGTATCCTCTGCAGCAGAGGTAACTCTGGGTCTTCCTTTCCTGTGGCGGTCCTCATGAGAGCCAGTTTCATCATAGCGCTTGATGGTTTTTGCGACTGCTCTTGAAGAAACTTTCAAAGTTCTTGACATTTTCCGTATTGACTGACCTTCATGTCTTAAAGTAATGAGGGACTGTCGTTTTCTTTGCTTATTTGAGTTGTTCTTGCCATAATATGGACTTGGTCTTTTACCAAACAGGGCTATCTTCTGTATACCCCCCTACCTTGCCACAACACAACTGATTGTCTCAAATGCGTTAAGAAGGAAAGAAATTCCACAAATTAACTTTTTTAACAAGGCACACCTGTTAATTGAAATGCATTCCAGGTGACTACCTCATGAAGCTGGTTGAGAGAATTCCAAGAGTGTGCAAAGCTGTCATCAAGGCAATGGGTGGTTATTTGAAGAATCTCAAATATAAAATATATTTTGATTTAACACTTTTTTGGTTACTACATGATTCCATATGTGTTATTTCATAGTTTTGATGTCTTCACTATTATTCTACAATGTATAAATAAAGAAAAACCCTTGAATGAGTAGGTGTGTCCAAACTTTTGACCGGTAGTGTACATGTACATATTACCTGGACTAACCTGTACCCCCTCCCATTGACTCAGTACCGGTACCCCCTGTATATAGGCTCGTTATTGTTATTTTATTGTTGCTCTTATTTATTTTAAAACTTTTTATTTATTTTCTTAACTCTTATTTTTCTTAACTGCATTGTTGGTTAAGGGCTTGTAAGTAAAAATTTCACGGTAAGGTCTACACCTGTTGTATTCGGCACATGTGACAAATAAAACTTTTTGATTTGATTTGTGCGTACGTTTTTCTTGATTGTAGCCTACATCTTCACGTTACAAACATTCTTTAACAAACATGCATTGTAGCATAGTTGGCGTGGTGGTTACACCAATCAGGTGTATGCTAACCTATTTCCAGAACAGTTCTTGAGAGAGGTCTCCCCTCATCCCCATGTCTCTGTTTTACAAAGGGATTCGCCCAACTGCTACGAGCTGCCTGTGACCTGTTGTGAGTGCAGAGTCTGCAGACTAGTCTATGGTCGATAGAATGACAGGGTCTTTTGGTCCTCAGCCTAGTCCTGCACTGTCTGAGCTGGACCGCTTATTGTTGTGCATCCCAAATGGCACCCTATTTCCTTATGTAGTGCCCTGGTCAAAAGTAGTGCACTACTTAGAGAATAGGTTGCCATTTGGGACGCATGCCATAACTCTCCTCATTTTGTCAGTGAAGCCTCCCATATATCAGACTAAACTCAGTCTGACCTCATTATTGCAATGCTGGGGTTTGAACACATGACAGATGTTACAGGTTTTGGTCTTTTCCATTTATGTTTTGAGATTGGACCTTTTAGCACATTGGGGCGCACCGATTGGTATCACCTCGTTAGTCAGTGTGTGTTACACCTGTGCTGGCTTGTCCATCTCGTTAGTCGGAAGGTGTTTCACCTGTGCTGGCCCAGTGCTCTAGTTGTTTTGAGAGATGTGGAGTGTCAACGCCTTTAGTTGGCTCACCCTACTTGATTTCTAGAAAAATCATTTGTTTGATCTTCCCAGTTTTTGTTTTGCTCAACTTTTTTGATTTGCTTCCTGTCTCTAAATTTGATGTGTGTTTTTCTTTTGTTTGACTCTTCTTGGGCAAATTTAGTGGGTGCTCATGGTGGGTGTCTTTTCAAATCAAATTGTATTGGTCACATACACATATTTAGCAGATGTTATTGCCGGTGTAGCGAAATCTAACAATTCACAACAATACACACATCTAAAAGTAAAAGAATGGAATTAAGAAATATATAGATATTAGGATGAGCAATGTCGGAGTGGCATTGACTAAAATACGGTATATACATATGGAATGAGTAAAACAGTATGTAAACATGATTAAAGTGACCAGTGATTCCATGTCTATGTACATACGGCAGCAGCCTCTAAGGTGCAGGGTTGAGTAACCGGGTGGTAGCCGGCTAGTGATGGCTATTGAACTGTGATGGCCATGAGATAGAAGCTGCTTTTCAGTCTCTCGGTCCCAGCTTTGATGCACCTGTACGGACCTCGCCTTCTGGATGATAGCATGGTGAACAGGCAGTGGCTCGGGTGGTTGATGTCCTAGATTATATTTTTGGCCTTCTTGTGACATCGTGTGCTGGAGGCCAGGCAGTGTGCCCCCGGTGATGCGTTGGGCAGACCGCACTACCCTCTGGAGAGCCCTGCTGTTGCGGGTGGTGCAGTTGCCGTACCAGGCTATGATACAGCCCGACAGGATGCTCTCAATTGTGCATCAGTAAATGTTTGTGAGGGTCTTAGGGGCCATACCGAATTTCTTCAACCTCCTGAGGTTGAAGAGGCACTGTTGCGCCGCCTTCACCACACTGTCTGTGTGGGTGGACCATTTCAGATTGTCAGTGTACGCCGAGGAACTTAAAGCTTTTCACCTTCTTCACTGCGGTCCCGTCGATGTGGATAGGGGCGTGCTCCCTCTGCTGTCTCCTGCTGTCCATGATCAGCTCATTCGTTTTGTTGACATTGAAGGAGAGGTTATTTTCTTGGCACCACTCCGCCAGGGCCCTCACCTCCTCCCTGTAGGCTGTCTCGTCATTGTTGGTAATCAGGCCTACTACTGTTGCGTCGTCTGCAAACTTGATGATTGAGTTGGAGGCGTGCGTTGCCACGCAGTCATGGGTGAACAGGGAGTACAGGAGGGGGCTGAGCACGCACCCTTGTGGGGCCCCTGTGTTGAGGATCAGCGTAGTGGAGGTGTTGTTTCCTGCCTTCACCACCTGGGGGCGGCCCGTCAGGAAGTCCAGGACCCAGTTGCACAGGGCGGGGTTCAGACCCAGGGCCCTGAGCTTAATGATGGGCTTGGAGGGTACTATGGTGTTGAAGGCTGAGCTATAATCAATGAACAGCATTCTTACATAGGTATTCCTCTTGTCCAGATGGGATAGGGCAGTGTGCAGTGCAATGGCGATTGCATCGTCTGTGGATCTATTGGGGTGGTATTCAAATTGAAGTGGGTCTAGGGTGTCAGGTAAGGTAGAGGTGATATGATCCTTAACTAGCCTCTCAAAGCACTTCATGACAGAACTGAGTGCTACGGGGCGATAGTCATTTAGTTCAGTTACCTTTGCTTTCTTTGGTATGGGAACAATGGTGGACATCTTGAAGCAAGTGGGGACAGCAGACTGGGATAGGGAGAGATTGAATATGTCCGTAAACACTCCAGCCAGCTGCTTTGTGCATGCTCTGAGGACGTGGCTAGGGATGCTGTCTGGGCTGGCAGCCTTGCGAGGGTTACCACGCTTAAATGTCTTACTCACGTCGGCCACGGAGAACAAGTGTCCACAGTCTTTGGGAGCGGGCCGTGTCGATGGCACTGTGTTATCCTCAAAGTGCGCGAAGAAGGTGTTTGTCTGGGAGCAAGACGTCGTGTCCGCGATGTGGCTAGTTTTCCCTTTGTAATCCGTGATTGTCTGTAGACCCTGCCACATACAGACAGTTGAAGTCGGAAGTTCACATACACCTTAGCCAAATACATTTAAACTCAGTTTTTCACAATTCCTGACAGTTAATCCAAGTAAAAATTCCCTGTTTTAGGTCTGTTAGGATAACCACTTTATTTTAAGAATGTGAAATGTCAGAATAATAGTAGAGAATTATTTATTTCAGCTTTTATTTCTTTCATCACATTTACAGTGGGTCAGAAGTTTACATACACTCAATTAGTATTTGGTAGCATTGCCTTGAAATTGTTTAACTTGTGTCAAACTTTTCGGGTAGCCTTCCACAAGCTTCCCACAATAAGTTGAGTGAATTTTGGCCCATTCCTCCTGACAGAGCTGGTGTAACTGAGTCAGTTTTGTAGGTCTCCTTGCTCGCACACGCTTTTTCAGTTCTGCCCACAAATGTTCTATAGGATTGAGGTCAGGGCTTTGTGATGGCCACTCCAATACCTTGACATGGTTGTCCTTAAGCCATTTTGCCACAACTTTGGAAGTATGCTTGGGGTCATTGTCCATTTGGAAGAACCATTTGCGACCAAGCTTTAACTTCCTGACTGATGTCTTGAGATGTTGCTTCAATATATCCACATAATTTTCCTTCCTCATGATGCCATCTATTTTGTGAAGTGCACCAGTCCCTCCTGCAGCAAAGCACCCCCACAGCATGATGCTGCCACCCCCGTGCTTCACGGTTGGGATGGTGTTCTTCGGCTTGCAAGCATCCCCCTTTTTTCTCCAAACATAACAATGGTCATTATGGCCAAACAGTTCTATTTTTGTTTCATCAGACCAAAGGACATTTTTCCTAAAAGTACGATCTTTGTCCCCATGTGCAGTTGCAAACCGTAATCTGTCTTTTTTATGGGGGTTTTGGAGCAGCGGTTTTGGAGCAGTGGCTTCTTCCTTGCTGAGTGGCCTTTCAGGTTATGTCGATATAGGACTCGTTTTACTGTGGATATAGACTTTTGTACCTGTTTCCTCCAGCATCTTCACAAGGTCCTTTGCTGTTGTTCTGGGATTGATTTGCACTTTTCGTACCAAAGTATGTTCATCTCCAAGAGACAGAACGCGTCTCCTTCCTGAGCGGTATGACGGCTGCGTGGTCACATGGTGTTTATACTTGCGTACTATTGTTTGTACAGATGAACGTGGTACATTCAGGCGTTTGGAAATTGCTCCCAAGGATGAACCAGACTTGTGGAGGTCAACACATTTTTTTTCGGAGGTCTTGGCTGATTTATTTTGATTTTCCCATGATGTCAAGCAAATAGGCACAGAGTTTGAAGTTAGGCCTTGAAATACATCCACAGGTACACCTCCAGTTGACTCAAATGATGTCAATTAGCCTATCAGAAGCTTCTAAAGCCATGACATCATTTTTTGGAATTTTCCAAGCTGTTTAAAGTCACAGTCAACTTAGTGTATGTAAACTTCTGACCCACTGGAATTGTGATACAGTGAAATAATCTGTCTGTAAACAATTGTTGGAAAAATTACTTGTGTCATGCACAAAGTAGATGTCCTAACCAACTTGCCAAAACTGTAGTTTGTTAACAAGAAATTTGTGGAGTGGTTGAAAAACGAGTTTTAATGACTCCAACCTGAGTGTATGTAAACTTCCGACTTCAACTGTGTGTCTCGCGTCTGAGCCGTTGAATTGCGACTCCACTTTGTCTCTGTAATTACGTTATGCCTGTTTGATTGCCTTTATGGAGGGAATAACCACATTTGTTTTTATTAGACCAGATTGCCGTGGTTAAATGCGGTGGTTCTCGCTTTCAGTTTTACGCGAATGCTGCCATCTATCCACGATTTTTGGTTTGGGTAGGTTTTAATAGTCACAGTGGGAACAATATCCCCTATACATTTCCTGATGAACTCCGTCACCGTGTATACGTCTATGTTATTCTCAATTTGCAACCCGGAACATATCCCAGTCCGTGTGATCAAAACAATCTTGAAGCATCGATTCCGTCAGACCAGCGTTGAATATACCTTAGCATGGGTACTTCCTGTTTCAGATTCTGCCTAAAGGAAGGGAGGAGCAGAATGGACTCGTGGTCTGATTTGCTGAAGGGGGTGCGGGGGAGGGCCTTGTAGCCATCCCGGAATGGAGAGTAACAGTGGTCGAGTTTTTGAAACACGAGTACTGCAGTCAATGTGTTGCTAGAACTTTGGTAGTGTTTTCCTCAAATTTGCTTTGTTAAAATCCCCAGCTACAATAAATGTGGCCTCAGGATATGAGGTTTACAGTTTGCACAAAGTCCAGTGTAGTTCCTTGAGGGCCGTCGTGGTATCGGCTTGAGGGGGAATATACACGGCTGTGACTATAACCGAAGATAATTTTCTTGGGAGGTAATACGGTCTGCATTTGATTGTGAGGTATTCTAGGTCAGGTGAACAAAAGGACTTGAGTTTCTGTATGTTATCACAATCACACCATGAGTAGTTAATCATGAAACATACACTCTCTCTCTTCTTCCTGGAGAGTTCTTTATTCCTGTCTGCATGATTTACTGAGAACCCAGCTGGCTGTATGGACGGGGACCGTATATCCGGCGAGAGCCATGATTCCGTGAAACGGAGTATGTTACAGTCCCTGATGTCTCTCTGGAAGGAGATCCTCGCCCTGAGCTCTACTTTATTGTCCAGGGACTGAACATTAGCGAGTAAAATACTCGGAAGTGGTGGGTGGTGTGCGCGCCTCCTGAGTTGGACTAGAAGTCTACTCCAAATACCTCTTCTCCGCCGGCGGCGTCTTGGAGCTCAAAGTTCAATTGCCCTGGGGGGTACGAACAAAGGATCCAATTCAGTTCCACTTGTTGTTGCTTTCAGTGGACACTCCCATGAGTGTCTTTCAGAACCCCTCCTAAAAACCCACTTGTTTTGGTTATCAGTGACTGTTAGTTCCCCCTTCTGTTTGAGCGACATTTATTTGTTTTTCTTGCCGGGGAACATAACAAAATGGGTGTTCGTCCGTGATTTAGTTTCCCATGAATATGGTAGTCACTCTAGTCACCTACTCTGAAGCTCTGCTGTGCCCAGATATTGGAGTTTTCAAAATACACTTTTGTAGTAGAGTTTCTGTAACTGACATCCACCCGAGGGGTTATACGATTTTGTGGAATCATTTCGAAAGTTGCATGAACACACAGGCTAATACAATTAAAATAAAGCCGTGGACTTTAAGTTGAAAGCATTTGTGGAAAATGTGAGATGCTATATAAATGTACAAAGGCGAATCTGCTCGTCATTGCAAAGCATTATGACTTTAACGTGGCATCTGGCTATCCAAATGCAGTAGTCAAAGAGTTGATCGGTACCGCTTTGGTGGAGGAGAGGAAATCCTTCCGGAGGGAGAGGCTGATGAAAAGGGTCCTACGGGTAGTGGGGTGAGTCCCGTAGAGGTGCAACTGCCAAAGTTGGAGCTAAAGGCAAAGTTGGAGCAACAGAAATTAGAGCTCGAGCACAGGAAAAGACAAGATGAGCGTGCAGCCAAACACCAAGACAAGATGAGCGTGCAGCCAAACACCAAGAACGTGAACATTCGATTTAAGACATCTGGAAGAACTCCGAAACCAGTCAGGCCATCCTGCACCCTCAACCAAGTTTGATTTTGGTCGGAACAGCCGTCAATCAATGTAGCCTATTTGTGTTCATTAATGGCTCTCTTTCCTGTTTCCTGTGCTGTGTTTGAATCATTTACTTGTTGTCACTGTACAATCTTGCAATGCGGTTTTTGTACGTGTGCATGTGTACTATGTGAACCTCCCAGGGATTCTCACACCGATTCTAATCTGGAATGTGTGTTTTGTTTAGTAAATTATTTCCCTGTTCTCTCCTCTCTCCTCTTTCTGTCTCTTCCCTCCCTTCCTTCTCTCCCTGTAGGTGTAGTGTGCAGTGCCTCAGCGGTGTACTAGCCTGTGTACTATGGTGTGGCTGCCCTCCAGCCTGGGCCTCCTGAGCTACGACAGCATAATCCCCTCGCCCCTCTGCCAGCGACACGCCTGCCGCCTTAGCGTCCTCGCTCTCGCCCTCGCCGGCATGTACACTACCCGCCTGTACAGCGCAGTAGGTGGTGGGGTAGGAGGAGGAAAGCCTGGACGCCGGCCGGGCCTGGGGGTTGGAGGGCTGCCCATGCTGGAGAACCACCCCCATCATCATCATCACCACCACCCTCTCCCACCACACCAACATCCCCACCACGTGCCCCCACCACCTCCCAGCTACCCGCCCCTCTACCAGGGGCGGCCTGACCCTCACCGGGGGCCTCACTTCCACAGTCACCACTACCACCCGCACCTGGCCCCTCCTCCGCCTCCACCCCTCCCCCCGCACCCCCACTACCAGCCACACGCCCACCTGCACCACCACGCCACTGTTGGCGCAGCCGGCAACAAGAAGAAGACGTGGAACTTCATCCACGAGAAGATGAGCTATGACACCTTCTTCACCATGAAGAGGCTGATCGAGCGCTCGCGTAGAGCAGATGAAGTGCTGCGCTGGGTGACACAGAACCCAGGCAAGATCTCACACAACCACTACCCCATCGCCCTGCAGAAGATCGGCCAGCTACTACAGGCCGGGGCTGGGGCTGGAGGAGGGGGCGGAGGTGCCTCGGAGGCAGCCCTGGTTCCCTCTCCCGGAGCCGGTGGAGGAGAAAGAGTGGAGAATGAAGGCCGACAGATCCTGGAGCACCAGGACTTCCAGACGCTGTGCGACGCCATCGTGAGCGACTGTGCCAAGTTTGACAACTTCAGCATCGTCAACTGCCTGTATGCTGTGGCTGCACTAGGTGAGTCTAGGTGATCTGTGGCCGCACTAGGTGATCTGTGGCTGCACTAGGTGAGTCTAGGTGATCTGTGGCTGCACTAGGTGATCTGTGGCTGCACTACGTGATCTGTGGCCGCACTAGGTGATCTGTGGCCGCACTAGGTGATCTGTGGCTGCACTAGGTGATCTGTGGCCGCATTAGGTGAGTCTAGGTGATCTGTGGCCGCACTAGGTGAGTCTAGGTGATCTGTGGCTGCACTAGGTGATCTGTGGCTGCACTAGGTGATCTGTGGCTGCACTAGGTGAGTCTAGGTGATCTGTGGCTGCACTAGGTGATCTGTGGCTGCACTAGGTGAGTCTAGGTGATCTGTGGCTGCACTAGGTGAGTCTAGGTGATCTGTGGCCGTACTAGGTGAGTCTAGGTGATCTGTGGCCGTACTAGGTGATCTGTGGCCGTACTAGGTGAGTCTAGGTGACCTGTGGCTGCACTAGGTGAGTCTAGGTGATCTGTGGCTGCACTAGGTGATCTGTGGCCGCACTAGGTGAGTCTAGGTGATCTGTGGCCGCTCTAGGTGAGTCTAGGTGATCTGTGGCCGCACTAGGTGATCTGTGGCTGCACTAGGTGAGTCTAGGTGATCTGTGGCCGTACTAGGTGAGTCTAGGTGATCTGTGGCCGCACTAGGTGATCTGTGGCTGCACTAGGTGAGTCTAGGTGATCTGTGGCCGTACTAGGTGAGTCTAGGTGATCTGTGGCCGTACTAGGTGATCTGTGGCCGTACTAGGTGAGTCTAGGTGATCTGTGGCCACACTAGGTGATCTGTGGCCGTACTAGGTGAGTCTAGGTGATCTGTGGCCGTACTAGGTGAGTCTAGGTGATCTGTGGCTGCACTAGGTGAGTCTAGGTGATCTGTGGCCACACTAGGTGAGTCTAGGTGATCTGTGGCCGCACTAGGTGATCTGTGGCCGTACTAGGTGAGTCTAGGTGATCTGTGGCCGTACTAGGTGAGTCTAGGTGATCTGTGGCCGTACTAGGTGATCTGTGGCCGTACTAGGTGAGTCTAGGTGATCTGTGGCCACACTAGGTGATCTGTGGCCGTACTAGGTGAGTCTAGGTGATCTGTTGCCGTACTAGGTGAGTCTAGGTGATCTGTGGCTGCACTAGGTGAGTCTAGGTGATCTGTGGCCACACTAGGTGAGTCTAGGTGATCTGTGGCCGTACTAGGTGAGTCTAGGTGATCTGTGGCCGCACTAGGTGATCTGTGGCCGTACTAGGTGAGTCTAGGTGATCTGTGGCCGTACTAGGTGAGTCTAGGTGATCTGTGGCCGCACTAGGTGAGTCTAGGTGATCTGTGGCCGTACTAGGTGAGTCTAGGTGATCTGTGGCCGCACTAGGTGAGTCTAGGTGATCTGTGGCCGCACTAGGTGAGTCTAGGTAGTCGCATGGAGGCAGCTCCATTTCCCATACCATACTTTTTGGAGTGTGAAAGTTCTTTTTCATATTGCTAGTGCAGGGTCAGCAGGTGCTTTTAGTAAATTGCATTTTATATTATCTATGATACGTGAACATTGTGAAATGGCAACTACTACTTTATACGTGTATTCATTCTTATAGATATGAAAGGAATTTGTGTACACATAGCAAACCTGAAAGCACTTTTCTGGAATATTAAACTGACTATATTCCTTGAAAATAAATTAAGTAAACGAAATAAACCCTAAACCTCCCGTCTCCTCCCCCAGGCCTTCCCAGCGACTCGCGGGTGGTGCAGGTGCTGGAGGCCACGTCTCAGTCACGACTGGGCCAGTTTAACCAGAAGGACGTGTCCATGGTGTTCAGCTCCAGCATGAAGCTGCACCCCAGCAGCCAGCACCCGCTCACCGAGGCCTGCCTGGCGGGCTTGGAGAAGAACCTGGAGCGGGAGCGCCACCCGCAGACCCTCTTCCTGCTACTCTCCTACTATCGCCTCAAGTGGCGCTTGCTGCAACCCAGCGACACCGCGACGGTTGAGAACGTGGCCAACATACCACCCAACCCGGAACAGCTCCTGGCCAACAGGTAGGGTTGGTATGATGGTTGATTACCCATTTTATGGTGAAATAGACAAATGTTTACATGTTATATTGGGTTCTCTTGTTTGTAAGAGGTCCATTCATAATTTGTGGCTAGCCATCCAAGTAGAGGCAATGCGAGTTATGCAGTACAACTGGGTCACTCTCGATAGTCATAAATGTAGACAATGTTTTCATAAAGACACGTTTTTATTGGACATGAGGTACTACCTCCATTTTAAAACCTTTTCTCCCATGTTTATGTACTGAACACAATCTAGGTCTAGCGTAATCAGTTCCTGAGTGTAATTTCAATGTCAGTTATTGTGATAAAAGCAGTTATGGCGAAACTTAGTACACTGAACAAAAATATAAATGCAACAATTTCAAAGATTTTAGTGAGTTACAGTTCATACAAGTAAAACAGTCAATTGAAAAACATTTATTAGACCCTAATCTATGGATTTCACATGACTGGGAATACAGATATGCATCTGTTGGTCACAGATACCTTTAAAAAAAAAAAAAAAAAAGTAGGGGCGTGGATCAGAAAGCCAGTCAGTATCTGGTGTGACCACCATTTGGCTCATCCTTCGCATAGAGTTGATCAGGCTGTTGATTGTGGCCTGTGGAATGTTGTCCCACTCCTCTTCAATGGCTGTGCGAAGTTGCTGGATATTGGCGGGAACTGGAACACGCTGTCGTACACGTCGATCCAGAGCATCCCAAACATGCTCAATGGGTGACGTCTGGTGAGTATCCAGGCCATGGAGGAACTGGGACATTTTCAGCTTCCAGGAATTGGGGACAGATCCTTGCGACATGGGGCTGTGCGTTATCATGAGGTGATGGCGGCGGATGAATGGCACGACTATGGGCCTCAGGATCGCAAGATATCTGTGCATTCAAATTGCCATCGATAAAATGTAATTGTGTTCGTTGTCCGTAGCTTATGCCTGCCTATACCATAACCCCACTGCCACCGTGGGGCACTCTGTTCACAACGTTGACATCACCAAACCGCTCGCCCACACGTCTGCCCGGTACAGTTTAAACCGGGATTCATCCGTGAAGAGCACACTTCTCCAGCGTGCCAGTGGCCATCGAAGGTGAGCATTTGCCCGCTGAAGTCTGTTACAACGCCAAACTGCAGTCAGGTCAAGGCCCTGGTGAGGACGACGAGCATGCAGATGAGCTTCCCTGAGACGATTTCTGACACTTTGAACAGAAATTCTTCAATTGTGCAAACCCAGTTTCAGACGATCCCGCAGGTGAAGCCTCATGTGGAGGTCCTGGGCTGGCATGGTTACACGTGGTCTGCGGTTGTGAGGCCAGTTGGACGTACTGCCAAATTCTCTAAAACTACGTTGGAGGTGGCTTATGGTAGAGAAATGAACATTCAATTATCTGTCAACAGCTCTGGTGGAAATTTCTGCAGTCAGTGTGCCAATTTCACGCTCCCTCAACTTGAGACATCTGTGGCATTGTGTTGTGTGACATAACTGCACATTTTAGAGTGGCCTTTTATTGTCCCCAGCACAAGGTGCACCTGTGTAATGATCATGTTGCTTCGTCAGATTCTTGATATGCCACACCTGTCAGGTGGATGGATTATCTTGGCAAAGCAGAAATGTTCACTAACAGGGACGTAAAGAAATTTGTGCAATTTTTTTTCGAGAAATAAGCTTTCTGTGCGTATGCAACATTTCTGGGATCTTTTATTTCAGCACATGAAACATGGGACCAACACTACATGTTGCATTTTATATTTTTGTTTAGTATAATTAGTATCAAGATACTTGGTAATATCGCGATAATGGCTTTTATCACGATAATTGATGTTATCATGATACCAAATTCCACCATTGTCCCCCCTCAACCTACCAACAGGAAGATCCTCCGACTGGTCAAGCACACTCTGGCTAGCGTAAGTGGCGTGCGCGACCAGGAGATGGCGCTGTTGGACGAGATGCTGGCCACATGCGTACGCGAGGCTAGCAACAAGAGCCTGGAGATAATCTTCAGCTCCCACCTCTTCTACCAGAACAGGCAGGAGAGGTTTGTGTGCAGCCTGGCTGGTGAGTTTTCCCTCTCCTCTCCTCCCTTCCCCTCCTTTCCGCCATTTCTCTGACAGCTGTTTTAATCTGTTGCTTTCTCCACCTTTCTATCATTTACCAAGATAACCTTCTGGTTTTTTTCTCAATAGAGGAGCTGCCTAAAAAAGTGGACAGCATAACCCCATACACCATGGCCCTCATTGCCAAATACATCGCCCGCCACCGGCTCAGGGAGACTCGACTCCTCGACACCATCGCTGATTTCCTGGTCAAGAAGGGAGAATACCTGGATAGCAAGGTAAGGAGGCCCACTCATCTACAAAATCTCTGTCGTACGTTTAAACAGCTGTTGAGCAACTCGGCTATACTGTATTTGTTTGTTGGCTGTATAAGTACTGAGGCTACTGAGCCTACTGTAGACCTTCATTGCAAAACGGTGTGTTTTTAATAAATTATTTGGTGACGTGAATATATTTAGTGTAGTTAATAATAAATAATAATATGCCATTTAGCAGACGCTTTTATCCAAAGCGACTTAGTCATGCGTGCATACATTTTTTTTTTGTGTATGGGTGGTCCCGGTGGATCGAACCCACTACCTTGGCGTTACAAGCGCCGTGCTCTACCAGCTGAGCTACAGAGGACCACCTAGTTTTATCTAAACTTTTTAAATGTTTCACTATTTTAATTTTTAAGGAAATTCACTGAGGAGGATGGTCCTCCCCTTCCTCCTCTGAGGAGCCTCCACTGTTACAAAGACCAGAGTGGGCACATAAGCTATATAACGCAACATTTTTTGTGACAAAACGATCAGTAGAGTTGAAAATGCGACGGAAACCCCCGGCGAAACCGCGAAAGTTATTTTTATGTGCACTATGTCATCGCGCACAGCTTTTTATCCGCAACAAGTCAATTTGGTGGAAACACATCTCCGGTGGGAAAATGCGGTTGATATGGGTTTGATAAAAGCAGTTATCGCGATACTTACTAATTCGTATTACAATGCTTGGTAATATCACGATAATGGTTTTCTCTCTTTCCCCCCCCCCCACAGGTGATCCAAAAGCTGGTGTTCCCCTTCAGCCGGATGAGCTACCGGCCGTCCAACGAGGTCCAGTTCTTCGCCAAGCTGGAGGTGGTGCTGGAGCTCAAGGCCCTGAGCTCCCCGCTGGCCACCGTCAACATCCTCATGTCCCTGTTCCAGCTGGGCCACTTCCCTGGCCTGGTGCTGCACAGGGTCTTCTCCACTGCTTTCATCAGCAACGTCACCAGTGAGTGGGGGTGGGGGGCACACACACACACACACACACACAAACACACACAGCGATCAAGCAACATCAAAGAGCAGCTATGTTACATTTGTTTTCGACTGGGCCCCTTTCAGTAGAATCAATAAACCTCAAGCCAGATAAATAACTAAGGAGAATGTTTACATGTGTTCAATAATACGATTATTGTGAATATTCAGATTAAATAGAAGTTTTGATTTTAAAACATTTTACATGATGATTTCCCTAATAATCCTGTTTACATGGACACATCTGAAATCAGGCTACGTGATGGGACTTGGACAAATGCAGGGAATCGGGAAGCAAACTAAACGTTATATCACAGCAACCATATTATTTTTGGGGAAGCCTGTTTTTGATTTGAACTATTTCTAACATGCAAACTTTCACATTTTCCGAACTCACTTCACTCGCGCAAAAGACGGAGGCTCGTGCTGGGCCTGCTAGCATATGTGCCGATCAAATACGCAGCTGGAACTCCGATTTTTGTTTTGTTTTTTACAATAATTCTAAAGAATGTTCCCGAAATCTAGATGTTTTAATCAGTGTATGCTTACTTCGATTATGACCTTATGCCGATTTTAAGATAAGCAGAGTAAAGTGTTTACATGACTAATGACATACTCTGCCTACTGCCATAATCAGTTTAATATCTAATTATTAGTGTGCATGTAAACATACTCAGTGTGTGTGTGTGTGTGTGTGTGTATGTATATATATATACCACACACACCTCAACTCACTTCCATTCAGTTGCATGTGCTTCATTTTCATGTTAGGCAATTTTAGACCGTTGCTCCCGCTCATGTCTTTGTTTCTGTCGATCTTGTTCCCCCATTTGTAGACAGTCCTTACGCTCTGATCGTACGCCGCTACCTGTCTCTGTTGGACGCGGCGGTGGAGCTGGAGTATCGGGACTACACCGGTCCACGGCTCCAGGACACGCACAAGGTGCTCATGTTTGACCACGCGCTGACCGCTGACGAGGTCAACCGCAAATACAGGTACGGTGCAGTACTAGGGGTGATTGGTTGACCAACTGTATAGTTGTCATCTATTTTGAAAGTTGAATTATGTCTGCCTTCTCATTGCAAATTCCAGTGAAATTCATGAAAAGTATGTGGTTGACATGAGTTGTGTATGCGTTTATTTTTATTTTTTTCTCCAGCTATAAGGGTCTTGTTGCTGAAGCCCTCAGACAATTGGTTGGAGAGCATGGCTACAAGCAAGATGAGGTCCTGGCCCCCGGTTATTACACAGGTACATTGGATTTAACACACGCTCTGGTGTTTGTTCAAAGGCCACTCTAAGATACCACACTGTTACTAAACACAATGGGGCATCATTCTATAGTACTGGAATCTCTTTGGGGTTGTGCAATTACAGAAACTTGAGGAATATTAGGTTAAAAAAAAAATATTTAAGCAAGGGAGTCGTGCTGAGACCACGCTCTTTCGCAGATGAGCCCTGCATGAACACATCGATAAACAACAATTACACTATACATATCTATATACACATCAATTACACAATACATGAAACGCAAACACAAAACGCTAAACAATCATATGAAACACATTGTTCAGTTAAAAGGCCCTCTAACATCCTCTTGAATTGCCCTATAGGCACCAACTCCATCAGCTTTAAGGGCTTTTGGAGATCATTCCACAGGAGAGGCGTAAAAAAAACTAAAAGCTAATTTACGTAACTCGGTGGAGATTGAAGGGATCTCCGTGGTTAGCCATTCCTGAATACAGGTCTGGTGACTTTATACGTCTGAAGGTTAACAATGAGGTACGGTATGGCCGAAGTTTATGCAAGATTGCTTTACAGACCAAAAGATTGCAATACATCGATCTACGAGACTTCAAAGCGGGCCAGCCTACTTTCTGATAAAATATTCAATGGTGTGTACTCAACCTATCGTGTCCAATGGCTTCAGTACAGTGGCAGGCTGCATTCATATAGATGACATCGCCGTAGTCAACAACCAGAATGAATGTTGAATGAATGATTTCTGCTCCTCTTTTTATATATATATATATTTTTACAAAAAATTCACTAGACATTGACGGAACTTCCATCATGATTTGATGAAGCGCATCTATTTCTCAATTTGCATTACAAGCTGCCAATCAGCTACAGAGTCCGTTTTTCTAACCTTGGCCCAGGCCTGGTTTTCTCATCTTAACAAGATCTGACATTTCTATAGAGAACCAAGGATTTGTAATCATGAAGAAAAGCTTTTTGGGGATTTTTTTATTTTTTACTTCTCTTCATAATTATACGATTACTGTCAAATGTTGCAACCCTAAACCTCTGTATATTCCCATTCCTTTGTAGACTTCCTGCTGTGGATTGATGGTTCTGGCCGGGTTCTCCCTATCCGGGCAGGGGCCTCCATAGGTGTGGCCCACAAAGCCCCAGAGGGATCCGTGACCGTGACAGCCCTCGCCTCAGACTTTCAAAAGTTCTCCCCCTTCGCCCCACTAGAGGAAAGGGGGGACAAGCGACCCGTCGGGGGGGACGAGTCGGTGACCCTCCTTCCACACCACATGCAGCGTGGGGCAAACCCTGCCTCGGCCCAGAGGGCGGGCCCTAACGGCGGGGGCCCGCCTGACTACAACCTTTACTACACGCCGGCCGACTACTACTCCAGCCTGGCCAAGGATCACTCCCTGGAGAGCCAGGACAGCTCCACGCTCAGCAGCCCTCCCTCTGACAGCCTAGCCCAGCCAGTGGCCTCCGAGGTAGGGGGATCCACCACGGCTACCCCCGTTTCTCTTTTCCAGTTCTCCATTGGGAAGATCCTGGAGGACGAGGGAGGGGTGCAGGTGGGGCCGGGTAGTCATGGGCCCGACTGCGAGCTCCCTGTCTTCTATGAGGGGTTGGACGGGGACGTGGGGCCCACCTCGCCACTTCAGCTGCACCCGGCCGATCGAACCGACACCGAGAGGGTGGCGGGGGACCAGCGGCAGCTTAAGAGGTCAGTGCCGATGGGATCCCCAAATCTGTCCAGTTAGTCATTTTGTACATAGTACCCAATTTAAGAAGCGCTTGATAATGCATCATTGGTGGAGCAATGCTAGCTAGTAAATAACTTTCAGAAAATATAGTTTTGCTGGGAAGTCTGCCTCATCTTCACGGCAGATACCAGTATTTTTCTACCATCTTTCGTCACTTGTGTGATCGCGGCGTAAGTAATTTATTTCATAATGAGATCATTAGGGCGGCAGGTAGCTTAGTGGTTAAGAGCGTTGTGCCAGTAACCGAAAGGTCGCTGGTTCTAATCTCCGAGCCGACTAGGTGAAAAATCTGTCGATGTGCCCTTGAGCAAGGCACTTAACCCTAATTGCTCCTGTAAGTCGCTCTGGATAAGAGCGTCTGCTAAATGATTAATTATTATTATTATTATTCGTTAATTGCAAAATTCCTTTCTTCTTTCAGAGTGGTCATGTCGGTGAATGACAAGTGGCACTACTGTCACAACTCTGAGGTTCTGGTGGGCTCCCGGGCCATGAGGGACCGTCACCTGCTGCTCCTGGGATATGTCATCCTGCAGGTGAGCCATTACCTTCATACAACCACATTTCAACCATCTTACACCCACATTTCAACCACCTTACAAACTACATGTTAACCATCTTACAACCACATTTCAACTACATTTTAACCATCTTACGACCACGTTTCAACCATCTTACAACCATATATCAACTACATGTTAACCATCTTACAACCACATTTCAACCATCTTACAACCATATCAACTACATTTTAACCACATTTCAACCACCTTACAAACTACTTGTTAACCATCTTACAACCACATTTCAACCATCTTACAACCCACACGTTAACAATCTTACAACCATATTATCATCTTACAACCACAGGTTGGTGGCACCTTAATTGGGGAGGATGGGCTCATGGTAATGGCTGGAGTGGAATCCAGTGGAATGGTATCAAATACATAAAACACATGGTTTGATGCCATTCCATTTGCTCCGTTCCAGCCATTATTATGAGCCGTCCTCCCCTCAGCAGCCTCCACTGCTTACAACCCTCATTTCAACCATCTTGCAACCACATTTCAGTCTTCCCTTACCTCCATCACAATCATCCGATGAAGCTTTTTAATTGGTACCAGGGACAATGGTCTACTAATGGTCCACTGTGCCCAAATAAGGCAAACTAACAGTGGTATGTACTCTGTCATCTGCCCCTGGGTTTTCTCTATGCCCCTCTTCTCCCCTCTTCTCCCCTCTTCCACAGCTGCCCTATCACGAGCTGGAGAAGCTGAATGGTATAGAGGAGGTGAAGCAGTACCTCCACAAAAAGCTCCTGGAGGTCCCCTTATGACAACAAAAGACTTGAGTGTGTGTGTGTGTGTGTGTGTGTTCAAGGAATTGCGGCTGCTTGGGATAGGACAGGGGGTTGTTGGTGGGATTGGGAAAAGCGGGTGGTTTGGGGTAGAAAAACAAACCCTGGTCAAAGTCTAAAAACAGAGTTTTTGTGCAATTTGCTCTCACATTCATCAAAATGGTGGCAGGCTATTTGCAACGAGCCACAGACCCAGTTGATGACATGTCTAGTATCATGTTGCCACGCTTGCTGTCTTGTTAATGTCACTTCACAACGGTTCTTGACCATTTTGCCTATGGACTATTCCTAGTATATCACAGTAGCATGACAAAACAGTTGTGTTCATTTTAAATTTTGACCAGCGTATTTCTATAGTTTTAATCATGGTTTGGTGTGGAGGTGTGGGGTATACAATGTTTTATTATTATAATTATTATAGAGTCATACAGAGATGACGATGTTCTGGTGGTGTCGTACAGAGATGACGATGTTCTGGTGGTGTCATACAGAGATGACGATGTTCTGGTGGTGTCATACAGAGATGACAATGTTCCTTCTATTGTTTCTTTAACTCCAGTTGTAACGCATGTCGGGGACTGGTCATACAGGACCAGATATAACTGGGGGGGGGGTTTATTTAAACAAACAAATGGGGGTTCTTCATAGTGTTTTCTAATACTGGTGCACTGTATGTAGGCTAATGAACTGTAGGATGTTAACGAGGGATGAGGATTTATAAATTAAGTTAATGTGGGGAAAAATAGGTTCTATTTTAGTGAATGCTGGAACGGCTTTTCCGGTGTCCAAAACAAAGCAACGCGCGGTGGATCGTGTCCAACCTCAACTTCATGTCTTTGCTCTGTCTTCGGTGCTTCACTTTATGACGTTCAATGAATGAGTTTCCACCGTTGCATTGACAACGAAACAGGTTTTTCCAGTAGGGAATTGCTAGACACCTGGGGCCTCAAATATCAACCGTTTATACATTTCCTCACTCAATTCTGGCGTACGTGGCGATTTGTAGGATTTGCATGCGCAACAATTTACTGGGATTTATCAAACTGTCACACACATCATATACACATGATTTCATTGATCAATTAGAGCCATACTATATTTGTGTGCTTGTGAACGAACACAATTTGTAAGTCGCTCTGGATAAGAGCGTCTGCTAAATGACGAAAATGTAAATGTTACAACCCCGCCTGGAAAACGCCCTCCATTCACCTTTTACGGTAAAACAAAAACGCCCTCATTTGCTGTATGATTTGGAGATGTTGGAACTGGGCCGTGATAGTTCCTAAAAGAAAAGCGCAATGGCAAGTTTGATCACATTTCTGTAGAAGTGTGGGCAGAATGTGTTAATCTTTTGCAGTGACTTTTCAAACTTAAAACGCATGCCGCCTACAGCGAGTGCCAAACTCTGGCCACGCATTCTGCAAGATTGATTGTCTATTCGAACAATATAAAAGTAAACGCTTCAGCCCACACTTCTATGCAAAAGATGAATTGTTGTTCAGTATTTTGTTATCAATACATGATTGTGTTTCTATCTCCTGCCTTGGTGGCTCTGAGATGTACTAGGCTATGATGTGGTGCTCCTACCGCACAGCATTACTGTAGACTACCCATACTCTCAAATATGTTAAGTAGGCTACCGGCCTATTTACATTTGAGCATGCTTTGCTATTGAGGGATGGATAAATGGTAGCATAAATATTTGTTGTGCAGAAACCAGTCATGTGGAGAGATGTCCCAATATATAATTATGATTTGGGCCTATAGAATTAAAAGTAAAATAAACACATTAGGCTACATGCTGCTCTGCGATCTCCTTTACTAAATGTAAATGCATCTGTGTTATCATTTTTTAAATATTTGTATTAGTCTACCATTATTATAATTCCTGCGCTTCAAACACCTTCATTTCCCCATAAGAACAATGTGTGTGCAATACAATTGATCAACCACCGGATGTGCGCATGGTCTCAGCTGTACTTGGAGATACTCACACTTCCCCGCAAATTAAAAAAAAAAAAGATATCTTTGCGGAAAAACTGGCGCATGCAAGGGTGTCTTTTTTTTTTTTTTGTGCATACGCACCTTCGATAAATGAGGCCCCAGGTTCGTTAAATTAGAGAATTTTATTGGAAGGTCCATAGTACCATGTATTGCTATGAAAAAGACAAGTGGATACAGTCTCTCTGAACCTGTTTTCTGTTGGTCCTAATCAGCGGTATTTTAAATCATACCCTGACCTAAGTTCACTCATGCGGTGAAACATTTCAAATTGGTGTTTGATACCGGGCAAGCTCACAGTGCTCACATTTTTAATTTCAAATCTTTGTCTCTCGAAGCGATACAAATTATTTTTGAGTCCATTAGCTTTGTACAGGACCCCCAAACACTTGAACTGTGTAAGGCAAAGCAAAAATGGCTTTATGTGATTCCACCAATTCCACCCCAGTACTACTGGGGGCGCTGTCTTTGCTTTGTTTATGGAGTCCTGTATGTAGCCGTTCAGAAAGAGACAAGGGGTCACTCAGAGCCACCTGTGTGTAATATATTAATGAATGCATTATCATTTGTAAGGATCCATAGGCTGTTCTGAATGCTTGTAGCAAGTATTTACAAAGCGCTATGGGTTGTGATAGGAGGTACTGTATAAATGCATTATGCACAGGTGGTTGAGGGTTAGTATTTATTTATTACTGTTGGTATCATGCCGCTGGTACAGAGGATGTGAGTGTGGATGTATGTGTGTCTGGGAAAAGAAGGGCGGAAAAGATTGTTTATATACACATTGAAATGTCTATGAAAAATATTATTAAAAAAATGAAAAAAGCAACATTTGTGAAATTAATATCCATATTGGTAAAATATGTGAAATGATACTTAATGCAGAAATGTACGAGCAATTTAAAGTTTCATGTGTTACACTTGGGACCATATGAGTATTTTAATGGAAAGCTGTTGTGATTTGAACGAATCACAAGGCTAATTGTCAATTTGCTGTAAGAGTTACATGAGATTCGAGAAGTCACTTTTGGATTTAACAGAATTCAAAAGTGGCCTTACCTGCAATAGTGACCTCAAATCTTATGCAGACGTTCTTCAGAAAGGGATACTTTAAGAATATCAGTTGGATTGGAGTGTTTTCTAAATAGTTGTCAAACTGAAGTAAGCAAAATACATACAGGTATCCAACAACTGTATTGGGGAACCGACTACAGCCAAGGTTAGTGGAAAAAAAAGTGTCTGTATTCTGAGTGGATCAAAACTTCTTAGGTCTAAGCTCTGGCTAAAAGTAGTGCCCTACATAGAATAGGCTGCCATGTTGCTACACCATAAGTGACAGGGCTGAGCATACCTCTCTTACATTCACAAATCAATGAATGATTGAAATCACACGAAGAATACAAGAGAAAAAAAGTGCATTTTATTGAGGGTTTGACCAGATGTTAATGGAGGGAAAGCAGCAACAGTCCTCCCTCTGCATGGACTGTCAGAGACCCAAGGACAAAAAACGGCAAGCCCCTCATCTGCTTAAGTTTAAAATTTCCTTCTCAAAGTTTAAAAAAAATAATGAAAACGTTGCAACAAGTTCATAACACCTATATAAAGGAGAAGAAAAAAAAGATATGCGTTGAACACGTAACAAAGCCCCTGTAAAAGAGAGAACTCATCCCGTTTGAATAAAAGTCCTCCAGGTCAACAACTGGAGGGGGAGCATGTCTTCTCCATTCCTCTTGGTTATTTATTCTCTCTGTCTCTCATTTCTTCTTGTGAGAAAGAAGTGGGAGGAGCCAATGTGCAAGCGTTTTGACGACGCTGCCATGACTGCTCCTGACTCGTGAGAGGCGTGTCCCGCACAGACCCTCTTCTTTGGGGGGTGGGGGGGTGGCTAGTCTGTGTCCGAGTCACTGCTGTCCTCTGAGGAAGAGCTGCTGGAGCCTTCGGATTGGTCGTCGTCATCATGGTCATCGTCATTCTAGAGGACAGAGACAGTAGAACAGCTGGGTCATTCTAGAGGACAGAGACCGTAGAACAGCTGGGTCATTCTAGAGGACAGAGACCGTAGAACAGCTGGGTCATTCTAGAGGACAGAGACAGTAGAACAGCTGGGTCATTCTAGAGGACAGAGACAGTAGAACAGCTGGGTCATTCTAGAGGACAGAGACAGAACAGCTGGGTCATTCTAGAGGACAGAGACAGAACAGCTGGGTCATTCTAGAGGACAGAGACCGTAGAACAGCTGGAGAGGACAGAGACAGTAGAACAGCTGGGTCATTCTAGAGGACAGAGACAGTAGAACAGCTGGGTCATTCTAGAGGACAGAGACCGTAGAACAGCTGGGTCATTCTAGAGGACAGAGACAGTAGAACAGCTGGGTCATTCTAGAGGACAGAGACCGTAGAACAGCTGGAGAGGACAGAGACAGTAGAACAGCTGGGTCATTCTAGAGGACAGAGACAGTAGAACAGCTGGGTCATTCTAGAGGACAGACCGTAGAACAGCTGGGTCAAATACATTGTCATACTAGTGCAGCTTTTGATTTGGTTTGCCCAATACAATGGAACCAATCGAATAGTTTGATCAGATGACTCAAAATGAACACCGAGGTAAAGTAAGCTCACCTCAAATACTTTTGAATAATGTATTTGACCCAAGTCTGCACAAAAGCATAGTGCTGATGACCCCTGGCTTGGAAAACTCACATCATCATCTTCGCTGTCGGAGCTGCCGGATGATTCTTCGTCGTCATCGGAGTCTGACGAGTCCGTCTTGTCATCGTCGTCCGAGTCGGACGTATCCTGCTGTAGAGCACAGGGTCACGCCTCTACTGCAAACTCACCCGTTTACAGAATGTTCACACACACGTGCACTGCACACACACTCACAGTACATTCGGAAAGTATTCAGACCCCTTCTCCACATTTTGTTACATTACAGCCTTATTCTAAAATGGATTAAATAAAAATCCTCAAGCAACACAATACCCCATATTGACAAAGCAAAAACACGTTTTTAGAAATTTTTGCAAATGTATTAAATATAAAAAACATACCTTCTTTACATAAGTATTCAGACCCTTTGCTATGAGATTCGAAATTGAGCTCAGGTGCATCCTGTTTCAATTCATCATACTTTGGAGTCCACCTGTGGTAAATTCAATTGATTGGACATGATTTGGAAAGGCACACATATCTATACAAGGTCCCACAGTTGACAGCGCATGTCAGAGCAAACACCAAGCCATGAGGTCAAAGGAATTGTCCGTAGAGCTCCGAAACAGGATTGTGTCAAGGCACAGATCTAGTGAAGGGTACCAAAATAGTTTTGCAGCATTGAACGTCCCTCAGAACACAGTGGCCTCAATCATTCTTAAATTGAAGAAGTTTGGAACCACCAAGACTCTTCCTATCGGGGGAGAAGGGCTTTAGTCGGTCACTCTGACAGAGCTCCAGAGTTCCTCTGTGGAGAATCTTCCAGAAGGACAACCATCTCTGCAGCACTCCACCAATCAGGCCTTTACGGTAGAGTGGCCAGAGGAAGCCACTCAGTAAAAGGCACATGACAGCCTGCTTGGAGTTTGCCAAAAGGCACCTAAAGACTCTCAGACCATGAGAAACAAGATTCTCTGGTCTGATGAAACCGAGATTGAACTCTTTGGCCTGAATACCAAGCGTCACGTCTGGAGGAAACCTGGCACCATCCCTGCGGTGAAGCATGGTGGTGGCAGCATCATGCTGTGGGGATGTTTTTCAGCGGCAGGGACTGGGAGACTAGTCAGGATCGAGTGAAAGATGAACGGAGCCATTATAGAGGGTAAATGTCATTTTCTGATTTTTTTAAATAAATTTGCACACAAAAAAAAAACTTGCTTTGTCATTATGGGGTATTGTGTGTAGATTGATGATGGGGGGGGGTTAAATCAATTTTAGTATAAGGCTGTAACGTAACAATGTGGGAAAAGTAAAGGGGGTCGGAATATTTTCCAAATGCACTGTATAACCAGGGGTTGGAACCAAAATAATTTTCCAATCGTTTCATTCTGAACATAACCATTATTGTTTTCATTCCGTTCCACTGTTCCAACCAGCAAAAGAAAGTTCTGAACCGGTTCGAACCCCCCAAAAAAGTATGGCTTCATATCGTTCCTTTTTAAAACTCCTGAAAAATAATAACTATTATTATTATTAATGTATATAGTTGTACATTTCAAATCAACATTAAATTATAGAGCTGCTTGCTGTGGAGCGGGTAAGTGATTTAATCGGTATGGGAAAGTCGGTAAATCTTATTTTGCCGTAACAGCATGGTTTAATCATAATGAAAGACAAAACACTGTGCTGCCTTGAGGAGCTGGGCATCTTGTCATGACCTGCATTATCTGAATTAGGCCCACAGAATTATACCTACGGAGAAGCGGCTTCTATGGAGGAACTGTTCATGTCTTTCAACTTCCAAGTTGGTTTAACGTTGGACCAAAGCAAACGTTAGCTAGCTAGCCAACAAGCTTGGGTGTGCAGAGCAGCACTAGAATTAACAACACGTCTTACCTTATTGTTGTTAATAATTCCAATGTGAAACGTGATAACTATAGTATCCTTAACTAGCATTGAAAAAGTAAATCCATTCTTCTCCCGGAACGTAAAAGAACGGTATTAACCGGTTCCCATACTTTTTAAAATAACGGTTCTGTTCCGGAACAGTATAGATCATTTTTCATTTTCGGTTCGTGTTCTGTTCCTCATAATTTCATATTTTCCTTGAACAGGTTCCAACCCTTGCTTACAACAGCACATGGAATACACAATTACAGGACACACACATATGATAGGATAACACAACCACCCAGACATAACAGGTTAAAACACATAAGCACGTTAGACAAAGTAAAACTACAAAAATGGCAAGAGAGCACACATGCACATGCCACCACTTCAAAATCAGAGTGTGTGTGGATTGTGAGTGTGTGTCTCAGTCTGTGTGTGTGAGAGAGGGAAGCAGTCCGGCGAGAGCGGCGCGGTTACCTTGGCCCGGTACGCCATGGCCCGCTTGCCCCCCCCGACCCCTGCTGCTGTGGCTCTGGCACCTACCGCCTTCCCCTTCACTGCAGTCACGCGAACCTTGGCCCCCGGGCCCCCCCGCACCTTGGTGGTGCTCCGCCGTTTCTGCATTTGGTGGTGGGTGGGGGGTGGGGGGTGGGGGGGGGGCAAGATGGAGAGGGAAAGATAATGGGGGGGGGGGGGGGGGATAATGGGGATAGAGGGGGGGAGGAGGATAATGGGGATAGAAAGATGGAGGGGGGGAGGAGGAGGAGGGGTAAGAGCAGCACACAAATAACTTTCAAGCTCAAAGCATTGATGATTAGTAGCTAGATGCAAATATCATGATGTTCTTTGGCCATTTACATGCAGTTCTGCTAGATGCCCGCTTGCGAATACAGATGGTCACTATGGCCGTCACATCAGGCTACATATACATATATATATACATATACATACATTTACATATAAATCAAATGTATTTGGTGTCAGGTGTTAAGAACTCCAGCTACAGAGAAAAGAGTAGCTTTAGCCATGGAATATGAAGAACAAGGAATTAAAACAAATATAGCATTAGTGTGAAGGGTTACAGCAGGAGTTGGACCGGTTATAGCATGAATGTGAGTGTTTCGGGCATTGTATATGAAGTGCGGTGTTGAGTCGGGGTCAATAACATGCGTATTTGACAGCGTGAAACTCACCGTGGTGGAGAACTCTTTATAAACTGCTCGCTCCTGGGGAGAGAGAGACTGAAGGGGACGACAGACAGAAAGAGTGAGGGGGAAGAAATGACAAAACACTGATTTCTTCCAAAAGGTGCTGTCGCTAACATTGCATCTATCATTTCAACTATTTATTGATTTTTTTAGGAATACAATGCATAGGTTCCGAGTACGCGCCTTGTACCAATGTATTCTTCTGTGATGCATTTGATATTTTAAACGCTTATTTGATTATTTTGAGGCAAGGCGACCTTGGGTATCCACAGTTCAGAAAAGTACCTAAGAAATCAATAATTATTTGACCTATGACCCTTACCTTGACCCAGGCCTCCAGCTCGGCCTTGTACTCGATCTGCTGTTCTTCCACCAGCTTCTTGTACTTGTCCTTGTGGCTCTGGCTGAGCTTGTGCCAGCGCTTGCCGATCTCCACCATCCGCTCCTTCAGGCTGAAGTGGTTCAGCTCGCCGTTGGTCAGCAGCTCCTGGGAGAACATCTGGTAGCCACTCCTGCAGAGAGAGAGAGAGAGAGGAGACAGGAAGCAGGTTTAAATTATACCCACATAGCAGTCAATCGAAACTACAGTCCATGAGCAAACTAATGGCATAGCCCCCATCTAAATAAATGTATACATTCATACTAGCAACACAAAGCAGAAGTACGTAAATAGCCTAGGATCTTCTAGGCTTAACGTGTCCGATTTAAGGTGGTGATCAAAGACATGACAAATGAGTAAAACAATGATAGTGACATTTGGGGGAAAGCGGAGGACATTTGGGGGAAAGCGGAGGACATTTGGGGGAAAGGAGAGACGTAGAAAATGGGATGGAGCAAAGTGAAAAGATAAATAAAAAAAGAATATGGGCCAGGATAAAAGCCAAGACACCATGTGACAAACAGACATCACTATGTAGTCACTCACACTGGTGGCTTTCTGGGCTCCCCTTCAAACTTGGGTTTCCTCTGGCCTGCTCCTGACTGGGCTGTTCTCATCTCCAACAATTCCCTCTGCAGGACAAGCACAGTCCACCACACACACACACACATTACAACGCATCAGACGTACTGTACATGTCAAATACTTTCAAAGGATTCCATTGCAATCGGGCAAATGAAATCAAGTTACGCTCGAGTATTTGGAAGTATTTGCCATATTTGACCCAGTAAATATGGGTAATGGTACGGCTCATCAAAACAAAGGGACAGTTGAATGGATCATCATAATAAATACACATGACATATTTCAACAGTGACATCCAGCGAAAAAACACACTACATGACCAAAAGGTATGTGGACACCTGCTCGTCGAACATCTCATTCCAACATCATGGGCATTAATATGAAGTTGGTCCCACCTTTGCTGCTACAACAGCCTCCACTCTTCCAGGAAGGCTTTCCACTAGATGTTGGAACATTGCTGCGGGGACTTACTTCCATTCAGCCACAAGAGCATTAGTGAGGTCGGGCACTGATGTTGGGCAATTAGGCCTGGCTCGCAGTCGGCGTTCCAATTCATCCCAAAGGTGTTCGATGGGGTTGAGGTCAGGGCTCTGTGCAGGCCAGTCAAGTTCTTCCACACCGATCTCGACAAACCATTTCTGTATGGACCTCGCTTTGTGCACAGGGGACATTGTCATGCTGAAACAGGAAAGGGCCTTCCCCAAACTGTTGCCAAAAAGTTGGATGCACAGAATTGTCTAGAATGTAATTGTATGCTGTAGCGTTAAGATTTCCCTTCACTGGAACTAAGGGACCTAGCTCGAACCATGAAAAACAGCCCCAGACTAACGTTGCTTCCAGAGGCAGTTTGGAACTCGGTAGTGAGTGTTGCAATCAAGGACAGATCATTTTTTACGCGCTACAGCACTCGGCGGTCCCGTTCTGTGAGCTTGTGTGGCCTACCACTTTGCAGCTGAGCCGTTGTTCCTCCTAGACGTTTCCACAATAACAGCACTTACAGTTGACCGGGGCAGCTCTAGCAGGGCAGAAATTTGACGAACTGACTTGTTGGAAAGGTGGCATCCTATGATGGTGCCACGCTGAAAGTCACTGAGCTCTTCAGTAAGGCCATTCTACTGCCAATGCATGGCAGTGTGCTCGATTTTATACACCTGTCAGCAACAGGTGTGGCTGAAATAGCCGAATCCACTAATTTGAAGGGGTGTCCACATACTTTTGTATATATAGTGTATGACTCAAATGTCAAGACGCTGGTACAATGGCAGAAAGCAGAAGAAACAAAGAACAGAGATCACACAAACGCATCCAGGCGAGGTGGAGCCACCAACTCCACTCTGGCTTGGAGGAGGGTGGGGGGCGGGGAGGCTTGGAGGAGGGTGGGGGGGGGGGGGGCTTGGAGGAGGGTGGGGGGGGGGGGGGGCTTGGAGGAGGGTGGGGGGGGGGGGGCTTGGAGGAGGGTGGGGGGGGGGGCTTGGAGGAGGGTGAGGGGGGGCTTGGAGGAAGGTGGGGGGAGGGAGGTGGGGGGTGGGGCTTGGAGGAGGGTGGGGGGCTTGGAGGAAGGTGGGGGGCTTGGAGGAAGGTGGGGGGGCTTGGAGGAAGGTGGGGGGGCTTGGAGGAGGGGTGGGGGGCGGGGAGGAGGGGTGGGGGGCGGGGAGGAGGGGTGGGGAGCAGCAGAAGGAGGGCGACCAACATTTTGACATTTCTTCAGCACAACTGGAGAAGACAGCGGTCAAAACGTCTGGTCACTGACCACGGGCCGGTACTGAACCTCGTATCGCTTCTGGTCTTCAGCCGCCTTCTTGATCCACGGAATCTTCTCCTTCTTCTCCATGGCCTTCCAGGCCGACTCCATGGCACTCTGGGCCTTCTTACGGTCACTCTGTAAGCAGAAGACATGGAACACATACGGTTTTTCTCTTCACCTTAGGACGGTACGGATTAAAAGCGCATTCCTAGATGCTGTACAGCAGGGGACTTCAACTGGTGGCCTGAGTGCCACAACTGGCCCACGAGCCAATTTGATTTGTCCCGCCACAGTATACAGTGCTTGTAAAAAAATATATGGTTTTGTTGGGTTGTTGGTGGAAAATAACTACTTCAATCTAAATGTGAAACACTAAAACCAGACAGAAAACTATAAAAATGAATATGGCCCTATATTAAAGATAAAATCATAATAATCTACGGCTGTTTTGCAGACACAAAATGTCACTCTTTCTCACCCTGTACTTGGCCAGGTAGTCTCCCATGACGCCCTGTTGCCACATCTCCTCGGCAGTCTTGGGTGTCTCGGGGAGTTTGGTCCTCTTCTTGCCGTCGCGCTTCTCTTTCGCCGTCAGGCCGGAGTGCACCCAGTGCTCCAGCTCAGCTTCGCGACAGCGCTCCTGAATGAATCCGATACAGAGACAGACCTGGTATCAATACATTGTGTACCTAGTATACCTTTAAATGTAAAATCTTGACCGGTGACACAGCTCAAACATCCCCATGACCCAACATATGTAGCCTCCTGTAGCTCAGTTGGTAGAGCACGGCGCTTGCTGTAAGACATAGCCCTGTAAGACATAGCCCACCTTCACTGTAACCTAACACTAGGGCTGTTACGGTGACGGTATTACCGCCACACCGGCGGTCCCCAGTCATGACACCAGTCAAATTCCACGTGACCGTTTAGTCCCGGTAACTCGACTTCTCCAAGCTCTGATGCTGCTGCTGGTCATTAGTAGCCTACCAAACTTGCTAACTGCCTGGTACTCAGCACTCTAATCACTCTGACATCAATGCAAATGTAATCGAAAATCAAATCAAAACACTTAATGAGAGCACATGAGCTCATGTTGCAAAACATTTCTATAGGCTATGCAATTGCATGAGAAAACAGAGTTTTGATGGCCTCTGTTAAAAAGAGGAGTACCCCATCAGCTTTCTACAGTTGAAGTCGGAAGTTTACATACAGTGGGGGAAAAAAGTATTTAGTCAGCCACCAATTGTGCAAGTTCTCCCACTTAAAAAGATGAGAGAGGCCTGTAATTTTCATCATAGGTACACGTCAACTATGACAGACAAATTGAGAGAAGAAAAATCCAGAAAATCACATTGTAGGATTTTTAATGAATGTATTTGCAAATTATGGTGGAAAATAAGTACAGTAATCCCTCGTTTATCGCGGGGGTTACGTTCCGAAAATGACCCGCGATAAGTGAAATCCGCGAAATAGAAAACTTTTTTTTTTTTACAATTAGCAACTATTACATGTATACAAATACAGTGACTCACGTGTAGGCCGTTTCGTCGACATTATGGGTTTAGAAGATGTTCGAAATTACAAGATAATTTGGCCAACTTAATGTAAATTTGCCAAGCTGTTTTATGTACGTACACATAACTGCACGAGACGACAAAATGATAGCACAATTCGTAGCATGTTTTGATACAAGAAGCGGGAGTGAGTTTTTAGCGAATCAGAATGCAGAGCACAATGCACCAAAAAAAAAAAAAAAATGCATTATGAAAATCCGCGAAATAGCGAATCCGCGATAAGTGAACCGCGAAGTGGCGAGGGATCACTGTATTTGGTCACCTACAAACAAGCAAGATTTCTGGCTCTCACAGACCTGTAACTCCTTCTTTAAGAGGCTCCTCTGTCCTCCACTCGTTACCTGTATTAATGGCACCGGTTTGAACTTGTTATCAGTATAAAAGACACCTGTCCACAACCTCAAACAGTCACACTCCAAACTCCACTATGACCAAGACCAAAGAGCTGTCAAAGGACACCAGAAACAAAATTGTAGACCTGCACCAGGCTGGGAAGCCTGAATCTGCAATAGGTAAGCAGCTTGGTTTGAAGAAATCAACTGTGGGAGCAATTATTAGGAAATGGAAGACATACAAGACCACTGATAATCTCCCTCGATCTGGGGCTCCACGCAGGATCTCACCCCGTGGGGTCAAAATGCTCACAAGAACGGTGAACAAAAATCCCAGAACCACACGGGGGGACCTAGTGAATGACCTGCAGAGAGCTGGGACCAAAGTAACAAAGCCTGCCATCAGTAACACACTACGCCGCCAGGGACTCAAATCCTGCAGTGCCAGACGTGTCCCCCTGCTTAAGCCAGTACATGTCCAGGCCCGTCTGAAGTTTGCTAGAGTGCATTTGGATGATCCAGAAGAGGATTGGGAGAATGTCATATGGTCAGATGAAACCAAAATAGAACTTTTTGGTAAAAACTCAACTCGTCGTGTTTGGAGGACAAAGAATGCTGAGTTGCATCCAAAGAACACCATACCTACTGTGAAGCATGGGGGTGGAAACATCATGCTTTGGGGCTGTTTTTCTGCAAAGGGACCAGGACGACTGATCCGTGTAAAGGAAAGAATGAATGGGGCCATGTATCGTGAGATTTTGAGTGAAAACCTCCTTCCATCAGCAAGGCATTGAAGATGAAACGTGGCTGGGTCTTTCAGCATGACAATGATCCCAAACACACCGCCTGGGCAACGAAGGAGTGGCTTCGTAAGAAGCATTTCAAGGTCCTGGAGTGGCCTAGCCAGTCTCCAGATCTCAACCCCATAAATCTTTGGAGGGAGTTGAAAGTCCGTGTTGCCCAGCGACAGCCCCAAAACATCACTGCTCTAGAGGAGATCTGCATGGAGGAATGGGCCAAAATACCAGCAACAGTGTGTGAAAACCTTGTGAAGACTTACAGAAAACGTTTGACCTGTGTCATTGCCAACAAAGGGTATATAACAAAGTATTGAGAAACTTTTGTTATTGACCAAATACTTATTTTTCACCATAATTAGCAAATAAATTCATTAAAAATCCTACAATGTGATTTTCTGGATTTTTTTTCTCATTTTGTCTGTCATAGTTGACGTGTACCTATGATGAAAATTACAGGCCTCTCATCTTTTTAAGTGGGAGAACTTGCACAATTGGTGGCTGACTAAATACTTTTTGTTCCCCACTGTACCTAATATTAAGCACATTGTTTCACTTTACAACAGGCTGGCATGAAAAGTGTCCATTCGCTATTTAAGTGCATAGATTACATGTATTATTTTCTCCTGCCCCTGTTCTGAGACAGGTGCATGATAATGGTCCATTCTAAATAAAAACTAACTTCATACATATATTATTTAGTATATGTAAAGACAAGATTAAATTAAGAATAGTCTGATGGGTGACAATATTATCTGTTATGAATGATGTATTATTGCTTGTGAATGATGTATTATTGCTTGTGAATGATGTATTATTGCTTGTGAATGATGCCCAGTGTGTGAAGGCAAGAAACAGCGCATTCCTTTTTTTGCAACTTTTTCAAATCATAGTCTCACACCTCGCGTCGCCTAGCCCACCTCGCGTTGCCTAGCCCATAGGCCTATTTGTTTTGAAAAGGTTTGTATCACAACTAAAGTGGCCAAATAACTTAAAATTAAGCACATTAATCCGCTTTACAACCGGTGTAGAGCCTAACTGGCATACATAGGAGGCGTGTGAGTTTCAAGTTTGGGGGAAGATAATTTTCTTCTAATTGGCATATTATAATTTTCACCATAAAAATGCACCTTTATAATAAAGCATTACATGCACAATCGCGGTCACTTTTGAGAATGGTGTTTTCCCGCTAATTGATTGCATTTTGGAACATTTGCGCTTATAGCCTACTGCCATGTGCGCATTGCTGCGCTTATAATGTGAAGAAATAGCCTAATAGTTTATCAACATTTTAACTAAACGTTCTGATCTGTTGTGTCAGACTCATTGCTTTTAAAAGGTTTTTGATGCTAGTGGTTGTATTAATTTGGGATCTATCGCATCCCACAACTGTCCCAGACTATGTTTTCTTTTTTGCACAGAAGGACAAGTTGACCAATAGAATAGGTCATCTTTTGTACTATGGGGGATAGTAGATTGACATAGGCTAGTGCTTTTGCTGTTCGTTAGGCCTACTCATCTTGTTGACTGATGAAAAGTAAGTGTGGACAGTTCTTCTAACATCTTCAATATGCTCCTCGGAATTCGATAAGAAGGATGGGCTCAGTTGCGTCCCCGATGTGCCTACTTCAGAGCTGAGATGACTGTGAGAAGGACCCGATCACGTGATGGTCATTGGCTAATAAGAATTCAGATATCTGAGAGAGCCATGTGAGTGAGAGGTGCTTTATAAGGGAATTATATTTATTATATTCAGCCCAAGGGCACAACGGCCACTTTGGCCGCTAAAGGCATGAATTTATTTTAGGGGGCATTACGGCCAGACAAGGGGGATGCCGCCGGGAAATCCGAGGCATTATCAAGTGCTTGTGAAATTTTTAATGAGAGACTGATGAAATGTGTCAAATCAAAACATATAGCCCAACGTTTGGGTATCACAACAAAAGTTGCACAAATAACTCTAAATTAAGCATATAGGAGGACCTGTTTCTTTATTAACCGCTCAACACAGAATAGCCACGTGCGCACTCCCTTGGAAATCGTTTGGAGTAAAATATAGTTTCTACTTTATTCTGCTATGTTCAATTGTATTCTTCATACTATAAAAATAATGCCACGGAATTCTAAGCAAATCTTGTCTGCTAAATGAACTAGTGTAGCCCACAGCCATGTGGCATAGCCAGATCAGGGCCTAACATAAGGACAACGCAGAGTACGCTATTCTGTCCTTCTGAAATAGACTACAATTTTTCTTCATATCATGCTTCTTTAGCCCTGTCTAAAATAAATACTGGATTTATTGTGATGGTGTAGGCTATATTAAATGTATTTATTAGAAAAAAAGTTATGTAGATGTTCCAAAGGTCTGCATCAGTGGCTTGTAGGCTATGTGTGGAAGCCATGAGATGCTAAATGTGTTTATGTTAATAAACGGTCAATTACCGTGAGACCGGCAGTTATTTGCTTGACAATCACCGGCTGACAAAATGTCATGACCGCCACAGCCCTACCTAACAGAAAGCCATAGCTCACCTTCACTGTAACCTAACAAAGCTATAGCCCAGCTTCACTGTAACCTAACAGAAAGCCATAGCTCACCTTCACTGTAACCTAACAGAAAGCCTACCTTCACTGTAACCTAACAGAAAGCCATAGCTCACCTTCACTGTAACCTAACAAAGCCATAGCTCACCTTCACTGTAACCTAACAAAGCCATAGCTCACCTTCACTGTAACCTAACAAAGCCATAGCTCACCTTCACTGTAACCTAACAGAAAGCCTACCTTCACTGTAACCTAACAGAAAGCCATAGCCTACCTTCACTGTAACCTAACAAAGCCATAGCTCACCTTCACTGTAACCTAACAAAGCCATAGCTCACCTTCACTGTAACCTAACAAAGCCATAGCTCACCTTCACTGTAACCTAACAGAAAGCCTACCTTCACTGTAACCTAACAGAAAGCCAAAGCCTACCTTCACTGTAACCTAACAAAGCTATAGCCTACCTTCACTGTAACCTAACAAAGCTATAGCCTACCTTCACTGTAACCTAACAGAAAGCCTACCTTCACTGTAACCTAACAGAAAGCCATAGCTCACCTTCACTGTAACCTAACAAAGCCATAGCTCACCTTCACTGTAACCTAACAAAGCCATAGCTCACCTTCACTGTAACCTAACAAAGCCATAGCTCACCTTCACTGTAACCTAACAGAAAGCCTACCTTCACTGTAACCTAACAGAAAGCCATAGCCTACCTTCACTGTAACCTAACAAAGCCATAGCTCACCTTCACTGTAACCTAACAAAGCCATAGCTCACCTTCACTGTAACCTAACAAAGCCATAGCTCACCTTCACTGTAACCTAACAGAAAGCCTACCTTCACTGTAACCTAACAGAAAGCCATAGCCTACCTTCACTGTAACCTAACAAAGCTATAGCCTACCTTCACTGTAACCTAACAAAGCTATAGCCTACCTTCACTGTAACCTAACAAAGCCATAGCCTACCTTCACTGTAACCTAACAGAAAGCCTACCTTCACTGTAACCTAACAGAAAGCCATAGCCTACCTTCACTGTAACCTAACAAAGCCATAGCTCACCTTCACTGTAACCTAACAAAGCCATAGCTCACCTTCACTGTAACCTAACAAAGCCATAGCTCACCTTCACTGTAACCTAACAGAAAGCCTACCTTCACTGTAACCTAACAGAAAGCCATAGCCTACCTTCACTGTAACCTAACAAAGCCATAGCTCACCTTCACTGTAACCTAACAAAGCCATAGCTCACCTTCACTGTAACCTAACAGAAAGCCTACCTTCACTGTAACCTAACAAAAAGCCTACCTTCACTGTAACCTAACAAAGCTATAGCCTACTTTCACTGTAACCTAACAAAGCCATAGCTCACCTTCACTGTAACCTAACAGAAAGCCTACCTTCACTGTAACCTAACAGAAAGCCATAGCCTACCTTCACTGTAACCTAACAAAGCCATAGCTCACCTTCACTGTAACCTAACAAAGCCATAGCTCACCTTCACTGTAACCTAACAGAAAGCCTACCTTCACTGTAACCTAACAAAGCTATAGCCTACCTTCACTGTAACCTAACAAAGCTATAGCCTACTTTCACTGTAACCTAACAAAGCTATAGCCTACCTTCACTGTACCTAACAGAAAGCCATAGCCTACCTTCACTGTAACCTAACAGAAAGCCATAGCTCACCTTCACTGTAACCTAACAAAGCCATAGCTCACCTTCACTGTAACCTAACAAAGCCATAGCTCACCTTCACTGTAACCTAACAGAAATCCTACCTTCACTGTAACCTAACAGAAAGCCATAGCCTACCTTCACTGTAACCTAACAAAGCCATAGCTCACCTTCACTGTAACCTAACAAAGCCATAGCTCACCTTCACTGTAACCTAACAAAGCCATAGCTCACCTTCACTGTAACCTAACAGAAAGCCTACCTTCACTGTAACCTAACAGAAAGCCATAGCCTACCTTCACTGTAACCTAACAAAGCTATAGCCTACCTTCACTGTAACCTAACAAAGCTATAGCCTACCTTCACTGTAACCTAACAAAGCTATAGCCTACTTTCACTGTAACCTAACAAAGCTATAGCCTACCTTCACTGTACCTAACAGAAAGCCATAGCCTACCTTCACTGTAACCTAACAGAAAGCCATAGCCTACCTTCACTGTAACCTAACAAAGCTATAGCCCAGCTTCACTGTAACCTAACAGAAAGCCCACCTTGTGGCTGAATAGGTGGTGACATACCTGTTGTAGTTTTGTGAGACCCACCTTGGCGGAGGGGGACTTGGCTCTATGAGGGCTGCCAACACCCCCCATGCCCAGCCGCGAGCCCCCCAGCTTTTCCTCCGTCATCACGCGGTCCCTCTCCTCCTCCGGGAGACTCTGGGGAAACAGAACCGACATGGAGGCCTGTCATAGACTTCCACTTCTAAAACTCAGGTCAGCCAAGAGTGTGTAGTGCAGGGTTCTTCAATTCCGGTCCTGGAGGGACGAAACTTCTGTTTTTCTATTTCTACCTGGTAGTTAATTGCACTCACCTGGTGTCCCAGGTCTGAATTAGCCCCTGATTAGAAGGAGAGGATGAAAAACAGAGGTGTTTCGGCCCTCCAGGACCGGAATTGAAGAACCCTGGTGTAGTGTGATATGTACAGTACTATAGATATGGATATATTCAGTTCTACTTACCTCTAGAAACCTCTGTAGGTCAATTTCGTACTGCTTCTTTTTCTGTTGCCAGACACACCAGCACCGGGGAGAAAGAGCATTGATCCGATTTGTGAATGACAACAATACATAAACTTTGTCATCATGGTTCACCAAACCGAAACCCTTTCAAACCTTCACAATACATATTCGGCTAAAAACAGGTATTTCACTGTATTTTCAGCAAAGTTCCCCAGATGCAGCATGACATGGCAGCAAAAACAAACAATTGCAGCCAATAGAGGCCAAAATAATGAAAGCAGCTATTAAGGAGGCAGAGCTACGAAATAAAATAGAAAATACTGGAGATTCATTGCATCTCCCCCCCTTGAACGGAGCTGAACAAGACTGACCTGCTCGCAGCGTTTCTGAAACATGTCCTTCTCCTTCTGCGTCATCATCTTCCACTGCTTACTGCACAGCACCATACGCTCCGTACTGGGAACATCCTTCATGTTCACCATCAGCTCAGCGCAGTATAGGGAGTAACCATTCCTGAAGACCAAAAAGCCAAGCTACCTAGTTCAGCGCCATAGAATTCGACGAGGACAAAGGTCTTTAAACTCCACGGGTGTTTTCACAGAGAAACCAAGAGCTACTGTTTACATAAGGATCCCCAATACATAATCTCTGGAAAAAAATGCCTGAGGGCAAAAATCCCTTTTGGTCTTTTCAGTCCTGCCAAGCGATTGTGCCCGAGTCTGGTTGCGCTGCTGATACTAGATCACGTCCTGGCGATGGGGGTTTGCTACCCCCTACTCCACATTCTGCTACCCCCTACTCCACATTCTGCTACCCCCTACTCCACATTCTGCTACCCCCTACTCCACATTCTGCTCCCCCCTACTCCACATTCTGCTACCCCCTACTCCACATTCTGCTACCCCCTACTCCACATTCTGCTCCCCCCTACTCCACATTCTGCTACCCCCTACTCCACATTCTGCTACCCCCTACTCCACATTCTGCTACCCCCTACTCCACATTCTGCTACCCCCTACTCCACATTCTGCTACCCCCTACTCCACATTCTGCTACCCCCTACTCCACATTCTGCCACCCCCTACTCCACATTCTGCCACCCCCTACTCCACATTCTGCCACCCCCTACTCCACATTCTGCCACCCCCTACTCCACATTCTGCCACCCCCTACTCCACATTCTGCCACCCCCTACTCCACATTCTGCCACCCCCTACTCCACATTCTGCCACCCCCTACTCCACATTCTGCTACCCCCTACTCCACATTCTGCTACCCCCTACTCCACATTCTGCTCCCCCCTACTCCACATTCTGCTCCCCCCTACTCCACATTCTGCTACCCCCTACTCCACATTCTGCTACCCCCTACTCCACATTCTGCCACCCCCTACTCCACATTCTGCTACCCCCTACTCCACATTCTGCTCCCCCCTACTCCACATTCTGCTACCCCCTACTCCACATTCTGCCACCCCCTACTCCACATTCTGCTACCCCCTACTCCACATTCTGCTCCCCCCTACTCCACATTCTGCTCCCCCCTACTCCACATTCTGCTACCCCCTACTCCACATTCTGCCACCCCCTACTCCACATTCTGCCACCCCCTACTCCACATTCTGCTCCCCCCTACTCCACATTCTGCTACCCCCTACTCCACATTCTGCTACCCCCTACTCCACATTCTGCTACCCCCTACTCCACTTGTCCAATATTCTTTCAATAAAATAATGTGACTCCGATCAAGCGAACTTACGGCGGTGGTTTGGTTGGCCTGCCGTCGAACTTGTCCTTGAGCTGCCGCTCAGCTTTGGTGAGGACGGACTTGACGTGCTCTTCAGCGTCTGGATGGGCCTCCTGGTAGACTCTCATACAACCCTGTAGATAACCATGGATTCAAACTTTTCGGGTGACAAATATTTGAGACAATTTCTCCTCATCAAGCCTTAAAAAAAACACAAAAAAACAACGCTGAAATTGTCATTGATTGTGCAAAAAAGGGGATGAAATACTATTTATTTCGAATGTAAGGCTGCGTTTACACAGGCAGACCAATTCTGATCTACTTTCCAATAATTGGTCCTTTGACCAATCACATCAGATCTTTTCACCTCAGATATTTTTCAGAGCTGATCTGATTGATCAAAAGACCAATTAGTGAAACGTGTAAACGCAGCCTTACTCTCTAGGCAGTGTATATCACATACGAAGTGGCAAATTTGCTGGTTTCCTCTACCAGGAAAAAAAACAGTAGAGGATTACGGAGTTGTGTCTTGAGGCGCTATCCTGTGGCGCCTCAAGGCCCTTCACATCTAACCTCTTACCGCATAGTCTTTCTGCAGCTCCAGGGCCTTGCTGATCCATTTGAGTCTCTTCTTGTCTGAGAGCTGGGACCACTGTCTCCTCAGAGCCTCCTTCAGTTCCTTCTGGCTCACCTGGTAACCCCAGAGAAAGGAATGGCATTCGTCATTCACCACAAATAATTACAAAAAAAAAAGGGAAATTTTCTTGTGAGGGTAAGTTCAAGGAAGCGCAACAGTTTCATTCCGTGAAATCCCAGACTTAGCTGGGCGGATTTCCCCCTGCGCACACACTCTCACATCGGGGTGGAGCTTCACGTAGGTCTTCTTCTCATGGTTGTACCACAGCTGCTGGGGCGTCTTGGGCTTCTCAGGAAGGTCCGACTTCTTTCTCTCCTCTATCAACTCCGGGTAGTCCTCTCTGGGGAACAAGACCAAAGACGTTAAGGCGACTGTATATGGGTGGTATACCCTTTCAACCAGCAGATAGAGGACAGTGATCACCTGGTTTCTTTTCAAGGAAAGTCTGCCAGTTTTGGAAAGCGTTGCTTATTATTTAGCACAGGAAGCTAATTTGGCCACTGAAGGCTGGCTTCAACGATACAGAAAATGCCACTCACTTGAAACGGGCCATATTCTTCTCAAAGGACTCCTTCTCTCGCTGAAACTCTGTGATGTACTTTTGCTGTGGGTAACAGAGAATAACCCTCACTCAATTAGTTGTTTTCTATACAGTGATGCCATGTATAGATTTGGGATCTGCCTTGAATTAAATAAAAGATTATCCCAAAGGTATAATGAAAGGACTTGACCATCACCTTTTTCTTGTCTGGGAGCTCCTTGTATTTCTTGGACAGAATCTTGGTGAGGTCAAGGTTGCTCATCTCCGGGTGGATCTTGGCATACTTGGCTCGCTTCTCCATGAAGAACCGGAAATACGGCGTAAGGGGTTTCTTTGGGAAGTCTGGGTGTGTCTAAAAGGATGGAAAACAGAACAATGGTCATTCATATGGTAGAAGATGTGAGATTGACAAGTATAACCCTAGTATTTTGAATCAAATCAAATGTTATTGGCCACATGCGCCGAATACAACAGGTGCAGACATTACAGCGAAATGCTTACTTACAACCCTTAACCAACAGTGCATTTATTTTTTAATAAAAAAAGTAAAATAAAACAACAAAAAAGTGTTGAGAAAAAAAAGAGAGCAGAAGTACAAGGTAAAACCTGATTGCTTACCTTCAATTTCTTCCCTCTGTAAGGGTTCTTCACAAACTCAATGGCATCAACTATGAGCTCGGTCATAGTCCTAAACTTCCGCACCTGAACACATAGTATCAATTGGATTAAGGCCTAACCTGAAATTATGTTGTAAACATTTTTTTTTTCATGGTGCCGTGTTTCATTTCACAACGGTACGATTTTTCCAGTAGAAAAAGAGACATTACAGACATTGCTTTCTGTCATTTCTGTGACACTTCCCTGCACAAATTCTAAACATTAAATCGATGTTCTGCTGTTGTGATTGGCTAACCTCAGTGGACACCTTCGCCCACTTCTGTTTGCACATGTCGCCGGTGAAGCCTCCGAAGCACACCTTCTCCCAGTCAAAGTGGGACTCGGTGGTCTTGTATTTCATGGCATCACTATCAGGCAACAGGCTCCGAATTCTCTCCAAAAGAGTGAGGCAATCCTCCTTACTCCATGCATCCACAACTGGAACATAGACAATCACACAACCACACACATAAAACCTGAGACTACCACTAAACAACTTTCCAGGCAAGATTATAAACGGAAATCATACACTTACATCCCATGATGAAGGGTGGTTTTAGTTATGTACCCTACCTGGTTCTGTTTTTATCCGGATGGTCTGGGAGGCAGAGGACACACTGCTGCTGCCGTTCATGGTTCAGCGTCTGTGGGCAGCTCAACTGACCTGGCTTCTAGAGATTCTGGAACCACAAATGCATCACATATTTAGGGTCCTGTCTGTCACAACTTTAGAAAAATTACCATTATAGACAAATTAACTATGGCTAAAAGTGGAAATATGCACAGAGAGAACTGTCCCAAAAAAAACTCACCAATTCCAATATGCATAAAGATATGTATCTACACGAGAATGTATCTCAAGTTCAAGAACTGACTCATGACGTTCCATTCAGGTGTTCTAAAGTAATTCTATGGTTCCATCCACGACTAAATTAGTTACAAAATATTGATATGGAGAAGGTGCACGTCTTGACAATTATTCAGCTGATGAAGCACCTTTATGCACAAGGTCAAACGTATTTACTACAAGTAGGGTAACCAATAGGCAATGCACAAAGAAGATTTCAAAAGCTACACTTGACACAAAATAGGGACACGTATTTCTGATACCGCAAAAGTCGGTCATGCGGATGCTCCGCCCAAGTCTACACTACTATCCATCCTTTCCCATATGAGGGAACATCGTGTACTTCTGAAAAGAGTGGCACACAATACGATTCACGGAGAGGACCGATGAATTTATTGTTTCATGGTGTTGTTTTTCAATGGCAGCCGAATGGATACATCTTATTAATTCGTCTGGAGATTGCGGCTTTTCGGAACGTTATTATCAAAGCGCTCAGCCAAGCGCAGCTGACCTTTCACTGTGGTGGATAGCTTACGGATGTGATGGCGCCGTGAGAGCAAGTTTTTGCTTGTCAACTGAGCAATTGATAAAATGCTGCAGTTTAAAATAAGCGTTTAAATACTCTAGAACAGAGTATATTTAGAAATGAGTTAGTGCTGAGCCCAGCAATCCAAACACGGGCGTTTCCAAATTCGAAGCCTCGGTCTCGACTCCGGACGTGAGATGCAAGTGCTGTGTGCCTGCCCACATCCTCGCCTGTCACCCGGTACGACAGGAGAGCGTAAAGGCGCTTATAATAGCATAGGCCTATAGGCTACATATAGTGTATGCTAATATAGTCCAAATGAGCGCTATATGCAACCGTTCTTTATTAATTTGTGCGGTATGTTTTGAAAATGAATAAGATAATGCAGAATTTTCGACAAACGCACGGTCTCTCTGCGTTTCGTACCAAAAGGGATGCAAAGGGGCCATGCAGTCATCTCGAGGCGCATAGTTCCGCCGCCACCGTTGGCCTTTTCAGCTTCTTTTCCATCAGGCCTATACCCCTGACCCGCATAGCCTAGATAGGCTAACTAACCGCGACTGTGTCGGTTGATAGATATTGCACCAGGCAACTTTTTTCCCCACCAGGCATAGCACAATGATTAGCCTACATGATAGACCTAAAATCACAAACATTCAACATTTTAATATTCGTTTTATCAGGTTTGCGTGCATATTTGAAAACCAAATAGGCCTAATGAGTGTCAATATTGGGGCCCACTCGGCCGCAAAACTTCACCAGGTACCCGCCATAACACCACTCCTGCCGCTGAACCGCTCTCAAGCCGCTGACAGTTGAGCATTATCCAAATAGTCTTAGCCTAAGCTACAGAAATGCATCCACAACTGTCTCAAAAAACAAATGTAGCCTACGTATTTTTTTTTATTTAAATCAAGATATTTTCCCTTTCCCACATGGGGTGATATGAAACCCCTTAAGATAGTCTAGGCTGGATAATAGGCTTGTCTTGATAGCCTGGGATGGAGGGAGCGTTCTAGAGAAGTGAATATAATGCCGGAACAGCTTGAACATTCCGTGGCGGAGGGCTGAATCAAACTGCCAGAAAGTGCGCGCCTACCCCCGCCCGCTTCCCCCAAGCCGTGGCGCAGCTGTGCACCCGACCGAGGCGTCGCTTTCTCGGTGAAGTGTCATCGTGACCCGCTCACAAGGTCAAACTTCGGGAAAACAACAGATACTGCAAACTTAAAAGAAAATAGGCCTACATTGCACAAAAAAAAAAAAAAAATTTACATTGTCGCATCCATCTATACATCTACCGATAACAATCCTGGGAATATTGTGCTGCCTAAAACTATGAAAACATAAAATGTTACACTCATCAGACTGCCTTCACATATTTCGAGGGGCCGTGGCATTACTATTTTAATGTCTTTCTATTTTGAATCAAGGCTACAGCCTTTAAGTTTGTCTTGGGAACACCGACCGTTCTTTGCTTGCTACCCCAGTAATGGCGCCCTTATTCAGGCAGGAGTCAAAACGCAGCTTCCGCTGGCATGAAAAAAAAAACATGCTACCAAACCAATTTTTGGAAGACATTATCTATATTTTACACGAAGTAAATTGACAAGAAAACCACTGTCGACTCAATTTCTTATTAGCAGACTGGATGTGTGTTTGTAGCATAGCCTAATTTTGTAGCATAGCCTAATTCGTCAATTTGTGAAAAGTCGTTTTAATGTTAAAATTAGGAGGAGATTGCACTTAACTTTCACTGGGGTTCTATAACAATCAAAAGCAGTAAGTGCAAAGTTCAGAAATGCATATAAAGCTAGAACTTGCTGAAAAACAGATACGCGAGCGGACGCATCTGCTTGCTCTCGCCCCAAAGCTCTCACTGCAGAGCCGCCATGAGTGTTACAAAGACTCGGGGAGACACGACTTGAAAATCGCTTATAACGTCGTCAAAACACAACTTTTCACTCACCTTTCGTGGCAGTAAGAAACCAGCGTTGTTACTACAAATCAAGGTAATCGTGTTAATTATTTTTGGGCTGTTTAAGTGTCGTTTTTTCAGCCGTAAACCCCGGGGAGTCAGGTCGGAACGGATCCGACAAAAGGAGCGTCTGGTTCGGTATGAAACTCCGCCCAGCGCCGCAGGGGGAGGAACTCCAAGTAAAAACATGCGAGAAAGACGGGAGACAAAGGCGGAGGCTGAAACTAAAAACATACGGCAGTATTTCATAAGAAATAGCTAGATCGTGATGCTGTAATTTATCTTTAATGAATAGCGCAGTTAGTTTACACATTTTATCGATGTAATATCATTTGGATATTTGTAGACAATTCATGACTGTCTTTCATTCTTATAGAGATGATCAAAAGTGTCTTCTTATATACTCAATTCTAGCTAGACATTTATCCACCACATCCTTCATTTTAGCAGTGTCCATGAAATGCTAAACCGATCAGCCTACCCTACCCTATCCTAGGCGCCCACACGTTTCCGGGAATTACAGGGACTCAGAACGAGCTACAGTGGGATTTGAGAGATCCTGGGATGGACAATTCCTAGTTTCATCCCGGGCTCGGAATCGAAAGGCATGGGGAAATAAATTAAATGTTCAAGTAGTCTAGCCTTACTGTAGCACTAGCAAGCAATAGATTTGCGTACAGGTGACCTGCAAATATCCAAACTCTTTTGCTAATGCCTATCCACAATCTGAAATTACAATAGGCTGCGGACATACTTCACTTTCCCCTCAGTCCCCCTTTCATGTGGGCTAACAACACAGCCGTCACGCACATTTACAGCCGTGGAATTAAGTGAAACTGGCCAATAGACGGGGAAAGGAGGAGACCGCCCTTCACTGCTTCTTCTTCTTCTTCTTCTTCTTCAGTGGTGTTGATCGGCGGTTGGCATCCAAGGTTATGGTGCATTACCGCCACCTACTCTACTGGAGTGTGGGCCAGAGACCGGGAGAAACTACCTGCCAGCCCCGTTGTTCTTCAAAAAGATGATAAAATATTTGAGACTATATCTAATGACGTTCTACTCAATACACCCTTTAAACTAATTTCCTATATCCCCTTCTCCCTCATACTAGATCTCATCCTCTCTCTTTCCCTCTGATACTGCCCACACTGTAGCAATACATGCTCCACGGTCTCTGTTTCCTGACAATAGTCACACTTTCCTGTTGGATGCTTTCATACCACATTTAATGTCTTATTCAACTGGCTGTGACCCACCCTTAATCTTGTAAAAATAGCCTCCTCTCTTCTGTCCCTTCCTGCCGTCCTCCCCTCCCCGACTTTCCTCTGTACTTGAAGTAAATGCCTTCCCTTATTATCTCTATTCCACTGCTCCTGCCATCTCTGCACCATCACTGTATATATCAGTATTTTTGCCTCTGCCTTGCTCATTGAAACTTACCTGTATCCTATTTCTACAGCCGAGTAAGCAATTCAGACATTTCCGAGTTTCCGACATGACATGAACGCGGCATAACTGTAGACCTATCAGGATAGGCTGTGGCCTGTGGTGTGTCACGTGAAAAAACTGAGCTGGTGACCTTTTTACAATGTATAGGCCTACGTGTAGCAGTACCCTAGCAGTAGACGATGTAATTAAAGATTATGAACCTATTCTTTCTATGATTGTCCAGAGTCATTTACCATGCACTCATTATACTTTTAGTTCAAACTTTGACAATGCCAGCAGTGACTGATACACATTTCCTTTATGGGTGTTTTAGGTGAGAAGAATGTGTACCATACATAATGTATAGCCTATATCCTTATGTCTACTTTAAATGTATCATGTGTAGGTAACCCCCCCCCACACACACACACACACACACACACACACTTTTGTACATGGACAGACACAGCCTTGCAAATAGAAAAGAAAAACAACTTTTACACACATCTGTTTCAGTTCATCATTAAGATACATTTATTTGTACATATATAAAAATAACATTTAAAATCAGCCAAAGCCCTAATTCTACAAACTTGACATGGATAAGAGCAAGGAAGATTGTCTATTTTAACATATTGCAATGTAGCTAAAGCCGAAGCACTTGAACCATGATTGATTCCTAAGAAAATATATGGATATATTTGTATAATATATTTTCTTTCTTCTTTATTTCTCACTCTAATTTCTACATCCCTGCATGTCAACAATAGATTTGAAATATAAAATGCTATAATATTTGCAGTTTAAAAAAAAAGAACAATACAATGTGAGAGAACATGAGTTAACAAATATTTTAGCATATTTCTGGGTGCTAGCTTCGCAACATTGCTTTGGGAAAACGGTGAGGAGAGAGGATGTGACCTGGTGAACTTGACAAGGCACACAAATTGAAAACTGTAACATCAGCAAGCAAATCTGCAACAGAGGCAATGTTTTGGACAGTACGATAACAACAAAACACATACAAGGGATCCAGTGGCTTCATTTGCAGTGATTCAACGAGACACAGTATTTCTACTGCATTATTTAGAAAACACTTTTGGAATACTTGCAAACAACTGTATTGCATGAGGTTTAACTTCAATGTGGTAGAAAGTAAACAACCTCTGTTATGGCTGCATGTGTTGTTACAACACATTCAGGTGACATTTGAAGCTGGAAACAGCAGTCCCCTGTAGCTCAGTTGGTAGAGCATGGCGCCTGCAATGCCAGGGTTGTGGGTTCATTTCCCACGGGGGGGCCAGTATGAAAATGTATGCACTCACTAACTGTAAATCGCTCTGGATAAACGCGTCTGCTAAATGACTAAAATGTGGCTAGCCGTATTGTCTTTATAGATATGAGTAGCTACTAGGGCCTAAGTAAATAGATGTGCGTACATACTTAAAAATGCCTTGATTTGTATGGAATAGAATGTCTCTGACTTTTGGTGACTGTACATTAAAGCCATAATCATACCCACGCTGTACTACACAATTATCTCATAACCGAGATTTCATGTGATTTCCCTCCCAAAGATGATGGAAAGCTCAGTTGGCTTAACTGATTGCGTTTTCACATTGGTGCTTTCAGATCACACCGATTTGTAGTGTATGTCGCTTTAACTCGTTCAGGCACAGCCACATAGCCGGACCTCATATGTAGGCAAAGCATGGAAGGCCGTAATCTCTAAACTCTCGAACAAAACAAGGTGCCATATACAAACATACACGCTACACAGTTACTACAGTTAAATGGAGTCAAGAGAAATGGGCGGAGATGTTGTTCAGACAGTTAAACAAGGACTATACAACTATGGTAGGAGTGCACGGCAGTGAGAATCAAGTGACTCACTTAAAAGTGGTATGTAGTGTATTCAGGTATGATGGACTATTTATGTAATGGGACCAAACGTCTTTAACATGTTTGGAGAAGCACAGTGGTTAGATCTAAGCAGCAAGGGGTCGGTCGAAAGTCACTTGTATGTGCTCTTTAAAAAAATACAATGTTTGTCAGTCCTACAGGATAGGGAAAAAATGTGGACACATTTACTTTCTGAGGCACAGATTGTCAAATTAATTAGTAAAGACTTCCACTGTGTACCATCCCAAATATACACCAGGGGTACTGTAGTGCTACTTTATCTACAGGCCTGTATTTATTCAATCGCAAATAATGAATCAGTTTGAATGAGGGCTGCTTTTAAAGGGCGACTGCACTTCCTGATTTGGCCTCATTTTAGATTTGGTTCATTAAGAAATACTAGCGGCCAAGACTGAATTTAAACCTCGAGTTGGTTTCGGGGTGTGGTTGGACGTGGGTGTCTCGTGTGTGTGTGTTCACAGGTGGGAAGAGTTATTTAGCCAATTAGCTTCAGCTGGCTGGTGTGTGACAGTGGCAAAGTTGGTTTGACCTTGGATAGCCTATCTCCGGGGGCTAGTTAGAGACCGTCAATAAATTACACAATGTAAATTAGACAATATTTTCATGTTGTACACGTTTTAGTTTTCTCATTAAACACTTTCAATATTTGTATATGAATTTCTACAATTTATAGTTGGTTTGAGGTTTTTAAGTGATTGAAATTTGGAACAATTGGAATTTTAACATAATGTCCCATATACATTGTGTCATTTACCAATGATCTCTAACTAGTCCCATAGGAATATCCAAAGTCAACACAAATTTACCACAGG